>NC_064924.1:409362950-409675950 GCF_023897955.1 Schistocerca gregaria
CACTACTGGTGTGTTTTTTGTGTTAAACGGGCCCCATAAAGCCTGATTGATTTATGAACAGATTAATGTCACCTGTACGTGCTCAGTATACGCCTAATGTTATGAACGGTTTATTGTTAGATTATACTTCTGCCACACATGTTTCATATGCTACTCAAGACAAACTTTATGAATGTTTACGTTCTTAAAGTTACGACAACTCCTGTTAAACGTACCAACTCCTCCTTTCTACATTTATGCTCTACTAAAGTGAAATAATAACTTACATAATGTAACAAGTGGTCACACGACCACCTCGCCATTGCACATGGCCATCTTCCCTTGTAGCCACGCCTCTGCACATTTCAGTTGTCGCAATTGGTCAACCAGAACACCTTTGTGAGACAAGATTATCAGGTAAAATTTCCGTATAACAGTTGACGTCTCTGGAAAGACTCTGAATGAAAATGAATATTGCAAAATTATACCCCTCAACATAATTAATTATCATTTAACAATAACCAACTTTCCTAAGCTTTTAAGGTCGTTTGAGAGTACCTCCTGCCTAAATTAACCTTCAGTAAATCACCATGCTTATAAAGTCGATGCTATGCTAAAGTGGAAGAGGGAAGGATTGTACGGCAGCCACTCATTTGGAGGGTGTAGGGATGAATTACTTAAAATTTTTTAGTTCGAAATTAATTCGCTGAATGCCAATGCCTTGAGATCATGTTGGATACATAGATGTGCTACCTATTAGTGACTTATGAAAATCTGTGCCATACAGGGACTAGAACACGGATTTTCTGCTTATTGCGAGTGGTCACCTGAACCACTTTAGCTTACGTTCATCGCTTAACGGTCTCATATCTTCTCTGTATTCCCACACCAGTGAGGACAAGACTGTAATGAATCGAAAACCATGGCATTATCGTCTTGTGCCCAACTTCTCATGTAATTACCTACTTGCGTATGTGGAGGAGAAGACATTAATGACGACTGACAAACGACCTGGCGGGGTTCCTTGCCGCTCTTGGGGATGGCAACCACTTCCGCGTGTTTCCTCGCGGAAGGGAAAGTCCCAGAGCAGAGGATGCTGTTGAAGATGTCCGCCAGAGGCTGGTGTACGTCTGGCGGTAAAAGTCTGAACAGGAGTTGGTGACACCATCCGTGGCACCTGCCTTCTTGGGATTGAGCCGTGAGGAAAACCGGTAGGCGGTCTTCCACTAGGTGGACGTAGTCGGCATCGAACACGCCAGAGGCAGGCTGGAAATTTTCTGCTAACGTGTCCGCGAAGATGCTGGCTTTCGTATCCGGTTCGCAGACAACGTTCGCACCCACGTGGAGGGACGGGACTCTCTGGTGACGGCGAAGGAAGCGCCTGGCCGTCCGCCAAGCACTGCCATCTGTCAACGTAAGGGCGGCCACAAGGCCAGCCCAGTCACGATTCCGGTCATCCTCTATGGCGGCCCGGATCTCGCGCCGCGCCCTGTGGAGGCGGCACTTCGTCTCGGGCAGCCGCGTGAGCTGCCACTCCCGAAAGAGGCGCTTTTTGTGTGAGATCGTCTCCAAGATGTGCGGCGGGACTTGGCGCGACATTTCTCCTGCCTGGGAGTGGTCGCCTTTGCTGCGCCGAGAGTGTGTCGGGTGAAGAAGGCCAATGCTGCATCGGCCCCTTGTACATCCGTGTCGGGCGCGCCTTCGAGGCGATCTAAGATCTCGGCACGAAATCTGGCCTCATCTATGTCGCGGAAGTTGCGGCGGTCGGTCGGCATAGAGGCACCAATGACATCCATATCGAAGACCACCGGAAGGTGGTCGGACGACATGGCGCATCTAACGGTGGCAGACGTGAAGTGCCCGACACCTTTCATTACGGCGACTTCGAGCACGTCAGGCTGGCCCCGATGGGGGAAGACGCTGTGGTCGTAGGACCCCAGTACTATCGCGCCATGCCGCTGTGTGGCGCAAAGTAGGCGGCGGCCGCTGGCGTTGGTGATGCGGGAGTTCCATTGCGTGTGCTTGGCGTTCAAGTCGCCCGCAGTGAAGATCTTCCCGCGCAACGCCAGCAGGGCGTCGAATTCTGCCTCCTGGAGCAGTCCCCCCGGCGGCCTATAGTGGAAACACTCACCCCAGTGGCCTCCACCGCGGTGAGGGGCGGTAGCTGGACTTCGTGATGTTTGGGGGACGCCTTGACTTAGATGGCCGTCCCACCACCGTGGGTCAACCAATCGGGGCGGTAGCACCCTTGACATGAAATCTCGGCTTCAGAAATGTCACGCAGACGAGGCAAATGTCAACTGCCTTGTCGCGCAAGAACGCCCTGAATTCCCCTTGCTGGGGGACCAAGCTGTTCGCGTTGAAGGCGCAGACAGTGAGGCCATGGATGTGGCGATTATCCATGGCGGGGAGAAGTAGCAAGGCGGCCTGGAGGGCCGTCATGAACGCGGTGACGAGCACCGGGAGTTGCTCTAGCAGCTGGCTCAACGACTGCAAAAGCGATCGGAGCTCAGCGGCGTCGGGAGCCGAGGGGGTGGCGGGGACGGCGGGGGCAAGGGGGCGGCCTCCGCCACGGGGGCAGCATGTTGCAACCACTCGGTAGAAGACGACTGCCGTGGAACATCGGCAGCTGGTTGCAGTGGCGGCGCAGCACAAGTTGCTGGCTGCTGCCGCGACAGTTTCGGCGGCAGTCTTTTGCGCAGCGCCAGGGGTGGCCCGGTCCGCGCGCCGGCGACGCCTGCGTGGGCCGGCATCCCGCCCGCCAGGCATGGTGCGGCGGTTGCCACCCAACCGGGCGAAGCCGCGGGCGGCGTAGTCGGCTGCTGCCTCTCGCCAGCGGGTGGAGGAGGCAGGCGGTCCGCTCTTCGTGGCGGCAGCAAGGCTGGCGGACGGGTGCACTTTACGAGAAGGACCAGCTCAGTTGGTGGTTTCGGCCCCGTGTGAAGGTCGAATAGCCTCTGTAACAGGCAACGTGTGGCCCGCCGCAGTAGCAGCAAGTCAGTTTTTCTTCTTGGGTGAGCCCGCAGGATTTCCTCTCGTGCTGTCACCGGGGCAGCAAGGAGCAATAGCTTCAGACGTGGTCCAGTCTCTGGCATGAGAAGCACTGGACCCTCTTGCCTCTGGCCAGAAGCGGTTCCATCTCGACTTTGACGCGGCCGACCCGCTGCACCTGGAAAATCTTCCAGTTTTGCAGGTTGTCAACGAGGAACCTGATACAGCGACATGTGTCGGTGAGTTCGAGGGGACTTCATCAGGCCGGTGGACCAGATGCCAAGGCCCCTGTCCTCGAGCTCCTCGCGGAGGTAGTCAGCGCCAACTTGAGGGGAAGGTGGCGGAATACCACCTTCAGAAGTTTGAGCGGCTCGGAGGGGTGTGTGTAGCACGGGGGGCCATCCGTGCAGATGGTGGCCATCACCGAGCTGTACTCTTCAGTGGACGTCACTGTAGAGGTCACGACCGGCGGCCTTGACAGTAGTGGTCGTGGCCACCATGTCAAGCTTCTGCTGGAAATCCTTGTAGACGCCGTCCCATTGGACGACGATAGGAGGCGGCTTCTTCTGGGGTGGCGCCTCCGTTGCGTCTACTCTGGCGCCCGCAAACGTGTTTGCGGTCGGCAGCGGCTACGTTTGCTGCAGCGCAGCAGCCTTGGCTGCGTTCCGCCTGGGTGGGGCAGCAGGTGAACGAGGGGGTCGCTGCGTCTTCGTTGTCGGTCTCAGCTTGGCGGTGCTCCGGGAGGAGCCCGAAACCGTCTTCACAGCCTCTGTGATGGAGGCGCGGGAGGCCCTAGATGCCTTCTTCCGCGGCCTCCCGGCGTCAGAGGTAAGGGAGTAGTTGTCGGAAGCGACGTGCGTCACAGCCCGGCGCCTTCTGGCCGCTCGGGCATCGTCACGGTGGGTATCGCGACGCTCTGCCTCGGCGATCGCCTCAGCAAGATTTGCGTCCGGCAGTGCGATGGCCTCCATCTCGGTGGCCTCTGCAGCTGACTGTTCCCCCGTCTAGGCCGCGGGGTTTCCCCT
This sequence comes from Schistocerca gregaria, assembly GCF_023897955.1. Lineage (NCBI taxonomy): Eukaryota > Metazoa > Arthropoda > Insecta > Orthoptera > Acrididae > Schistocerca > Schistocerca gregaria. The sequence continues at coordinate 409,366,946 of NC_064924.1, forward strand.
AGCGCAGGACGGGGCATCAACTAGCGCAGCCACGGTGTCTTGCTGTGTCTCTGGGAGCAAGAGGGGCAACCGGGGGCACATCGACCTCTTGAATGGTCGTGTCCCGCCGAGGCCGCCGCCGCCGTGCCCGCAAACTCTGGCAGTGCGACCGGCGAGGCTCCCTGTGGCACTCCCGGCTCCTGCTGCCTCATATTCGGTAGTGCAGCAGCCTTCCGAATAGTGCAGAAGGCGAGTATGGCGGCCTCATAGTCCTCTCGGCCAAGGTAGGAGCCCCCGTGAACGAGCTTGTTCATAATAATGAACGCTCGGCCACGAGAGTGCAAGTCAGGAGTAAAAGAGTCATCCTTGTCATAGTCAGAATTCGGCAGCTGGATCGTCATAGGTGTGTGTGTGTGGGGGGGGGGGGAGGGGGGGGGGGCTGATGGGGTCGCCACCGGGATCAGCTCAGTCGCCTGAGCTGGCCCCACGGACGACGATCCACCATACACCCTTCACATTTAAAGACACCCCTCTCATCGACATCTCGAGCAGCACTGTGCATGTCTATCACTGCCGCTCAGGCGGTATTTACATATGGGCGCAGCTGACGGTCGAAGGAAACACCTGCCTTCATCTGCTGTATGATCCGGTAGCAGTATCTAAATGGGCGCTTTCTCGGACACATAAGTTTTTACAACACTGTTGTGTATCAGTTTACAACCTTCGTAATTTTTATACTAGTGGAGTTAAGTTCCCTTTAATTACAGAAAACCTTTTAGCTCGATTGCATTTAAACTTTGTCTTTGAGAATTTTTAGAACGGAACCGACGGTACATCATGGCCTCTGAAGTACAGCTTTAAGAGACCTTGTATTGATTACTATTTACATCAAAGTCTTGAAACTTGTTATAGCTTTATTATTTAATCAAGTGCTGTAATCAGAACTTTCTATCATTAATAAAAATTATATTTAGTCTATTAAAAGTATGGACGTTTATGTTCCAAATTTAATTTTCAGTAAATTATTTGAAAAGTGTTAGAGGTAGCTTAATGGGGTCACATAGTTGATGTTTCTATATCAAACTGAAGCTTCGTACAATTTTCATATTTCTGATCTAATATTTAGAGCCTTAAATGTTTCGTAATAACCATGATTTCAACCAAAATATTGTTCTGATGCAGTAGAAACTTGTAACAGTTGATTGTGACTTACATTTGCACATTTTAGGCTTTCTAGCTTTATTGTTTAGCGCCCCTGTTTGTTATTTAAAACAATGAATTTAGGGAAACATATTCATCTGATTACTCTGAGATTTAACAGTTTAACATTGGTATACTGAAGAATATATTGACAAAGTACGGAAAGCTACTTTAATTTTTAACTTCATCCTTAGATTATGGCGCAATACTTCGTATGCTACGCACAGGCGTGTTATGCTGACGTGGTACTAGCAGCAGTGAACTGGGATAAGACCCGGCACACTCGCTGGCCCTTGGCCGGGATGGCCGAGCGGTTCTAGGCGCGTCAGTCTGGAACCGCGCGACCGCTACGGTCGCAGGTTCGAATCCTGCCTCGGGCATGGATGTGTGTGACGTCCTTAGGTTAGTTAGGTTTAAGTAGACCTAAGTTGTAGGAGACTGATGACCTCAGAAGTTAAGTCACATAGTGCTCAGAGCCATTTTTGAAACTCGTTGGCCTCTGTATCTCTCAAATGATACAGCGCTTGTTTCGCCACAGTTTGTCTGATGAAGAATGTATGAGTAGAAGTGAGGAGCGTAACATAGTACGAATGAAATTATTTCAGAGAAGAACTGGAGGAAACCTGAATGAATATAATGAGAAGCGCGGCGTAGCTAAGAGGGTTTGCAGACATAAGAAAAGTGCAGTAGAAAAGAAAAAAATTGGAAGAAACTGAACAGCTAGGATAAGAGAAGCAAGTCAGTGACTGTACTAAAAGATTATAGAAGAAAAGGCCGGGTATCAGGCAGGAACAAATATATGTAGTAGTGAAGAAGTGGATCTGATAGGAGAGAGTAATGAAATACTTTACAGATGGGCAGAATACTTCCAAGACTTACTAAACCCAGAAGTAGAAGGATTAGAATAAGAAGAACTGATGGAAATAACTTGTTATGGACCAGAGGTCTTCATACCCAAACCCACACTGGAGGACGTGATACAAGCCATGAAGACCTTAAAAAACAATAAGGTACCTGGAGAAGATCAGATCCAGAAGGAAGTTCTCAAATATGGTGGGAAAACACTATGGAAAGCAATACATAAAATAATACTGAGCATTGGACAGGAGGCAAGATTGCCAATAGAGTTGAAAACTACTATTATGTGGCCCACATATGAAAAAGGAGAAACTGCCAGCACTATCGAGGGATCTACGTGCTAAATACTACGTAGAAAGCGTTCTCCAAGGCCCTGGCTTGAAAGCTTACTCACTATGTGGAAGAGAGAATTGGAGACTATCAGAGTGGCCTTTGAGGAAATAGGTCAACAACTGACCAAATGTTCACATTACCATACTAACAGAAAAATGTCATGGACATCAAATAAACATACACCAGCTTTATATGGATTTTAAACGAGCCTAGGACAGTCTCTCAAGATTGGCATTGCGGAATATAATGGAAGAGACTGGAATACCTAAGAAGCTCGTTAAACTTACTATGGTGACCCTCAGTGAACAAACTGCAAAGTAAAAATATATGGTGACATCTACAGAGGAGTGGAAGTGAAGAAGAGACTGAGACAAGGTGACAATATCTCCTCACTACTATTCCACATCTGTCTAAAAAAAGTCATAAGTCAGATAGGGTTAAATAGAGTAGGAACCATTTTAATCGTTCACCGCAGTACCTAGCCTACGCAGACGATGTGGCATTACTCGTACGAAACACTGCTGTGCTGGAAGATGCCTATCAACAACTGAAGAGAAGTAAAAGGAACTTGGGCTGGTAGTCAACGTCGAAATGACCATATATATGTCAATTACCAGTTAGCGAAATCTACCAAAGCTCAGGACAGCGGACAAGCAGTTTGAAAGAGACTTCAAGTACCTCGGATCGACCACGGCAGAGACAAACGACATCAGCACCGAGGTGAAAACTACAATAACAGCAGGGAACAGATACTACTTTACAGCACTATCCATACTTAGGATCTCGCTTCTATGAAGAAAATCAAAAATTCCGACGTCACTCTGGCATTCTGATGGTGCTATCGCTGTGTGATGCCGTTTGCCGGCGAACTCTACTGTTCTTGCTTCACAGTCCACTGGTGCATGTGTTATAGTGGCACACATGGCACCACACTTGTGGCTACCGACCCACGGCTAATAATGCAACCCTCTACAGTCGCTTCCATGCTACTTCTCCTTAAAGACGTAATTTTCTGTCCAAAGACTGGATCGCAGCATTACAGTAACATTTATTTTTCAGACGTTTCAGAAATATTCATGAAGAACAGTAATCAGTTAAAAATAAAGTACCTTTCAGAGGACAGAAATAATTACATAGCTTATCAGCGTCAGGATGTTAAATGTACATAATATATTCAAGAGAAATGTTGTAAATACGCTACCAGTGACTGCTCGTGTTTCACAAAACATACATAGAGCAGATTCTCAAAAAGACCTTCCTGATTCTCCAAACATTTAGCGATTGCTGTGATCATGCTTCTCTGAACTCTTCACAGCAGAGCCGCAATCATAGTTGCAAAAACAGCATGAAAGAATGTTTACAGTTCTTCCTCATTCATCTGTAGAATAGAATAAAGAAGACTTTGGCAATTACCTGTGAAACGGTTTACTACACCTTCTGGTGACGTAATACACTAAAGAAATGCAATTGTCATGAAAATAGTAAACATGATAATTGGTACTTTACTGTCAAACGCAGGATAATATACTGGAAACTGGGTTCGGATGAAGTTGATGAAATAAAGTGACGTAATACGTTTAAACGATGCACCTACGTGATATGAATGGTAGCAGTGTGTGTGTTTCTCAACAATGTGTGCGAATTTGGCAAGTAATTTTGTCATACGTTCTGGACTTGGAACTTCCTAAGACACTTGGAAACACTACGTATCCTGGTTAGCTGGCAACTGATTTGATGGTTTTGGACGCTCGTGTGCGTTATCAATAGGAAGAAAATTAACTGGCCTCTGTCGAACAGCAGAAGTGTTGACTAGTTTTTCTTAAATCTTGACAGTGAAGAAACGTTGAAAGTCCTGCTGCTAGCGAGACATCCGAGTTTTTGCTCTCTCGTAAAGATAAGTCATTTAGATGGTAATAACAGTTTAGTACAAATTACTCGTTAAATACGTGTATCAGGGTGTTTTTGAAACTTGTTATTAAATGTATCACTTTCTTTTACGTATTAGTCCAGAAAATGCGAAAAGATCGTAAGGTCGGTTTGTAACAGCAGATTTGTTTGCGTTTTGGCAAATTAACTTAGAGAATTCCTCCTTTCATGGGGGTGACTGTAGCGGGGAACTGAATGAGGAACTCAACGAGGCTCTCCTATGGAACTATATGCTTTGCAAAAGAGACAAGAGAATCGCTAAGCGGGAGGAAAAGATTTGTTCCCTTCAGACTGAATTATATCACGCGAAATTTGAAACAGGTAAGTCTAAGGGGAGAAAAATCTTGGAAAATCGGTTAAGATAATAAGTAATTGTGAAAAGGAGAACAGCTCTTCAACTTTATCTACATTTGAGCTAATAGTAACGAATAAATTTGATTTCTTACATGAAATAGGAGGGGAAGAGGGTCACCCAGCTGTAGGTCTCAGTAGGGTGCAGCAGACTTTTAGCAAAGGAATTCAGTGTAGGTCGGTACCGAAAGAGAGTAGGAAGAAAAGAGTCTTGCTGGTAATTAGTAGTCTAGAGTGGGACGAGGAGGTGGGATGCCTAGGCCAGACGGTTCAGGAGAAATCAGGGTCAGCCTCAACCAGATGGCAGAGGACATTGGAAATTTGCGCAAAGGTTTTGACAAAGCGGATCAGTTTTTATAGTTGGTGAAAACAGGGGACAGCCTGGCTAAGAAGAGTAATTACGGCATTAGGGGTGACCTGGACGAAATAGAAGCAGCAACTACACACACAAATATGGGCTTTGTGAAGGTCCTGCAGCGCCATGACCAGCCGTGGATGAGCACTACTGTGAGTGTGTGAACACAGAGTTGGGCAAGCTGCTGCTGACTGAAACGAAATCTCATATGAGTGCAACGCCAACTGCTACAACTGGGAGATGGGAATATACTAGACATGGCCTACACATGAGTAGGAGAGGGAAATATGGGTTGGCTGAGCTCCTTGCAAATAATACATTATCACACATAGCAAGAACACTATGATTACTGTTGTCAGAGTGATACTTTTTTATGTCAGAATCAGACTCTGGCATATTGTCTTGAAAGAAGTGAAAATAACAGAAAAGCCCAAAAAGTGCTTAATAATTCGGAGAAAAGTAAGATTAGCTTATTTCATCAAATTATTAGAAGACTGAGTAAAAAGCTAGAAGGGCTTGTTGTCTGGAAAATTTAGAAAGCTCTGAATAGATAGACATCCTGTGCCTGTCTGAGCACCACATAATTATGAGGTTTGATAAGTTACATATTGAAGATTACACTATTTCAACTTACTTATGCAGAAATAACATAGCAAAAGGAAGAGTTGTTACATAGAAGTTCAAAAACATTGAGACAAGTAGATTTTGTAGTGATCAGCACACAGTAATGTGTGCTTGTGAATTAATTCTGAAAAATAGTTCACTTTTACTTGTAGCCATACATAGATTCCCACTGGGAAATTTTTAACTACTTATGAGGATTCTGGATTTCGTATTGTACTATTTGTCAGAGAGCAGCAAGCAGTAAACAGTCTGTGGTGGCTTCAATGTAGATTTTTCAACGGATTTTGAATGGAAAAATGATATCGAAACTTTATTTGGAGCCTGCTATTTGGTCTCAGTAATTAACTTTACTACATGTTTGGATAAAGACAGTCAGACCCTAATTGATTATGTTTTCTTTGGTGAAGCTCACAGTAAGAAAATACTGCTTAGTCAGTATCAAATGCTCTCTCTGATCGTGATTCACAGTTAGTTAGGATAAAAACATAGCGCCCTGCAGTATAGATACTCCTCAGTGAAAATGAATTGGAATAATTAATCACCCAGGACAAATATTTTTGAGAATAGTTTACAGGAGAGAACATAGGATGTAATAAGCAATGAACCAAATGCTAAAGATATAATTTAATCTGTTCCATGATAAATTCTTATCATTACTTGAATATAAGTTTCTGCATAAGCTAATCAGAAAGGACACTAAACAGCCCTGTAAAAAAACCATGATTCACTAGAGGGATTAAAGCATTTTATGAAAGGCATAGAGAAATGTTTCTTATGGGAAGAACGAGTAGGTATCCTGTAGCAATTGCACACTACAAAAACTACTCGAAATTACTAAGAAAAGTCATTAAAAATGTCAGTACTTCCAACAACAGACTCAAGGCTGTATGGAACGTGGTGAAATGAGAGACAGAACAACCAGCCACAGAACAAGACAGTCATCAGTATTGAAATGAATTGAAGATCTATAAATGATGAGTAACAGATAGCAAATACATTTAACAATCATTTCTTAAATGTAGTAGGAAGCAGAGGAACAAACAGTTCAAGAGCATAATCACTGTAATGTTTTGAAAATGTAGCATTCATAAATATCAGTCATATGAATATATCACCAATTTCTCCTTCTCAAATTAAGAAAGTTATACATTTTCTCGAAAGTAAAAGCTCATCTTTTTTTGATGGTGTTTCCCCGAGTACTAAAATTTGTTCCCATGTAATAAGTCCAGTCTTATCTGAAATATGTAATATACCACTAATAGAAGCCTATTTCCAGGGAGACTGAAAAAAGACATTGTTAAACCCCTCTTTAAGAAAAGTGATAAGAGATATTCAATAATTACCGACCTGTTTCGCCGCTGACATCATTTTCTAAAATTTTTGAGAATATGATGTACTCTCACATTAACAGCAATAGTATCCTTAGGAAATCAGTTTGGGTTTCAAAAGGGTTGCTCTACTGAGAATGCCATTACATGTTTACTCTTCACGTTATCAAGTATTAAATAATAAAATAGTAGTGACTGGTAATTTCTCCGACCGCTCTAAGGCATTTGCCAGTGTAAATCACAGTATTCTCCAAGATAAATTGACATTTTATGGGATTAATGGTAGAACCAACCAATGGATAATGTCATATGCAATCAAAAGAATATAGGCAGTTGTACTTAATAATTCAAGCAATATAGTCCAGGGACGTAATTCTCATGTGGCATAAATCAGGTATACCTTAGGTTCACTACCGTTCCTCACGTATGTAAACGATCTTCTGTGTACTATACAACAAGCAGAACTAGTTCTTTTGGAGATGAAAGAAGTACTGAAATCAGTCCAAGCATATGAAAAAAGACACAGAAGGAATGGTAAAAAAGTTCTTAAAAGTATCATTGAGCGGTTTTCTGCGAATGATCTCACCCTCAATTTTAAAAAGACACAGCATATTCAGCTTTGCATATCTAGAGATACTATACCAATAAGAAGTGTAATACATGGCGAGGAAATAATAAATACGGTGGGAGCTTCAAAATTCTTCAGGGACCATGTTGATGAGAATTTAAATTGGAAAAAACACATTTTGAAACCCCTAAAATAACTTCATTCAGCCACGTTTGTGCTTCGAATCATTAAAAAATCTTGGGGAGAGTCGAATCAGTAAGTTGAAGTATTTCGCATGGATTCATTCAGTAATGTTTTGCGGTAACTCATCTTAAAAAGAGAAAGTCTTCATTGCGCAAAAAGGTGCACTACGAATAAAATGTGGTGCTCACCCACGAGCATCTGGTAGACATCTTTTTGAGGAACTGGTCATTCTGACTCCTGCTTCACAGTCCATTTATTCCCTCATGAACTTTGTTGTAAGTAATCGACTACATTTCAAAAGGAACAATGAGGTACATAATTAAAAGACCAGAAGGAAAAATGACATTCATTACTACAAATTAAGGTTGTCTTTAGCACAGAAAGGGTGCAAAGTGATGCAACATAATTGTTTTTTCACTTACCCAGTCATATAAAATTTCTGACAGACAGCAAAGATAAATTTGATAACGAGCTGAGAAAGTTCCTCCTTCACAACTCCTATTCTGTACCAGAATTTGTATTACTGTACCGTGTAAAAGGTGATGGGTGAATTACATACTCACATCTTCATATATTTTTTTCTTTTTGCATAAAAATCCTTACAAATATTTAGAATGTAACCATATGTACAAGGTAATTTGCAATATGATTATAAAGTCAAGCATTTTACATCATTGTGACCTTTCGTGCAAAATTATCAATGGAACTTGTAACTAATAAACTAACATAAATAAAATTTGAATCACTTCATAATGATTTCTTATAGTTGTGTGAATGCACTCCTTGCCTGATCAATTCTAACAAACAGATTATTTGCACTTTTAAGATCCTTGTGGATGAAAGTACTTTGTTTAGTCTTGTGGGAATACGCTGGAGGTTTCACATGATTCATCCTTTGCTTCAGTTCGATGACTTAAGTTGGAAAGTGAACATCCATAGTGACATGAGGTTTTTGAAAGAAATCACCAGGTAATTTTACTGTAACACCAAACTACATTTCTTTCACTGCAGAATTGATTTCATTCCATAAGGAGCAACGGAAGATAATTAATACCGTGTGTAATATATTAGCCTATCTAGCTGTGGCGAAGTTTGCACACCACCAGGTCTGCACACAACTTTTGAATATACCGTTAAACCTTTGAATTTTTCCGTTAGCCTGTGGGGAGTATGTAGTCAGTTCACACACACGAACTTTGCTACCGCTCGGAATATGCTAGACTGAAACTGTGTTCCTTGAGCTGTTATTATCTGTTGTGGTGCTCTAGATGTGGCAGTTACAGAATAGTTATGTTATTGCTTTTCTCTCTGCTTCTGTGTTTCGAAGGACACGACTTCTGTCCTGTTGGTGAATCCGTCTAAGTACGTAAAGTGGCAGAGACAAAACTAGGTCAATACGTACCAGCTGAAAACGTTCATCGACAACGAGGAATTCCCCAACGTGAGGCTTCGGATATCCTGTAATTTTGCTCTTCTGACAGGCTGCATATGTCTTAGTCTGTTTTTTGGCCCCTTACGTCATGCGAAGCCGGACGAATGTGATGATATGGAATTTACTGAAAAACTCACATTTGGATAAGGCATGTTGTGGCAGTGCCTAAAAACTGTGATTCTAAATTGTCTGTGAATATGTGGACAAATGGTCTCATTTGATACGTCACACCACAGTCTTAATTTAACAGGGACTGTGACTTCGAAATTCTTATACTCTTATTGTTAGATAAGTGTTTCATCATAGTTCATCGTTTTTAATTATACCTTCTTAAATGATCAACGACCATTGTCTATGCTAGACCCATGAAACGAAACAACTAAGAAATATACTGGAGTTAATGGATTTGGAATTTGAAGTTTTCTCTTTCTTCAGTTTGAAAGCAAAAGGTAATGGGACGTAATCTGTGTGGATGGAAAATCTTCTTCCTTCAATTTCATATTCCAAATAGGTTACTGATAAATATAGGCTGGGAAGTTCTCTGTTATAAGTTGAGCAATACTTCTAGGCAACGGAAATCTTCTTCCAAAAGAAACCAATAGGCCTCCAAATTGGATAATATTTGTGTTGCTGGACACATTCTTTAGGCCAAGTTTGATGCATCCACCAACAAAGCAAGTTAAATTCCAAATTTGGGAAAGCTAGTAGTGTAGCTTGGGTTAGATTTTCTTTACATTTTTCAAACTATTTTCCTGCTTCAGGAGTCTAGTGGATGTGCCTGTTGCCTTTGTTATCACTTCTCTTCCAATAGTCATTTAAAAGATCTTAATTTTGTGTAGCTTGTTCTAGATTCAGCTAATGGCTTCGTCATAGTGGTAGCACCGTTTCATGTCAGATCACCGAAGTTAAGCGCTGTCGGCCTGGGCTAGCACTTGGATGGGTTACCATCCGGTCTGCCGAGCGCTGCTGGCAGGGGGGGTGCACTCAGCCCTTGTGAGGCAAACTGCGAAGCTACTTGATAGAGGAGTGGTGGTTCTGGTTTCGGAGACTGACATACGGTCGGGAAGAGCCGTGTACTGAACAATGCCCATCAATATCTGCATCCAGTGACGTCTATGGGCGGAGGGTGACACGGCGACCGGTCAGTACCACTGGGCCCTCATGGCCTGTTCGGGAGGAGTTTCGTTTTGGTTCTAGATTCGCCGACAGAAACTGAGTCTGTCAAGAAATGCTCACTTTTTGTTTTACTGTTCAAATGGTTCAAATGGCTCTGAGCACTATGCGACTTAACTTCTGAGGTCATCAGTCGCCTAGAACTTAGAACTACTTAAACCTAACTAACCTAAGGACATCACACACATCCATGCCCGCGGCAGGATTCGAACCTGCGACCGTAGCAGTCCCGCGGTTCCGGACTGAGCGCCTGAACCGCTAGAGTTTTACTGTTCCTGGACAAGGTATCCCTACAATGGCTTTTAGTCTGCTCGAGTCTGTTACGGTGTTTTCTAGCGAAGTGATGTACCTAAAAAATTATTTTCTGATTGATAAACGTAGACGTCCCAAGATTAATACTCATACGTTCCAAAATTTTAGTTATAAGAGCAAGTATTCTTCTTGAGAACTAGATATAGCAAAATGTAGCCTGTATTGGCACAACAAAAACCTAAACGTTGCTTACTTCATTCATAAATTTTTGAAAAATGCTAGATGCATTCCTAAATGCCAGTGGAATGAAATTATTTTTATAAAGATCAAATGAAGTAACATCTGCCGTTTGTGCTTTATCTTCTTCCACTAGTGGGATTTAATACTAGACATTTAATAGATTTGTCTTTAAAATATTTTCTTTCTATGAGGCGTAAGTTGACAACTATTATGGAACTGGATAGTGGTCTGGAAAAGTGTCGTCATTCAGACGGCGATAATCTACACAAACACGCAGTCGCCATCTGATTTCGTAGCCTTGTGTAGTGGACTGGCCGCCTATGGTTACGACGTTTGGCTACTGTGGTACAGGTATTGGAATTCACAATTTAGAGATTGTATGGGTCCAATCTGTGAGCTTGCAGAAGATTGGAGGACCACTTTTTGGCGCGACACATTGGCTTATTTAGTCAAATCACCAAATTTCTTTACAATTCCGGAAAATTTATAGCAGACATGAAAAGAATTAACTCTATCAGCTATTTCAGTACATGCAATCTACCATTTCACTTTCAACCGACCATTGTCGTCAGTCATTATTTTGTTTCTTGACATCAACCAGAAAGAGGAAATGATTAAGAGTTACGGCGTCTACTATGCGTTTTGAACTGCCATAGCTTTCTACGAGCCTGCACGCACCTTCCCGTGAGGCAGGTCTTGTTGATCAGAATCCCATTCAGACTGCGGCTGCCAATCCAATCATTTCAGGAATCGGATGAGTCAGCGACTTGTCTCATTTCTGTGCTGAGATTACTGAAATGCGCGCACCCGACAGCGAGTAAGGCGTTCTGGAAAAACGGCGAATAAGCTGGATTTAGTAGACAATTCATAGGCAAAAGAGTGTTTCATTAGTAACAAACTTAAGTATAATTAAAGTGACTGTCGCAGAAACTCATCAAAAACAGTCGTAAGGTTTTCATACGTTTTCTCCTGTCGTAAATAACTCACCTTTACTGTACTGGAACAAATATTCATGAGCGTGCTGCTCAAGAAGTGGACGAGATCCTTGGCCCTGTGTTTTATATGATCTGTGGTGCTTTTGGTCGCCAGTCTGTTGTGCAAATCTGGGGCATTTTATTTGAGGCGTAATAGCGAGATGTTGAATTTTACGGAAGGAGATGTGAGATTCTTGACTCTGGGAGAAATTGACTGGAATATTATGGAGGTGACAATTTGTTGATGATGCTATTTTATTGATTGTATTGATGGAGGAAATTTTTTTAGGAATATTTCAAAGTATCCCATGCACACGCAAGAAAGAAATGTTAGTTTGTCAAAACTATCGATTGAAGGAAATCTTTGTCCATTAGATAACTAATAATATTCATGACCTGTCCGTCAGATAGCAAGTAAGATTCGTGATTTATGTTAATTCGATTTCTTTGTTTTCATTATCTCAGAAATTATGCAATTAGTTGAAATGCCTGTAAAGTTTGTAATGAGAGAGTTCATTCAGTGTTAGAGTCTTTTCTGTTGTACAGTCTTTTCTGACAACTAACAGAGTTTAATTTTTCAAGAACGCTAGTCATTGAAGTAAAACCATCTTCCATAATTTTTAGTAAAGCATACAATATTTTGTCGTTTGTGCATTGCACCTTACACCACTCGCAGTTACAGACTGTTTCTGACAAGCGAAGAAAAATTTAGAGTAAAGTTATTATCTCTTTAGTCGCTGCATTTGCTAGTTTCAATTTGCTTTCGAGAACGTTAGTACACGAGACATAATATGCACGCCAAGCAAGAGATACGTGACGTTTCTTTCAAGCGAGATCTCATTTTGCTTTCTTGTGAACAAACAGTGCATCGTCAGAATTTTCAATTGTTGTGCTAAGTAAGCACTTTAATTTACAGTGAACACTGAAAGCAATATTAATCAGATATTTTCTTCCGTGTTGTGCTGTCTTTTATTTCGTGGATGTCTTCATAATGTATTCCTACCTCAGTGTCGAGTGTCAGTTAAGTAGTTTTACTAAGGACAAAAAGAGCTTCTTTTGGCATTGAATTAGAATCATTTCAAATTCAGCTTTTCATTAGGATTTAAATATTGTTTCAAGAGTGTTCACATGCCCGATAGAAGGCCAATGAACGGTTAGTTTTGCTCAGCAGTTGAATACGTAGTATATCCTATTTTTTACTAACGGCTGGATAAAGAATTAGAGTTATTGAATTGAAAATGTTGTGTGACTTTTAACAGTAAAGTCATAAATGGAAGTTAATGAAATGTTTTTACGGCCGTCTTCAGAAACAGACACCACCATCAAACGTATCTGAAGTAAATTTTCTAGGAAATTTAACAGTAAATATACTTGTATTTTCTTTTCAGAGGGAAACTTTACCTCTTCTGCCTGCTACGATGACCGTCTTGAATACAGCCACCGTAGAAGGTGTTAATTATTCACTGTGTCGCGTAATGAAAGACATTCATGTTTCGGTGAGATGAAATGTTTCTCAAATAAATAAACAGGCACTGTAATTTACTTGACGTTATTTATATTCTCCCAAAATCCAGTATTAACCCTTTCATGACTCACGGGACATACGTGTCCCATTGCACGCTTTCGTGCTTCACGACCAAGGGGACAATAGAAATCCAGATCTGTAGTGTGCTACTATCTACTGGACGCCTTCGACACTACTTGGAACCGTTACAGACTTCTTCCCGCCAAACAACTGCATTCTGTTGGAAGTTTTTCGATGCAGTGTACTTAATTGATCGCTTCTATGAAAGTTTTTGCATATTTTTCAACTTTTCTTTTGTAAATTAGCAAGGTAAGCATAATAGCCGTATTTATTGTGTTTATTATTATTTATTTGTAAATATTACATGAAATTTCAGTATGAAATGTATTTCAGTGACTAGGTGAATAGTTTTTGACTGCATAAAATATCAATTGTATGGCCAGTGGGACATATTTGTCCCACAAATTATTTATAATTTCATTATACATTCGACGTTTAGGCTTTATTTCTTTCCCTGTGCGATGCTACATCACTTGGCTCGCTAAAGTATTGATACAACAACAACAATAATAATAACAATAATAATTTGTTGCATAATACAGTGTGCTAGCCCAATTGCAGAATTTATTTCTGTTTTCTTTTTAGAAATGTCACGGCTGAAAGATGAAGAACTTCTTCAGTATTACTTTTCTCTTCCTGATAATGAAGAATTTTCGGAGGAAGAAGGTGATGATGAAGTTGCAGATGAACTCACTCGTCCTGATGCATCCAATAGTACATCTATGGATACACACCGCCTAGGACATTGGCTGAGTCACCTAGCTAAGGTCGTCAAAACAATGGTGACAGTGCTAGAATGGAGGTGGAAGTAAATGATGGTATTGCGTGCACAGTAAAAGAAAATGTCGCCGAAATTACCAATGACACTGCAAATGAAGTTACTGAGTGTGCAGAACAAGAGAATGGGGCCGAACATGACAATGAAACTGAAACAGAGTGGACTGATGATGTAACTTATTTTGAAAACTTACTAGCATCTCTTGATGGAAGTGCAGATATAAAGTTCGATTTTGGACAAAATGAAAAAGAAATAGATTATTTTTTACAATTTTAACTGATGATTGTTTGAGGAAGATCAAAGATGAGACTAACCTCTATTCAACTCAAATACGTGACAACATCCCTAGAGATAAAAGGGTAAGACAGGCCAGCTGCAATTGGAAAGACGCTGACGTTGAAAAAATAAAATATTTTATTGCCATTCACATTCTAATGGGAATACATAGGCTGACTGAGCTGAGTCACTATTGGTCCACCGACCCATTTTTAGGAGGAAGTGCAATTTCTCAACTAATGAGTAAAACCAGGTTAAAAAAATTGCCTGAAATCATTCATTGCAATGACAATGCTACAGCAGTACCAAGAGGTGACGCTTGTTATGATCGATTACACAAATTACGCCCAATAATTGACGCTATCAATAACAATTCGAAAGAAATATTCACTTCATCAAGTATCATGGCTGTTGATGAAAGTAAGGTCCCATTCAAAGGGCTTTCTTCTATAAAGCAGTACCTTCCAATGAGGCCTGTAAAACGAGGTGACAAAATTTGGTGTCTTGCCGCTTCAAAAACAAGTTTCAATACCCAGTTGGAGGGGTATATTGGAAAGAAGGACACCTATAACTCATCGTTCAGTTTGGGAGAAAATGTTGGGCTTCATCTTACTGAGTCATACATGCAGTCTTACCGACTAATTGTATTCCATAACTTCTTAACGTCGTACACTCTGATCAAGTCACTAAATGAAAGAGGACTTTTTGGAGTTGGAATAGTGAGGACAAACAGGAAGCGATTTCCAGGTATGATGAAGAAACAAGACAAATTACAGCAGGGACAGTTTGTGTTCAAACAGAAGGGATGGATCTCAGCAATACAATGACAAGACAACAAGACTGTGACAATACTAAGTACTTATCACAGCCTAAAAGATGTAACCTTTGTCGATAGGAAAAACAGAGACGGTAATTCACCAGAGATCTTCTGTCCTAAAGCAGTTGCAGAGTATAATACTTTAACGGGAGGTGTGGATCCCTTTGATTAGATGCGTGAGAGATATACAACTAAAAGGCGATCTTTAAAGTGATGGCACTGCTTTTCTTTTTCGTAATTGACCTGGCAGTTGTTAACAGTCCCATAAAGTGGAACTGTAAGCATGGAGGACGACATAACTAGTTATCCTTTCGCCTTTCCCTTATCAGACAACTAACAGCAGGTCATGAAATTAAAAGAACAGGAAGACCAAATTTTCTAAGAAGAAACAAGCTGGGTGTCAAGAGTGTACCAGGCGAAGTTCGCCTTCAAGGTGGAAAGCATTTCCCAGTAAAAGACTCATGGAAACGCTGCTGGTTCTGCAGCACAAAGCAGAAGGAGTACGAACCAACATGGTGTGCATACACTGCAAAGTTCCTCTATGTGCACATCCCTGCTTCGAAAAATTTCACAGAAAATACACGACTGTGCTTAAACTGACACACAATATTTTTTAGCGCAACGCAATCTGACTTTCAATAATCCCTACAAGAGAATGGCCCTGACTAACATTAACCTATATGTTTCACAAATCACTTACCTCACAAAAATCTTCGTGACTCGAACTACTGCAATACAGCGAGCGCCACTACTGCAAGCTAACTAAAAGATTCAAACTACGGAAGTCACTAACTACTGATAGGCACAGTTAGCAAATGAAAGATTTTGATAGAGAACAAACAATGTATTTACCTCAATAGTCATAATATATATAGCAGTTCATGACATCCAGTCTTACAAATTTCAAAACTCCGCCATCTCTATCCCCACGTCCACCACTGCTGGCGGCTCACCTCCAACTGCGCAACGCTACGCGCTGTTAACATCCAGCTGCCCAACACTACAATGGCGAGTATTACAACAATGGCAACCAGCCACTGACTGCACACAGCACAGCCAGTGATTTTTCATACAGAGCGCTATGTCGCGTTACCAATAAAAAAACCTAAACAGCCTACTTCCATAGCCCCCATGCTCCCCACAAAAAATTTTACAAATTGTTTTGGGCAGTGGCCAATACAGATTTGAAAAGATTTTTCATAATTACAATAACAAAGAAATGAAATGCACACACTTATCGATACAATGTTGGTCAAAAGCTAAAATTTTCTCACAGTCCATAAAGACAGTCCTGATCGTTCATCACAGTAAAATAGCAGTGTTTTTGCTCAATGTCTGAGCAGTAAAAGAACATGCACATGGAAGTAGTGGACTTCCATGCAGTCTTGAAGAGGTAGTGTTGTCCTTCCAATGGAAAGACAGTGCTGACTCTTGACATGCTGACAGGTAATGGGCCACAACAGAGCAAAGTTTTAAAGAATATTGGTAGGTAGGTCGTCACAGAGTAGACCCATTGCAGTCGTGGTAGAGATTACGGTATTGGTGGGCCACCAGAGGTGCAGACCCACTGCAGTCCTTGTAGAAATAATGGTATTGGTGGGTCATCAAAGGTGTAGACCCACTGTAGTCCTTGTAGAAATAATGGTATGGGTGAGTCATCAAAGATGCAGACCCACTGTAGTCCTTGTAGAGACGGCCAGCAGCCAACTGTTGCGACTGTGCAGGTGCACAATCACCATCGGAGAGTCTCGCGGAGAATAAAACCACCACTTGTGCACTCACAAAGTTTTTGGAATTGTCCTTAGAACCAGCAATGCTGTTAACCAGTCCCTTGCTGAATTATCAACACACATGCAAACACTAACAGTCCCCACTTCTCACATATTGTCCATATACTATAACCAACAGAAACATGTGCAGTGAAATGTAACTTACAAGTTACTTAATTTGATGAACTGGTGTCAATTACAATTTTATTACATAAGAATACAATAACAAAGTTACAAAATACATTATCAAACGTCCCCTTAGAAACATTATACATGACTGTGCATAAACTGACACACAATATTTTTAGCGCAACGCAATCTGACTTTCAAAAAATCCCTACAAAAGAATGGCCCTGACTAACATTAACCTATACCTTTCACAAATCACTTACCTCATAAAAATCTTCGTTACTCGAACTACTGCAACACAGCGAGCGCCACTACTGCCAGCTAAATAAAAGATTCAAACTACGGAAGGCACTAACTACTGATAGGCATAGTTAGAGAATGAAAGATTTTAATAGAGAACAAACAATGTATTTACCTTAATAGTCATAATATATATAGCAGTTCATGACATCCATTCTTACAAATGTGCTGTTTTGATGGACACACCTCCAGAGTATCCATTCTCAAAAATCCGCCATCTCACTTCCCCACATCCACCACTGCTGGCGGCTCACCTCCAATTCCACAACGCTACGCACCGCCCAACACTACAATGGCAGACGACAATGCAAACTAGCCACAGACTGCACAGAGCACAGCCAGTGATTTTCATACAGAGCGCTACGTGGCGTTACCAGTAACAAAACCTAAACAACCTACTTACAAAGACCCCAGGCTCCCCACAAAAAAATTTTACAAATTGTTTTGGGCAGTGGCCAATACAGATTTGAAATGTTTTTGTCATAATCATAATTACAATAACAAAGAAATCAAATGCACACACTTATTGATACAATGTTGGTGAAAGGCTAAAATTTTCTCACAGTCCATTAAGACAGTCCTGTTAATTCATCACAGTAAAATTGCAGTGTTTTTTTCTCTCAAAGTCTGAGCATCATTTGCACTATAACCCTTGTATTTATATGAACTGGCCACAAAAATTAATTACTTTTAGTTAAAGTTGCACCTGAAATTAAATGTTCTCTCTTATTGTCTGTTTTTATTCAAACCTGTGCAATACTCCCACCTAAGGGCCGATGGGACATATAAGTGTCACTTAAAATATTTAAAAAAACTGGTCGGAGCAATCATACGATTTTCATACATTTCACTTTACAAGCTATTCCTTAAGCAAAATACAAAACAAAAATTTAAAAAACTGAGCAAAAAATAATTCGGTCATGAAAGGGTTATTAACAAAATCTATTACAATAGGAGGAGAGATAGAATGTTTGCGTCCTCTCTTAATCAAGATACATCACGGACTATTCTCCTTCTGCCGACTTAAAAAAAATTACAATCACATCTTTTTCATCTAACAGCAACTCATCGCTTCTTTTTTCATCTTACGTGTACCTCTTTGCAAACATCTAGAAAGTGACATTAGAAATACGATGTCTAAAGCGTACTTTACACGAGGAGAAAGTTTTTGAGAAAAGTGTATTCAATATTTCACAGACAGATAAATTACTTAGAAAGCTTATACAGCAAGTTGAAAGCTATGCGACCTGTCGGTTGGACTGGAAAGACTGTATCGTGCCGTAAAACAGGAGAACTGATTGTGAAGAGAGGACTACTTCCCGACCTTGAATGCAGTTCATGAGCGGTTGCAATAGTCTTTTTGATAAATTAAAAGTGTTTGAAGTAGGGGTGTGTTCTGTACCTTGGAATACTTTTCAGACAGTCGCCTCTAACCAGCCCTGTAATACAAAATTAATATATATTTTTACATAGTATACAAAATAATAATTCTCTGTAATACTTATTTAACTGTAAACATGTAACTAGAAATATTGTCTATAATCAAGTTCTGACAGTTGGGAGCAGTTACTTTGCGCGTGTGCAACGAGGTTTTGAGAACGTCTCTCTACCAATGCCTCCTCATTGCTCTACAGACGGCTATTGTTTTCGCCTACAGCCGCCTGCTGCTATTTAATGTGGCCCTTGCTCATAGTTTTCGAAAAAAAAAGATGCCCAACCTCAGAGCAAAAGTTGAAAAATATTTATACAAAGCACTATAATACCATTGCGTTCACCTCTTCATCCATGAAATCTGGATGAGAACTCATAAGGAAGTGGTCTGAAGTGATTTATATTATAACACGAACCTCAAATCTGTCTCCTGTTTAGATTCATGGACCACGCAAAAGAAAAACCGTTGATAAACGGTGAATATTTTACAATTCCTTTTCAAATGACCGTTGTGATTCAGACATTAGACCTACATAAATTGCAACTGTGGAAAAATTTCTTCAAATATTTTTCAGATTTAATTATATTACATAATTACGACCTTAACTTGCATTTAAGAAATAATACTCACAAACAATGTCATGCATGACATAACTAAATCTGAACAGGTTACAAATCGAAAAAAATACACGAAATCTAAAAAAAAAACACAAGTGCAACGCAATATATTTTAAATTTGATAAAACTGAAGTGATGAGAGCGCGCGCGCGCGCACACACACACGCACACACACACACACACACACACACACACACACACACATATATATATATATATATATATATATATATATATATATATATATATATATATATATGTTGCAAAAAATACACTCCTGGAAATTGAAATAAGAACACCGTGAATTCATTATCCCAGGAAGGGGAAACTTTATTGACACATTCCTGGGGTCAGATACATCACATGATCACACTGACAGAACCACCGGCACATAGACACAGGCAACAGAGCATGCACAATGTCGGCACTAGTACAGTGTATATCCACCTTTCGCAGCAATGCAGGCTGCTATTCTCCCATGGAGACGATCGTAGAGATGCTGGATGTAGTCCTGTGGAACGGCTTGCCATGCCATTTCCACCTGACGCCTCAGTTGGACCAGCGTTCGTGCGGGACGTGCAGACTACGTGAGACGTCGCTTCATCAAGTCCCAAACATGCTCAATGGGGGACAGATCCGGAGATCTTGCTGGCCAGGGTAGTTGACTTACACCTTCTAGAGCACGTTGGGTGGCACGGGATACATGCGGATGTGCATTGTCCTGTTGGAACAGCAAGTCCCTTGCCGGTCTAGGAATGGTAGAACAATGGGTTCGATGACGGTTTGGATGTACCGTGCACTATTCAGTGTCCCCTCGATGATCACCAGAGGTGTACGGCCAGTGTAGGAGATCGCTCCCCACACCATGATGCCGGTTGTTGGCCCTGTGTGCCTCAGTCGTATGCAGTCCTGATTGTGGCGCTCACCTGCACGGCGCCAAACACGCATACGACCATCATTGGCACCAAGGCAGAAGCGACTCTCATCGCTGAAGACGACACGTCTCCATTCGTCCCTCCATTCACGCCTGTCGCGACACCACTGGAGGCGGGCTGCACGATGTTGGGGCGTGAGCGGAAGACGGCCTAACGGTGTGCGGGACCGTAGCCCAGCTTCATGGAGACGGTTGCGAATGGTCCTCGCCGATACCCCAGGAGCAACAGTGTCCCTAATTTGCTGGGAAGTGGCGGTGCGGTCCCCTACGGCACTGCATAGGATCCTACGGTCTTGGCGTGCATCCGTGCGTCGCTGCGGTCCGGTCCCAGGTCGACGGGCACGTGCACCTTCCGCCGACCACTGGCGACAACATCGATGTACTGTGGAGACCTCACGCCCCACGTGTTGAGCAATTCGGCGGTACGTCCACCCGGCCTCCCGCATGCCCACTATACGCCCTCGCTCAAAGTCCGTCAACTACACATACGGTTCACGTTCACGCTGTCGCGGCATGCTACCAGTGTTAAAGACTGCGATGGAGCTCCGTATGCCACGGCAAACTGGCTGACACTGACGGCGGCGGTGCACAAATGCTGCGCAGCTAGCGCCATTCGACGGCCGACACCGCGGTTCCTGGTGTGTCCGCTGTGCCGTGCGTGTGATCATTGCTTGTACAGCCCTCTCGCAGTGTCCGGAGCAAGTATGGTGGGTCTGACACACCGGTGTCAATGTGTTCTTTTTTCCATTTCCAGGAGTGTACTTTATGGGCCAGTTTTAGTTCGCCTCTTGTTTATTGATACGTTCGACGCATCAGGCACAGTGTCGTGTGTGTGTGTGTGTGTGTGTGAGAGAGAGAGAGAAATATATATATTTCCATATATGTATATGTACGTGGAAAGACTAACCAAACACCCAAAACCACAACTGGCATTGCAACGGATATGCATCGGCGCATGTACAGCTATAAAAAGGTATCTCAAGCTTACTTCTGCCAAACGAGTGTTTGGAATACCATTTCATCACATATGTTGAATTTGTATTACCGACCCTTGACGTTTTGCTATTAACGATATACCGAAATGAAAAACTATATAGTGAGGGGGAGGGATTTCGAAAAAGATGAATTATTTGACAAATCTGGATGCACGACTGTGATGTACATAAAAATCATAAGATATTTCTTTGAAATTATTTCTAATGCAGAATCTGTTACCGTTTCAATGGTATTCTTTCAGAAACACTAAACTCATGTCTTTTTCAAGGGAGTATTGTAACTCCTTAGAAACCATATGGGCACGTATAAAAACAATGTGACTCTTATATTGCTCTTCACTACAGCATGTTCAAAGCCGATCAAAGTAAATCCTTCGGGTGGATTTACTTGTAAGAAAGTTTCAGCTCGATAATAGATGTAACGGCATCGATCGAGAGATATCTCACCACTGGTAAGGTAAACTAGTGGTCAACACTATGTCGTGCATGCACGATGAGTAGAATAAAATTTTTGCTGGAAAATATTTTTGGATCTAGGTAACCCAAGTTGCACTGTCTGCCCCAAGTGTGGGTGATGTAAGTTGGGTTGCTTATCCTAAGGTGCAAAAAATACTTTATGAGCCAGTTTTAGTTAGCCTCTTGTTTATTGATACGTTGGACGCATCAGACACAGTGTCGTCTGGAGTCTAAAGCAGGAACGAAGAGAAAGAAGACACCACGGCGAGAGCCTTCCCAGAGTGGGCGTAGGATATTTTTACCCTTAAATGACCTCTCAATTTATCGAACAGAGCTTTTTCGTCGAAATTATTGATTTGAGTCCACTTATAGGCTTTCGAAAACGGTTAAACAAGATATAGTGCCCAACATTTGTCACATCAGAGGGCACGTTTAGACCTTCACAGAATCTCGTGATGGCTCTCACCTACCTGTATGAACGGCTACATAAAGCATATAACGAACTGATTATACTCCGGAAATCTAGAAAACATGTAGGAAACAACCAACGACAAGTTTCAAGGAACAGATTTCATTTTATAAAACATAGATATTTCGTAGCTTGCACACAAAACTGAATGCATCACACTTACTATGAAGTATGAGCTAGATGGAAATGTAAGTGTTAATGTTTCAGAAAACATATTTACAGACAACTGACGAGTTTGCTTGTGACACGCCCGGGAGTACGAATGGGTGTGTGTGTGGGGTAGAACTTTAAACTGACTTCTCGTTTCGTGACCCTGTCCACACCACGTCCCTGATAATCCCTCGGCGGTCCTACTGTTCTCCTCCGCACTGCTGTTGGCTTGCCTGAAATTATCTATCGAAATATGCAAGCGGGTTTAGGAGAGACACTCAACGTTAAAACACAACACTGTCCTATGTCTGGCATGAACATCTATATTCTGAGATGATATGGAAACCACAGGTTGCACTGTTTACACTCTAAATCGTAAATTTTTATCCCAATTAACAATCTTGATGATAAACAGTCCAGAAATATAATTCAGACGAGAGTACGCGTAACCGACACTGATGATGCGGAAGCCGCATGATCGAAGGAAAGTTCTTGTTCTCGTCACACATACAGATATCTGGTAATAGTCCTCCTTGTCACTAGTGATGATAAAGACTGTTCGTAAAGTTAATTTTTCAGTTTTCAGTTCTCACTTGTACGAGCGTGCGCGTAAACTTCGCGGCGCGGCTGATTGTTGATAATGCGGAAAAACGATATTCGAACGCACGTCCTGACGCTCGCTACAAGACACTGCACTTGACTGCACTCTATTATGGTAAATAATTTCTACCCATTCACATCAATTCATTCAGGGAGACCGAACACAGCGTGGATGATAGATACTGTGGGACACGCAACCAGAATATACACAAATACGTTATCGGCGGAACTGCTCATTTTTAATTACATGTTGACGCACTTTCCTCTGAATTACTTCCATATTTAATCACTTTACTGTAATAGCACTTGTAGCAACACTTCAACCTGAATACTAACAAAGCTTCTACATGCAGAGCTACACACTAGACAACATATGAGTTTCGTGTTCCGTGCTCGACTCCCTACAGACGCGCCTGCCCGCAAAGATACTGCACAACTAAGCCAGCGATATGACAATACGCTTACATGCTGAATGCTTTTGCTTTGCGGGGGATCGACAGAAAGAGAGACTGAGGGCCAAGTTGCAGACCTGTTACGCAGAGATTTGTGTTTAGATCCTCGAATTAGATCAGTGCGAGAACACATTTGCGCCAGTGGAAACGACGTAATTTCCCGTGAACAATGTGACATTCAAAGACCCGTAAGTTATGCTGTAATTGCTGCAGCTATAACTTGCTGTGTTCGCTATGCTTGAATTTATTTTTAGATAGATGTGAGAAATATTTTCTGAATAAAATGTCTGTGCTCCAGATAACGATCTAGCAAGGGACTGGAGGCCGAGCTTGATCTGTAGTGTCCCCTTACAATCGCGGATGCCCTTATCAGCCGTTAAGAGTCTGTTAATTATGAGTTCTTTGATGTGCTATTCAAGGACAGGTAAGTGATTTTTCCGTAGGCAGTAAAGAGGAAAGAGTTGTGTCGAGTACTCTTATCAGATTCTGTTTAATGTAACAGATAAACATTGACGAAAGGGAAAAACAAAGAACCGTGTACAGAAATGACATACTGAAGGCCACCTTCCGAGGGTTTTTCCTATCTCTCTATGGCGTAAATTCGTGGGTATATATAAGCGTACACGTTCGCCATCAGCACAAGGCGCTCCTGCAGAGATGTTGCGAACTGGTTTGGTCCTACTCCTGGTGGCGGCCCTCTGTGGCGCCTCTACGTCTCCCCTGGTGAAACCCATCCAGGGGAGCAAGCCCTGGAGGCCTCGTCTGGATGGCCGGATCGTCGGTGGTTCCGCTGTCAGCATCTCCCAGTACCCGTGGCAGCTCTACTTCACCATGTAAGTTCTCAGTCAGTTTAACTTTTAGGTTTCTAGAGGCGAAGTGATCAGAACAGTCTATTTCGTTTGTAAATTCTGTATCCTCGAAAATATTAAATGTTACTTACCTTAAAGCCTTGGTTATGCATGTTTAGAGCCTGTCGCTGAGGTTGTGATTCTACCTGTTGTTCTGCCGTTCATGAACAGCGTTCCAGGGAATGTTTTCCAACAGGATAATGCTTGCCCAGACACTGTTTTTGTAATGTCCAAGTGCCTAGAGAAGAATTAAACGCAATGTAATGCATTGTAGGCGACACTGGCAAAGTGAGAACATCGTCCGAAAAATATTGTTCGTTACAATACGTGAGGTAAGACTAGGAACATTCTCTCTCGTTAGATACTAAAAGTGACTAATGTTGTAAAGCAATTTCAAAATCTGATTTCCTACAGCAGATGTATAAAGCTGTTAGTTTCCAAAATCTGCTGAAGTGCTACGTCGCTTGTACACTTTTCCAGGTGACAGAAATTGACATCCAAAAAATATAGCACTCCCTTACGCAGTTCATTGTTTCCTGTATCTGCTGATAGGCGTCTGTGCGTAAAGGAGAGTTGTGACAGAACAGGCAGGCATTTGTCCATGTTCAAGCGATTTAGCTTTGTGGTGTGGGGTGCCTTTACTGCCTAACCTGCTGATCTGCAAAGAATCTCAGTTGAATTGTGTGGAATGTGTGCTTAGGATGTGAAGTGGATACTGAGCACATCTTTTAGAAATACACAGACGGGAAGAATATCGCAGTACCAAGAAAGAGTTGAGTGACGTAAGCGAAAGATGGTAGGTATCTTTATACCTCTGAAAGACGCTGAAAGATGATTTCTATTCACATTTTGTGCCAGTCGCGTAGGACTGGCAGTAGAGGCACTACTATGAAGATGCAGAGCAGGTTTTGCTTTAAATACACGCTGTAGCGGTCTTAAGTGCTACTTACCTTTGAGACTGGACGTGGTGAGTTAAAGTTATTCAAGATTGCCTTTAAGGCGACAAAGACGCCATTATCAACATCTCACTGAGTCACGAGGTCGTGCAGTAGGGCTGCGAGGAGATTGATGTTGCTTCTGCGATATCTCAGAATGAGTTGTGAGGGATGTAGCCACTGTACACAACTGCCAGCAGCGGTGGTCAGGAGAATGTGTGGTCGCAAGAAGAACGGGTACCGGACGGCCACAAGGCATTATCATCAGAGAAATCATCACATTCGACACATGGCTCTTGGGCATCGTACTGCATCTGCAGCAGCAATCTAAGCAGCAATTGGCACCACAGTGACACAACGAACTGTTACGAATGGGTTAATTCAACGACATCTCCGAGCAAGATCCCTTGTAGCGTGTTTTCCATAGACTCCAAACAATCGCCATTTGCTACTTCAGCGGTGTCAAGCGAGAGCTAATTGGCGGACAGGGTGGAGGTTTGCGATGTTTTCTGATGAGAGTTGGTTCTACCTCAGTGCCAGTGAAGGCAGTGTGTTGGTTACAAAAAGGGCAGTTGAGGGCCTGACCTAGACTAGGACTCATGGTATGGGGTGCGATCTCGTATGACATCAGGAGTACTCACGTAGTTACTCCACTCAACCTGACTGCAAATTTGTAAGCCAATGTTGTGATTCCATCTGTTGCTCTGCCGTTCATAAACAGCATTCCAGGGAATGTTTTCCAACAGGATAACGCTGGCCCACACACTATTTTTGTAATGTAACATGCTCTACAGTCTGTCTACAAGTTACACAGGCCTGCTCCATCACCAAATAAGTCTCCTATCAAACACATATGAGTGATCATCGGACGAAACCTCCAGTGTCATTTAAAAACAGGATTAACCGTCAGTGTACTGAGCGAGCAAGTCCCATCAACTGACATCCAGCACCTGTACAAAATCCCAATTAATGCACGTTTGCATGCTTGCATTCAGTATTCTGGCATTAACACCGGTTATTAATGTAACAGAGTTTCACGTTTCATCTCGTTCTTACATTACCCTGCGATTCTGCAATGTTAGTCACTTACGTTTGTTACCTAGGCAAATGTATTTCCGAAAATACATTACTGTACATTAGTAATTTTGTGGTTTTGCGATTTTTTTCCGTCAGTGTGCATCATTCTTATTGAACTTAATAGGCGTAATTCAATATTCTTTACAAGCTGGGCGGCTGTTTCCAAACTCCAAATAAACTCATGTTGAGCGAATGCTGAGGTGGTTAGAAGCTCTGAGACAAGCAGTCGCGTGAGAAACAGTCAAGACGCACGCGGGATACTCTGGTTACAACTACGTCATCGCCGTCCTGCTCCGTACTGTTACACATTGGAACCCTGATATAACTGAATAAGTAAACAATTCTCCAAACAGAACTGCCTTTTTTTCGAATCACTGCCATGTTACGTAGTTCATATATAAAGTGTAGATATAGATATTTCCTACTCCAGTCGTCTTAGAAAATAACCTAAAGTAGCATGGTTTTGAAAATATTTTTACTAATTATTTTGTGTTGCCATGGTTAAGGAATTCCCGTCCACAAACAGGTGCATATTTAACAACTTCAAACGGCAGTAAATTCGAGAATATCATATTATTTTGTAACCTAGTGAGACTGCACATCCAAAGGTATGAGACGCCGCAAATGTTACTGTAGCACATTGTCTTCCTCTCGGCAGAGGCAACTACATGTGTGGCGCCTCAATCATCAGCAACACCTGGGCTCTCTCCGCGGCCCACTGTGTAGACGGCTACTCCACCAGCCAGATGCTGCTGCGCGCTGGCACCTCCACCAGGGGTAGCGGTGGCACCACCCACAACATCGCCACCGGCTACATGCACGCAAGCTACTCTGATTACGACTACGACATCGCCGTCCTGCAGGTATCCAACGCCTTCAGCTTCAACAGCAACGTGCAGGCCGTGGGTCTGACCTCGTCGGAGCCCTCTGCTGGAACGTCGGTAACAGCCACCGGTTGGGGAACAACCTCATCTGGCGGCAGCGCCTCCAACACGCTGCTGGCGGTGAACGTCCAGATCATTGACCGCAACACGTGCAACCGCTCGTATGGCAGCATCACCAGCCGCATGATCTGCGCAGGTGTGACCGGAGGCGGAAAGGACGCCTGCCAGGGAGACAGCGGCGGTCCTCTGGTGTCCGGCTCCACCCAGGTGGGCATCGTCTCCTTTGGTTACGGATGCGCCTTGGCCAACTACCCGGGCGTTTACACCAACGTAGCCAACCTGAGGTCCTGGATCCAACAAGCTTCTGGCGTCTAAGCCATGGATCATGTTAGCCAATTTTTGCTGAATACTTGAAGATGGCATCTCAAATAAACAAATAAAAAAAAACTGTTATCTACTTTGAATGAAGTTGCTACCCATCGAGTTTTTAAATGTTCTGCATAACCAACATACAATTATTGCACAATATTGAATTGCACTGGCTCTTAAACTGAGCCTTTGATCTATTATTACAAATTCACTCTTACATATCCCTGTGCTAGGACAAATATGCTCACATGATACTCATCCAGCATGACTAATGTCAAAAATGGCACCATGTAACAGAATATGGCCAGTGCCCAAATCAGCATAATTTTAGAGCACTCTTACAACAATTCCTTATCGTAAATTTCACCCAGAATTACATATCATGTCAATCTTTTTAATTAATCTTAAAATAAAAGTACATAAAACGAGGCTAAATGAGTATCGGGTCCAAAAGTATTTCTAAAAATATTTTAATTATTCTTAATATTATGAGTATCGGGTTTAAAAGGATTTCTAAAAATATTTTAATTATTCTTAACATTACACTAAATAAAACGAACCTAAACCTTCTTTAAAAAAATTCTTATGTCTATCTTATAGTGCCATATGTGAGCTAATTTTATTACACGCGATAAATGCTTGAAATCAGAAATGCAATTAATACATTATGATATTTTTCTTAGTTTCATATGTAATGTACTATTCTCTCACATGGATGTGCAATGGCTCTTATTGAGCCCATAATCAAAATAACATATATTTGCTTTTTTTAAATGTGATGCCTAAGTGCTTACTTGTGACAACGTGTCTGAGTGTAATTTCGGCACCTGACATCCACATACAGCGTCGTCTCCAAATGCCTAGGTAAATTCTTTGCATTGTTTGTCACCTGATATTTAAGGGAAGGCAAGATTCAGTTACGATTGTCGACGGAGCCGTAATCAGTTACTATTGGTTGCCTTTTTCAGTCACACGCTATGTATTTTAAACAAATAATTCCAGGCTCATCAGTAAATAAAAATACCACACGTTATTAATGAAGGAATAAACAACTGTGTAAGTAACAGTGTTTTCAGTGCGTTACAATTTAGAAAATCACCATTAAATACAGATAAAACAGATAATGTTTTAAAAGAAAGCCACTGTGATCTGGGCAGAAGGTCTTAGACGCCAGGAATGGCAATAAATTAAGAATTGTTTAAAACTCGCTACAACTTACTAATTACAGGTGTTTAAATATTAAGGTAAGTCGCTAAAAAGACAGCAGAAGGCGACAGGCGCTAGGAACGGCAGTAAATAAGGTTTTAAGGGTTACTGCTAAAATACAAATACAAAATTAGACTTTTAAAGCAAATGACTACAATCGCAGCTGAAGGCCTTACACGCCAGGAACGGCAATAATATAAAAAATTGTGAAACCTGCTGTAAAACAGCAAATACAATAGCAAAACTTAATTACAAAAACAAGCAACTGATCCACACGGTGCTCCAGGAATCGACCTCTGAGAAGGTCCTGCAACAAACACTTTCGCGAGCGATGAGATAGGAAGCCAAGAGTTGCATTCACTTCGCAATATGGTATCTCAGACTTGTAGCAGTGTTACGATTGACTAATGATAATCTTGCTGAAACTAGCTGACGTCCTATAATCAAATGCAACGATGGAACAATACGCCAAAGCCGGAACCGGCGGTCTGCACTATGTCCAGAATACTGTGTTTGCAGTGCCCAGAACGAGAAAGGAATTATTACCAACAAAGCAGAAGAATCACAGGCAGTAAAGAGTAATACGAAGTCGAGGATAGCTAATCAGATCGGCCTTCCACAAGCATTCTACTCGCTGCTCTTCTTCTCGGCGACACTACGAGCAGCAACACGAAACCAAGTTACTGGAGAATCTCGAGATATCACAATGGTGGAGGTTTCTCTACTTGGATTGAAATGCACTAAAGTTTGCTGGATCCGGTTTACGAGGAAGTCGTGCACCCTCGTGATCACAGCCCTTCCATCCGGCAGTCCATGCGTGCCGCCAGCGGTCGCGGCGTGTTTCGCCCTGCGCTGACCTGGCGTCTCCTCAGTCCTCTACCGAACTCCACACTCCCACGACCTGGCAAAACAACGACGTCGCCCCAAAGGCCAACAGTTACTACATATCGATAACCGCCGCTGCTGCCGCTAGCGGCAGGCAACGCTTGCGAAATCGAGTGGCGCCAGTCAACACGAGAAAAAGACAAACAACCACAACCATGCCAACTAAAGGATACCGTTTGACCTCCAACAGAGGACGGAAACCTGCAAACAGTACCGACGCGAGCCGCAGCACGGCTCATTATTTGATATAAATACTTAATTATAAACAAACTTAGGACTGTAACTGTTCTTAAACTAACCAGTAATCTCGCGTCGCTAACCCCTTCATAGACATTTGATGTTGTCTCTAGATGGCTATCAAATGAGCTGTCACGATATATGGTCGATGGTTAGGTTATTCTTCCTGGGCCGCATGATATATCAATAGTTATTAATGCAAATCATAACGGAACTTGTAAAAGGCAAATGCCCCAAACCAAACAACAAAGCTTTTGAATACATCAAGTCGTAAACTGCACAATTTTAAATCAGAGTCAGCAGAATACAACCTGCTACACACTAGAAATTCTTATTGCAGATTTTAATTTAATTCCTTTCTATTCAGGTAGAAGCCAACGTCCTGAAAATATCTCAATCGTAAGCACTTACAATCGTCACCTGCAACGTGACTCATGGCCGGTAATCTTTCTGAAGGATCAAAATACCCACAACACTTTTCTCTTTTCCTTGTACTTGTATTCTGCACACGATTGGAGTGTTCATCTTCATTCTCCTACGTTTACGATGCCTTCATTTCACCTAAGAAACAATTTCACGTACAATCACGGTAATAGTAAGTGGTGTGTGTTTCTGCTCGAGCTACCGAGAAAACTACATTTTCAGTCTACTTTGGGTGCACAATGTGCCGCAATTTTCTATCGGGCTTTACTTTCTTTCTAAACAATGTAACAGTTCGACCTTCCTTTACGGTGTGTGAGTGACTGGCAAGATTTGGTGGAAAGCCAGTAACATGATGCTACAGCGTTATAAGTTGAAACATAAAAGGAGAAGAAAAAAAGCAGAAAATGGATCTCGAATGTTCTTCATCAGCAGCGAGTACTTCTCAAGTACCGGGTGATCAAAAAGTCAGTATAAATTTGAAAACTGAATAAATCACGGAATAACGTAGATAGAGAGGTACAAATTGAAACATATGCTTGGAATGACATAGTGTTTTATTAGAACCAAAAAATACAAAAGTTAAATAAAGTCCGACAGATGGCGCTTCATCTGATCAGAATAGCAATAAATATCATAACAAAGTAAGACAAAGCAAAGATGATGTTCTTTACAGGAAATGCTCAATATGTCCACCATCATTTCTCAACAATAGCTGCAGTCGAGCAATAATGTTGTGAACAGCACTGTAAAGCATGTCCGGAGTTATGGTGAGGCATTGGCGTCGGATGTTGTCTTTCAGCATCCCTAGAGATGTCGGTCAATCACGATACATTTGCGACTTCAGGTAACCCCAAAGCCAATAATCGCACGGACTGAGGTCTGGGACCCTGGGAGGCCAAGCATGACGAAAGTGGCGGCTGAGCACACGATCATCACCCAACGACGCGCGCAAGAGATCTTTCACGCGTCTAGCAATACTTCGTTTTCTTTTTTTTTTTTGTTCTAATAAGACCCCATGTCATTCCATGCACGTGTGTCAATTTTTACCTCTCTATCTACATTATTCCGTGGTTTATTAAGTTTTCAAATTTATACTGACTTTTTGATCACCTGGTACATCAAAACTTCAGCACAAATTTTCGAGCACCTTGATCGTTCGTACAAAAAAGCAAATCTTGCCACATTATAGCATTTACAATCCTCTTAAGATAGTATTATAGACTAAATTTAAAATTTTGATGGATTTTGATTCCATGTACACTTCATATACAGACACTGTGTCTCATTATGTACACTTATGTTCATGATTGTATCTGAGGAGTTCAATGGGAAAAATTTGATCTGCTGTATGATGGATGAATTAACAAATAAAAGAGGTAGTTGCATGGTATCCTAATAACGACATTGGTGTGGACTTATGTTGTTTGAAAATCAAAAGATGAAATTCAAAAATAAAACCAAGCTGGTTACTCCTGAAAAACTGACGCAGAAAGGTCTTCGAAAGAAATACGAGGCGTGTTTTTTAAGTACCGTTTTGAAATAAAAAAATAATTATTTTTACATGGAAGCCTGTATCTTAATCAACTTTTCTACATAATTTCCGTCAATGTTGAGGCACTTCTCACAACTTTGTACCAGTTTTTGAATATCCTCCTCATAGAAGACTGTCACCTGACTTGTTAACCACTGCATCACCACTCTATCGACTTCGTCATCATCTTGAAGACGCTGACCGCCCAGGTGTTTCTTCAAGTGCAGAAACAGATGGTAGTCACTGGGCGTAAGATCGGGGCTGTATGGAGGATGATCTGAAGTTTCCCACTGAAAAGATGTGATGAGATCTTTGGTCTGACTCGCCACATGCGGACGGGCATTGTCTTGCACCAAAACGATACCCTTGCTCAACTTTCCACTTTTTGTTCTGGATTGAATGGCGCCGATTGTGCAGTGTCTTACAGTAAGCTGCTGCATTGATTGCCTCATTACGAGGCAGAAATTCCACAAGCAATACCCCTTTTCTGCCCCAAAAAACAGTGCTAATGATTTTCCGGGCAGAAATTGTTTGCTTAAACTTCACTTTTCTGGGTGAATCTGACGGCTGCCATTTCATGGACTGTTGCTTTGATTCTGGTGTGACGTAGGCCACCCATGTTTCATCGTCCTTACAATTTATCTTAAGAAATCATCACCGACGTTGTGGTACCGCTCAAGGAAAGTCAATTCACTGTCTAAATGTTTGGTTTTGTGCACATTCGTCAACATTTTCGGTACCCAACGTCCTCACAATTTTCGGTAATTCAAGTGCTCGGTCACAATGCCATACAAAACACTATGAGAAACATTAGGAAAGTCATCCCGCAAGGAGGAAATCGTAAAGCGTCTGTTTTCTCTCACCTCATTGTCCACTTCCTGCACCAAACTTTCATTAACAACCGAAGGACGCCCACTCCGTTGTTCATGGTGCACATTTGTGCGGCCATCTTTAAATGCTCTCACACACTTTCTTACCATTCCATCACTCACAATGTTTTCTCCGTAAACTGCACAGATCTCACGATGAATATCAATTCTGATTGACACTTCGTAGGTAAGAATTCAAAGCGAGAAGATGTTTAAAAAACAATGACTCTGGGGCACTGACAGTCTATTAAAACAAGAACTCACTTCTATGCGGGGGTGTACCGCCATGGCGCTCTGTTTCTTCGACGTTTCAAGAATCCTTCACTTTGTTGACATCCACAAGTCATGACAATATGTCTTGCTTACTTCTTTCTACATTGTACACCTTTATGGGACAACAAAGGAAAAGTAGGTAAGTTTTCTCAAAACGTGAACATTAAACGTATTGTGAATATGATTTGAAATTTGAAAATGTAACGAGTAAGAATCAATACTAGTACGCAAATAGGTATAGTTTTCGTAGTTCTCGTTTCGTGAGCTATCGGCGCAAATACCGTAAAAGAGGATTTAAATGGTTTACGAAAGTATCCTTTTAACATCATATATTTCTCTTCTTGGTTCTCTGATATGTATAACCAAAACGAAAGTTACATTTACAAGGGAAAATGCGTGTATTATGTGATCAAATACGCATTTTGTGGTGTCACCGCCAGACACCATACTTGTTAGGTGGTAGCCTTTAAATCGGCCGCGGTCCGTTAGTATACGTCGGACCGCGTGTCGCCACTATCAGTGATTGCAGACCGAGCGCCGCCACACGGCAGGTCTAGAGAGACTTCCTAGCACTCGCCCCAGTTGTACAGCCGACTTTGCTAGCGATGGTTCACTGACTTCTACGCTCTCATTTGCCGAGACGATAGTTAGCATAGCCGTTAGCTACGTTATTTGCTACGACCTAGCAAGGCGCCAGTATCCGTACTATTGATATTGTAAATCATGTACCATAAAGAGCGACGTTCTCCGTTAATGGATTAAAGTTAAGTATTCCACCAGCTACGTCCGTTTTTCTCACTTCTAAATCCCTTGTCATGTTCCAAACCTCACGCCAGCCTGCGTGAGCTAAAAAGCGGGCATTTCGGCCTCCTGTAGTAACGGTGTTGGCTCTCCTGCCAACCACAACACATTTAATGCCAAAAAGACGCTTGACAATGCTTTCCTGGCGCTATATTATTGATATTTACTATTTAAAACAAATGTCGTGTGCACATGGCAACAATAAAGAATAAAAACCAATCATAAATAATCACCATATAAAGCATGGTGTGCTAATTTTTTGGGACATATAACATGGCATCGCCGGCTTCAAAACAACGTACAGCATAAGCCTGTACTGCCATCTCCCCTTATTTTTGTCTTCATGATTTTTGACGCAAGTTATTAGTTATCTCAGTTGTAATTATTACAGTTTCGTAAACTCCAAATTTGAAGGATAATCTTCTGTTCATCTGATAAATTCAGTTGAGCTTCCCTTAAAATTTACTGTCTGCATCCACAATTTTGTGAATCTATTAATAATTCAGGATTCAGTAGGTGAAGAAATTTTCTTTTCTTTTTCTTTCTCTTCACTTTCTATTACATTCGTAAAGTTTAAGTTGGCTTATCACAGACTTTAACAGTTTGACGCCAAAGTACTGGCTGATCCCACATACATGGCACGTACATTGGCGACACATTTTCGATTTCATCTTTTTAGTTAATTACAATAATTAATTCGCATCGGAGACAAGAGCCGTGCAACACTAGGCTGCAGGATGTTCTTCATGTCTCTGGCGTCCGCTTGGGCTGCAGTAGTTGTCAGCTTACTGCCACGAATTGCAGCACTCTCACTCTCGTCATGCAACATAAGAAAAGAAACGCTCTTGTATGAACAATAATAATAAATAACATAGCCTCAAATAAATATTAACTTCTTTGCATTATACATCAGTTAATTTACTATTATGACTTCTCACCTGTACGCACTGTGCTATAAGAATACTGGTGAGAGAGCCGTTAAATTTTGTTTCATTCTACAGATTGGAAGCATTTTGATCTCCATCAACCAAAACTATCTTCAGCTCAACTATATTCCCCAGAACATAAATCTGCTGCCACTTTAATTAGATCTACACTTACCTTACCTTGTCTTTGTGATCCATCTTGTAAATGTTACTACCTGACATAAAAAGGATTGTACCATCTGAAGACCGTGTTTCGGAGGAACGGTTACAAGGAAGGGCAAATTCGGAAGGCTCTACATCCCACACCTGCAGCACCGGCGGAAACTGAGGATGAACCTCGGGAGGAGGAGGCCTTGGCTATTGTTCCGTTTTGTGGGGCCTTATCCGGAAAAAATTGGACGCATTTTACGTAAACACCAAGTGAAAACCAACTTCCGTCCTCCAAGCAAAACCAAGAGCCTTCTTTGTAGTGTCAAGGACAACCTTGGTCTACGTAAATCAGGGGTTTATCAGATAGCTTGCCAGTGCGGGAGTGTATACATAGGTCAGACCATTCGTACCATTGAGGACCGATATCAACGGCACACTTGATTACAACAGCCCAGTAAGTCGGCAATCGCTGAGCATTGCCTGTCGGAACTCCACAGCATGGATTGTGACCAAACCAAAGTCCTGACACAGACTTCCAAATACTGGGACTGTGTCATCAAAGAAGCCATAGAGATTAGAGTAAGGGAGCCACAACTAAATCGTGACAGCGGTTACATCCTTAGCAAGGCGTGGGAACTCGCGATCACCCAGATTAAGAAGAAAAAGGATATTTCCCAGAGTGTACCGACTTCGGGTGAGGAGGGAAGAATAACGAGAGCGGTGCCGGCCGACCCTCCTGAACGAGAAGACCTAGGACGCAGCGCCCAGACGGCGGGAGAACGGACGCTGTACCTGGACCGCGCGCGGGGCGCGGACCGCACCAACTCATAGGAGGCGCCTGAGGGAGAAGCGGAGGGTGGATTGTCCTATATATACGTGGCGCCGGCCCACCGTCGCTCAGTACACCAGTGCACCTGATGATGGCAACGTGGTCGATTGCCTAAGTATTGTGTCCTATGCACACTCATACCAGGCTGTTCACCCGAGATTTATTTCGTCCTGTGCAACATTGTTTTAATATTTGCACCACACTATTTCCACACTATTTGCCCATTAGCAGCACAGTCCCATCCAGTACTACGGCCTTCCCCCAGTTATGTGCGACACTTCCTTTCGTTCGTCCATGGCGATGACTGGTAGCTTTTACGAAGTACTCCACATGCAATATGTCACTATTCGATTGTCCTGCAACTCGTAACTCAAAGGCGATGAAAGTTGCTTCCCACATATGCACTATTACCGCTCGCATCTATTGTTCCTAATTCTGTTTTTGGTACACTGTCTCTTAAAATGGTTCAAATGGCTCTGAGCACTATGGGACTCAACTGCTGTGGTCATCAGTCCCCTAGAACTTAGAACTACTTAAACCTAACTAACCTAAGGACATCACACACATCCATGCCCGAGGCAGGATTTGAACCTGCGACCGTAGCAGTCGCACGGTTCCGGACTGCGCGCCTAGAACCGCGAGACCACCGCGGCCGGCACACTGTCTCTATTTTATGTCTACGATTACCTCTGTACCGAATGGTATTGTCATTTGATGCACACATGTACACTCCTGGAAATGGAAAAAAGAACACATTGACACCGGTGT
The DNA here is from genome assembly GCF_023897955.1 of Schistocerca gregaria. Classification (NCBI taxonomy): domain Eukaryota; kingdom Metazoa; phylum Arthropoda; class Insecta; order Orthoptera; family Acrididae; genus Schistocerca; species Schistocerca gregaria. Next base: position 409,403,492 of record NC_064924.1, read on the forward strand.
ATCAGACCCACCATACTTGCTCCGGACACTGCGAGAGGGCTGTACAAGCAATGATCACACGCACGGCACAGCGGACACACCAGGAACCGCGGTGTTGGCCGTCGAATGGCGCTAGCTGCGCAGCATTTGTGCACCGCCGCCGTCAGTGTCAGCCAGTTTGCCGTGGCATACGGAGCTCCATCGCAGTCTTTAACACTGGTAGCATGCCGCGACAGCCTGGACGTGAACCGTATGTGCAGTTGACGGACTTTGAGCTAGGGCGTATAGTGGGCATGCGGGAGGCCGGGTGGACGTACCGCCGAATTGCTCAACACGTGGGACGTGAGGTCTCCACAGTACATCGGTGTTGTCGCCAGTGGTCGGCGGAAGGTGCACGTGCCCGTCGACCTGGGACCGGACCGCAGCGACGCACGGATGCACGCTAAGACCGTAGGATCCTACGCAGTGCCGTAGGGGACCGCACCGACACTTCCCAGCAAATTAGGGACACTGTTGCTCCTGGGGTATCGGCGAGGACCATTCGCAACCGTCTCCATGAAGCTGGGCTACGGTCCCGCACACCGTTAGGCCGTCTTCCGCTCACGCCCCAACATCGTGCAGCCCGCCTCCATTGGTGTCGCGACAGGCGTGAATGGAGGGACGAATGGAGACGTGTCGTCTTCAGCGATGAGAGTCGCTTCTGCCTTGGTGCCAATGATGGTCGTATGCGTGTTTGGCGCCGTGCAAGTGAGCGCCACAATCAGGACTGAATACGACCGAGGCACACAGGGCCAACACCCGGCATCATGGTGTGGGGAGCCATCTCCTACACTGGCCGTACACCTCTGGTGATCGTCGAGGGGACACTGAATAGTGCACGGTACATCCAAACCGTCATCGAACCCATCGTTCTAGCATTCCTAAACCGGCAAGGGAACTTGCTGTTCCAACAGGACAATGCACGTCCGCATGTATCCCGTGCCACCCAACGTGGTCTAGAAGGTGTAAGACAACTACCCTGGCCAGCAAGATCTCCGGATCTGTCCCCCATTGAGCATGTTTGGGACTGGATGAAGCGTCGTCTCACGCGGTCTGCACGTCCAGCACGAACGCTGGTCCAACTGAGGCGCCAGGTGGAAATGGCATGGCAAGCCGTTCCACAGGACTACATCCAGCATCTCTACGATCGTCTCCATGAGAGAATAGCAGCCTGCATTGCTGCGAAAGGTGGATATACAGTGTACTAGTGCCGACATTGTGCATGCTCTGTTGCCTGTTTCTATGTGCCTGTGGTTCTGTCAGTGTGATCATGTGATGTATCTGACCCCAGGAATGTGTCAATAAAGTTTCCCCTTCCTGGGACCTTGAATTCACGGTGTTCTTATTTCAATTTCCAGGAGTGTAAATTCCTTATTAGCAAATCGTTATCACAGTTCACTCTGGCACAGTCCAATCCGCTAAAGTTCTCTTTCGTAACACGTGCCACTACATTTACTTAACGTAGGTGCAGTTAATGTCCACAAGTTTCTATTTTTGTCCTGAAGATCAGAGTTCTGTCACACAGTAACACAGGCACAGTTCCTTAATCAAAAACAATTTCTTCGCTTTTCCATTACTTTATCCGGAGATTGTATTAATTGAGTCATGAATGTGTCAATATATGCAACCGCCCCCTATTGTTCATTTAATATTTCTCTTGACTGCCGGCGAAATGAGGAAAAGGGGTGGCAGTTACTGAATTACATTCAAAAACAGAGACGATGACTGAATTATACAGTGTGCCTGAGTAGACAAACGCTCTGATTCCTATGCCTCCATTCAATGATATATCTGAAATGACAAAGAGTCACTTAATCTAAATACGATTTATTAATGCTTGAGACAAATAAAGTGTCCCTAGCCTGTTTCACACAGTCTCACATCACTCATTCTGATAATATTGACGGTCACTTTGATATTATTAAACTTCCACGCGTCATTAATGATGGCCACATCTGTATAACCACTTCTTCCATTCGCTGCACTCATCAAAATCTTAATATACGAATACTTCTTCAACAACTTACACTTCCTCCAACACTCGGCCGCAGCCATTCCGTCGTCGCCTACAGGCAGTCCATCCCTGAACCGCTTCTGCTTCATCTGCCCTAACGACACAAACTAACAGGGACTCCTCGCCCGCTGTCGCGATCTATTTCTTCTCGAACCTTCCACAAGGCCAGAGATATGTTATCCACCGGAAGTAGTCGTTTGTTATTGACTGTTCTTAAGGGTATCGATAACAGCTCTATTGCGATACATTTCCACGTGCGCTCCGTTTATTGCCCGTAGAACGTCTGGGGGATAGTCAGCTTCTATCTGTGTCTTCGCCGTCTCTTGTCACTGCCTCTACAGCACTTCGTGTTCGATATACACATCGGGAACTGGTGCACTGAACACTTTTGTCCTTAATGTAGCCCCCCGCTCCCCTCCCCAAAAAAAGATGAATTATGGGCGTGGTGACCGTGATGTCGGACCATACCGATCCATCTGTCCAGAAAGATTTAATATAAGACACAGCAGTGACAGCATCATTCCAAAATTACGCCACAACAGAGAGAGAAAAGAAATCAGAATACCGGTGAGAGAGCGGTTAAATGTTTCTTCATGTGCTCTGACAGCGTCTGATTTGCAAGAAGCTGTATAAAAGCACTCCGTCGTCAGGCCACGAGTGGCCTACCGGGACCATCCGACCGCCGTGTCATCCTCGGTGGAGGATGCTGACAGGATAGAGTGGTCTGCTGACCCCATGCCCTTCCTGTCCGCATCCTCAGCTGAGAAGGACACGGTGGTCGGATGGTCCCGATGGGCCACTTGTGGCCTGAAGACGGAGTGCTTCTATCAGTGTAAGTAAAAATGGTTCAAATGGCTCTAAGCACTATAAAACTTAACATCTGTGGTCATCGGTCCCATAGACATAGAACTACCTAAATGTGACTTCCTAAAGACATCACACACATCCATGCCCGAGGCAGGATTCAAACCTCGACCTCACCATATACTTTTATCAATTGGCAATGGATTTCAATCGGTAAAGTGCCCTTTGCGTTCAAAAACGGAATAATTGCGCGCAATTCGCACTTGGCGGTAACATCCAACGGGAGCTCCATTCTCAACGGCTGACAAGCCAAGACTGAGAGCCTCAGCGCGGCGTGCGCATGTTTACACACAGCGCGTGAAGCACTCTTCATAACAGTGTGACCGACTGCCACACAAACACAGTTATGTACTTATAAAAAAGTAGGGGACCTTTTTTTGAGATTACCCTCGTAATTCCATTGCTGCTGAGCACATTGTTAGACGAGCAGTTGTTTATGGCATCAGACAGACAGAAGATGTTATTCGACAGTAAGCAACCCTTAAAGTAAATCAAGTTGTGAAAAGGAAGGTTTTGCGAAAGAATGAGAATGAGCAACTCTTCATAGGAGGTTGATAAAAAAATCACTAAAGCAATTCCAGTGATTGTCTCTATAATAATGGGTAAACAGTAGTATTTAAAAAACGACTTGGCGGTAATATTTCGTTTGTAGCAAGGGAGGGTGGACTAAAAGACACTACTTGCGACAACTGACGCCCACAATGGAAAACCTCTCAACTTACGAAAAAGTTGCAGAGGAGATTGTGAAGAAGATAAGGAAGTTAATAGACGAAGAAGATTTAACTAGTGATGTGTTGATGAAAGAGACCTCTTTTACAGGATTTTGCCTTATTGAACATTAGCTGCCGAGAACGAGAATGAAGTGCATAGGTGACAACATCAGAAACAGCGTGGAATGAAAGTAGGAGTCATAAGCTACCGCTCATGGCGATTTTGAAATGCCATAATCCACATTGTTTTCAACATAGTGACGAAATACGCTTCCAGTGCAATTCTTGGCTCAGAAGAAAGCGTGAACAGGGAGCTAAATTTTCTCTCGATTGTTTCACAAAGTATTTGTACCAGCTGTGAGAAAAGAACTGAAGAAGCAAAACTTCCACTGAAAGCTAACCTCATAATTGACCGCTCTCCCATTCATTCTTCTGATGTGACTCTCAAGTTCTTTGGTATACAAGCACCCTTCCTTCCATCCAGTGTAATAGCTCTGTTTCAGTCTAAGAACCACGCAATTTTGGAATCAATTAAACGTGATTGTAGAGATGCACTTCTTGTCTCCTTGGTGAACGAACATGAAAACGACTCTAGTGGGGCTATGTTGAAAGTGTGGAAAGTAATCACTTTACGAGATGCTGTTTCCCAAACAGCAAAGGCATAGGATAAAATAAAGATCGCTCCCATAATGCAGGGCTGGGGAAAAGTACAGAACTGAAGCAAGTACAGAACGACAGTGCTGAGCCAGTCAATTCACAAACATTAGATACTGACACTTAGCAGACTGACAAGTCCCACAAGCTTCCAGAGAAGTAGAAACTGGTGACGAAGATGTCGCTACGTGGCTGAACAAGGAAAACTGTGAGACAGACCAAACTTTAAGAGATGAATAAGTAATCTAAAGCGGGAAGGAAAGTAATTATGGAAGTGATGAATAAGAGGTCTTGTTTGGAGGAACATGAAGACTTTTCATAGTACTGGTCATTAAACTTCAGACATCTTCTGGGAATACATTATGCAACAACCAGATAAATGCTGTGCCGATGGACTGTTTATAAAGTGGAGGTGTGATAAAGCACGCGCCATCACGTGTCATCATTGCGACAACTGAAAATTCGGGACGTGTTTAATAGTATGTGAAACTACTATCTATTCACACGCTCAAGGAATAAGTTTCCTACGAAAGTGAATCTATGTTTGGGCTTAAGAATGTGTAGTCCCTATGTGTTTGAACTAAACTTCTAACACTATCAATAATGCGGCACTTCAGCTAATCTGGCACTATATGCGCAAGGAATGGCCGGATTAGCGAGAGTCTAATATATACACTGCCCGGTCACATTAATGCGACCGCTTGCCAAGCGCCCGAATTGCTGTGAGAGGTGCACTAAGAATACTGGAAGGTACTGACGGGGACGTTGAGCCATGGCGTCTCCAGTGCCATGACCAGCTGCTCTAGAATCCTCAGCTGAGGATCCATGGCGAGCACAGCCCGATCGAGGTGGACCTACATATTCTCGATTGGCTTTCAATCTGTAGAATTAGATGGCCTGGGGAGTACGGTAAGCTCATCCTCGTGTTCTGCGACCCACGCACATAAGCTGCGAGCAGTGTGACACGTTAATTGTCCTAATGGTAAATGCCAAAGTTCCGAAAAAAAAAACTGCATGTACGAGTGGCGTTTGAAAAGTACATGCAAAGTCCGAGAGATGGCACCACCGGCGCGTTTTGGTCATGTTTACTTAATAGCATCCTTGGAAAGAACGCACACCAAGTTTCAGCCGTATTGGTCAATTTGTGATTGGCATTCGTGTGAATCAAGGAAGTCGAGTGATAGTCAAAAAATGGACGAAGAAGAATTTTGTGTGGTGATTGAACATTAGTTTATGAAAAGCCAAACGCCTCAGGGGACTAAAGAGAAGCTTGATAAGCATTAGGGCGACTGCATCTTCGATTAGCACAGTTTCAAAATTTTTGGATTGTTTTGGGGAGGAGACCAGACAGCGAGGTCATCGGTCTCATCGGATTAGGGAAGGATGGGGAAGGAAGTCGGCTGTGTCCTTTCAAAGGAACCATTCCAGCATTTGCCTGGAGTGATTTAGGGAAACTAATTCAGGATGGCCGGACGCGGGATTGAACCGTTGTCCTCCAGAATGCGAGTCCAGTGTCTAACCACTGCGCCACCTCGCTCGGTATCCAAAATTTTTGGAGTGGCCATATGGGCACAAGTGATGCTGAACGTTCTGGATGCCCTATGGAGGTTACGACTCCAGAAATCATTGATAAAACCCAAGATATGGTGATGGATGACAGAAGAGTTAAGGTGCGTGAGATTGCTAGTGCAATGGGCATCTCAAATGAACGGGTACATAATATTTTGCATAACTATTTGGACAGGACGAAGCTATCTGCAGGATGGGTTCCGCGACTGCTCACACTTGGCCAAAAACGGTATCGTGTGAAGTGTTGCAAGGATGGTTTGCAGCTGTTCAGGAAAACTCCGAAGGACTTTGAGTGTCTTTTAGTCACCTTAGATGAAACATGGATACATTACTATACTCCTGAGACCAAACAACAATCTACACAATGGGTTAATAAGGGAGAATCTGCATCAAAATATACGAAGACCAGTCCTTCGGGCGGAAAGGTTATGCGGACTGTCTTTTGGGACACGCAAAGGATAATCGTCATCGACTATCTGGAAAAGGGTAAAACTATTACAGGTGCATATTACTTATCGTTATTGGACCTTTTGAAAACCGAGCTGCAAGAAAAACGACCGCGATTGGACCCCAAAAAAGTCCTTTTCCATCACGACAATGCACCAGCACACACCCCAGCAGTTGTGGTCGCAAAATAAATGGAAATAGGATTCCAACTCGTTTCAAATCCCCCCTATTCTCCAGATCTGTCTTCCTCGGACTACTATTTGTTCCCCAATTTGAAGGAATGGCTGGCAGGGCAAAGATTTTATTCAAACAAGGAGGTGATTGCAGCAACTAATAGCTATTTTGCATACTTGGACAATTCCTATTCTTCGAAAGGGCTCAACAAATTAGAACAGCGTTGGACAAAGTGTGTAAGTCTGAAAGGAGACTACTTCGAAAAATAGAAAATTTTTATCACAAACTCGTAAGTAGTTTTTATTTTTGCATGGACTTTTCAAACGCCCCTCATAAGGAAGAACATGGTCTCCAAGCATAATACATACTTGTGTTGCTCCATTGTGCCTTTCCGAATGACGAGATAACCGAGGGAATCACAAGAAAAGACTCCCTAGGCCATAAAGCTCCCTCCTTTTGCGTGGACCCTTTTGTCGATTTTTGCAGGGTGTTTGCTCTCGGGTGTTCTACGCCATACACGCGAACGACCATCTATCCGATGGGGCATAAAACGTTATTCACATGAAAAGGCTAACTGTCGGCACACAGTGGACATCCAGTAGCTGCAAATTCCAGAGTTCGTCAACGATGAACAACAGTCAGCGTGCGTTCATGAACCAGACGCCTGCTTAGGAGATCTATTCGCAGCGACGTCTGCTGGACGGTCGTCAAGGAGACACTGTTGGTAGCCCCTTGGTTGATATGGGCAGTCAGTTACTCAACAGTTGGACTTCCGTTCGCCTGTAGACGACTCCGCAACCGCCTTTCACCCCTGTGGGTAGCACCATTTTGCCATTCACATTATTCTCTAGCCACGGCGACACACGAAGGGTTTATAGACTGACAAGGGAACATTCCCCATGAGGAAACTTGGCCGGTGTGTAGAGGGGGCAAGGTAATGCAGTACATATTTTCTTTGTTTGTGCCCAGTTTCACTTTTAAGGGGTAAAAATACACCTACAAAGGAACTCTACCTACAAAGGGGTAAAAATACACCTACAAAGGAATATTAAGTTGAAAGGGAACTTCTTCCAAACGACGATTCATAAAAAAATTCATATAAAAGCTGTTATGTAATTGATGTTCTTGAAAGCTGTATAATCACCTTTTTTAATAACTGGAAATTTTGCAAAATATCCCACCACCACTAATTAATTTTGGAGGATGAAAACTTTAGTTACAAAGGAAGTTAAAAAGGATTTAATTTTCCATACAGTCATGTATAATAAAGCTGTTTTCTGAAATACTGTGTTTGGAAAATGGGCTGTTCATAGTGAGCTGTATGAGTATTTTCAGTATACAATGTCAAAATATCAAAATATATTACTAGTCTACTTATTCATCAACTTATATTTCTTTTATGTTTTAAATTGTTAATTTACGTTTTACATACATTTTTAGCTAACTATTTCAAATAACTGTATTTTATTAATTCACAATAATAACCAACTCATTATTAAGAAATCATTACAATAATGATGACCTGCAGAGAAATACTCAAAACATAATTTTTTTTACACGTTTGCAAGTAAAATGAAGTAAATTCCTTCACATAATATACACAACTAAGAACTTTGTATGACACAAAGTTCAGCAGGATTTCAAGTTGTCGCAGGTGATTGTCTAAATATCCTACTTTGTACAAGGCAAATTTTAGTACAGGGGTAAGGCTTGATGAAGAGAACTGATTATATACAACTAATTGCACCTTGATTTTCAAGTGATGATCAACGTTATAAGCATTCAGTAGAATTATATCTGAAAATCTTCCCACAAAATTCTTCCAACACAGAAAGCAATATACGTCCTACGGCTGTACCGGTGCCGATTAGCCGTTTCGGATCAACAAATGAATAAGTTCCTTGTCATAAGGTACAAAGACCTAAACGGTTCTTTCACATGGACCACCCCTAAAGAATCTAACAACAATACAGATTTTTCCCTCACTGGGAAAGAAAACATGTTTCAAATTTTTTTTTGACTTGGTCAGATGTTTGTTTACCAGATTAAGCTGCTGTCACAAGTACATTTGGCCTTCAGAAAGACATCCTCGAATTCTCGATACAAACTCACAATTAGTTTCTCTCAAAAGTTTGGAGAGGCGTGCGGTCATTGTGAAAAAAACATTTTGAGCATCGTACTCGAGGACAAGGAGCGTCTTCATCCTGTGATCCCACAAGTCTCGACGGCGCAGATAGAGTCGTGGGACGCGTAACGACTTCCGATCTTAGAAGAACTGTGTATGATGATCTGCAGATCTAGCTCAGCAGTAATGCAATCTCCAATCGAGAAACAATATAATCAGCTACAGTCTGAAATTCATAATCAAGTCTCTTGGCAAACGGTTACCAACGAACAGAAATATGCGTGATAGAGATCAGGATGTTTAGAGAGTCACCTGCGACGTTCTGAAATCCCACTGAATCTTTCATATATATTGCTCCCGTCGTGCAAATTATGTGAAGAAATATTGTTCATTTTGTAAGAAAACCTTATGTTTGAATTTTTATTGCAGTGATTTTGTGTCATAATAATTAGTGATTTGTTATTTTCAATTAACAAGATACACCATGAATGAAAAGAGTAAAAAAGCACTTTAAAGCTCATAACACTAATGTAAGTAAAACGTTAATTAGAATAATAAAGAATCTTTGGATATTTTAATTAGGTATGTTGAAAATGCTCTAATAGAACATTGTGTACAGCTCATTTTCCGAGCATGGGATTCCACAAACCATCTTCATTAGACACGGATGTACGTGATCTGGAAGCTTCCGTAACTTATGTTCAAACAAAAGTTTTCGTCTTTTATAATTAACTAATGTTCGTAGGATATTTTGCAAAATTACAGATTATTACAAAAGTTGATCACAGAGTTTTCATGAAAGTAAATTATATATCAATGTTCATATGAAAAACATTTTTTTCTGTGTCATCTTTCCGAGGATATTTCCTCTAAACCTAATACGCCAAATCACCTTCAGGGTGTCTTTTACCGCTTAAAAGTGAAACTGGGCGCAAAAAAAAAAATCCGTATTGCATTATTTTGCCACCTCTACGCATCCGTCAAGTATCATCGAGATCGTTCATTGACACTTGAGAATGTTCCATTGTCAGCCGTTTCGGAAATGCTTACACCCTGAAAGTCAATGACCATGCCATTCTGGACGTCAGATATATCGCTCTGTTTCCCATTTACGACAATGCACAGCTTTTCGCATTCCCATCAACCTCTTCAAATACCCTACACTGCTAATTCTATCACGTTCTGTCTGTCAGTGGTTATTGCACGTTAACGTCGAAAATATGGTCACACTGATGTTCCTGGAGAGTGTGCATACTGTACATATATGCGCTAGTATACTGAATCTCAACAGTATCTAGCTTTGCGGAAAAGGATGGAATGCGTAAAGTACTCCATGATTAGGACTAGTGTGTCCACTGGAAATTGCATTCAGAACCAATTGTTAACTCTTTCCAATGGTTCACTGAATCTGGTGCAAATATGCAAACTTTGCAGGTAATGGAGCTACACAGAACATTAACCCAATTGTCAGCCATTATCATGCTGTTTTGTGGACGTAAAGCATCCTATTTATTAGCGCCCTAACTAAAATGTTGCTCTCTCTAAACACAAAATGCTAAACCATTGAAAAACTAAGATTCTCGAGGTATCTTTCTAGTTCACACTAACACGCTATACCACGATGAACTGGAAACTTTATACAGACACCTCCTATGTATTTCTTTCGTAAATGTTCTTTTTTCAAAATTCAATTCAAGTATCACATTTTTTTGAGTAGATAATACTTCAGTAGGGAAACAAATTCCATGTCTATATTCCGAAAGTCAGCGGAAAGTACTCATTGTCCCAATGTCATGTGGGTCTTTCCCAGTCGTGAATGGTGTGCGAGAACAACGACTGTTGTTAACCTGTGTTCAGAGTCAAATCTCTCCATTTTTGTTGACACTGACCTTCAGAGAGTTATATCTAGGAAGAAACAATGTAATGGTTAAATTTTACGCACCGTAAATTCTTTTATTATTAACAGTAAACCAAATCCCAACGCACAACATCTCACTTGTAACGTGCGAGCTGCTACTCTATGTTTTGAATTACAACACTTAACTGGGAGGCAACCAGCGAATTTTACCTGAATTTTGGCTCTTGAGATACTGTCTAGTATCAAAGACACGCCCTTGTAAAATAGGTCCCTTTTATGATATAACAAGATTATAATGTTCTAGAAGACTTGCTAGCTGCGTTTGATCAAAATTAACGTAGCGGGAGATGTATTTTACAAATAAACTAGGCGACCCAGAAAATATGTGTGTATACTGGTTTATTCCTAACATCATTTTGTTATTGCAACTAGTTATTTCAGTCACTTCAGCAGCAACTAATTTGCAAGTCAAACTCAAAGTATCCGTTACAATTTTCAACAAACTGTTCCAGCTTATCCTGTGTTGATCACTCTCTCCAGTATACCTGTAAACCGAAACGTGTGGACTGTCTAGAGTTCTTGAACGAAATCCTTTCTTGTCTCACATCAGTTCCCAGCTAAACGTTCCATGTCACTCGGTTTGGTATTGACTCTTGCTTCCATGCTTTCCCCACCATTTCATGTCATCGTAGCGCCAAGCAATGAGATATACATCTGTAGAACAGAGAACCAATTGCCCAAACTTCATAAATATAACAAAATAAAAGTGATATCCTCAATCACTTTAAACCAAGATTCTAGTGATACCAAAAACTGTATACACTCCTGGAAATTGAAATAAGAACACCGTGAATTGATTGTCCCAGAAAGGGGAAACTTTATTGACACATTCCTGGGGTCAGATACATCACATGATCACACTGACAGAACCACAGGCACATAGACACAGGCAACAGAGCATGCACAATGTCGGCACTAGTTCCGTGTATATACACCTTTCGCAGCAATGCAGGCTGCTATTCTCCCATGGAGACGATTGTAGAGATGCTGGATGTAGTCCTGTGGAACGGCTTGCCATGCCATTTCCACCTGGCGCCTCAGTTGGACCAGCGTTCGTGCTGGACGTGCAGACTACGTGAGACGTCGCTTCATCCAGTCCCAAACATGCTCAATGGGGGACAGATCCGGAGATCTTGCTGGCCAGGGTAGTTGACTTACACCTTCTAGAGCACGTTGGGTGGCACGGGATACATGCGGACGTGCATTGTCCTGTTGGAACAGCAAGTTCCCTTGCCGGTTTAGGAATGCTAGAACGATGGGTTCGATGACGGTTTGGATGTACCGTGCACTATTCAGTGTCCCCTCGACGATCACCAGGGGTGTACGGCCAGTGTAGGAGATCGCTCCCCACACCATGATGCCGGGTGTTGGCCCTGTGTGCCTCGGTCGTATGCAGTCCTGATTGTGGCGCTCACCTGCACGGCGCCAAACACGCATACGACCATCATTGGCACCAAGGCAGAAGCGACTCTCATCGCTGAAGACGACAGGTCTCCATTCGTCCCTCCATTCACGCCTGTCGCGACACCACTGGAGGCGGGCTGCACGATGTTGGGGCGTGAGCGGAAGACGGCCTAACGGTGTGCGGGACCGTAGCCCAGCTTCATGGAGACGGTTGCGAATGGTCCTCGCCGATACCCCAGGAGCAACAGTGTCCCTAATTTGCTGGGAAGTGTCGGTGCGGTCCCCTACGGCACTGCGTAGGATCCTACGGTCTTAGCGTGCATCCGTGCGTCGCTGCGGTCCGGTCCCAGGTCGACGGGCACGTGCACTTTCCGCCGACCACTGGCGACAACATCGATGTACTGTGGAGACCACATGCCCCACATGTTGAGCAATTCGGCGGTACATCCACCCGGCCTCCCGCATGCCCACTGTACGCCCTCGCTCAAAGTCCATCAACTGCACATACGGTTCACGTCCACGCTGTCGCGGCATGCTACCAGTGTTAAAGACTGCGATGGAGCTCCGTATGCCACGGCAAACTGGCTGACACTGACGGCGGCGGTGCACAAATGCTGCGCAGCTAGCGCCATTCGACGGCCAACACCGTGGTTCCTGGTGTGTCCGCTGTGCCGTGCGTGTGATCATTGCTTGTACAGCCCTCTCGCAGTGTCCGGAGCAAGTATGGTGGGTCTGACACACCGGTGTCAATGTGTTCTTTTTTCCATTTCCAGGAGTGTATTTAGTATGTCTAATCTCCCATAAAACTTACGTTTTCTGCAATTATTCCATCAACATGCATTAATTTTGTCATTGAGTTAAATACGTTAGGGTCATGCAAATTTTACTGATAGACACTGCAATTCATGTTTCTATTTAATAACACAGCTTTACTAAAACAGAAAGAAGAAAGAGCCAGATTAATGATGTTCGTGCTGATATTACTTAGTCTTATGCGGGCGATTTCCCTCAAGCAGAGAAAACAACATAGCTCTGGGAAGCGCCACAAGACAGGCCGCTTTCCTGGTGTTTCTCGTGCTGCATTTAACAAATATGCCACTGCCACCCTCACCCTTATAGGTGGCGAAAGTGGGCGACCATCTTGCGTGGTCGAACACCGACTATTTCTTTGTGGATCCTTTTGACACGCATCTTGGAGGCATTTGGGCAGTCTATGGAATCTAGAAAACGAGCCTGTTTCATAACCCCTTGATTTCGAAAGCGTGTGGCCAGCACCTGTCTATGTAAAGGTATAGTTCCTTTGGTAGCGCGCTTTAAGACAGGCGTCCCTTTAGCGACGTGTAGCCTTTATGACACGTGAAGTAAGTAACAGGACAAGGAGTTTAGCTCGGTGTACTCCCAAAGTGTGATCTGCTGTGCCGTAAGAAAAGAAAAAAAATGTTTATTTTGTGGTGCGCTTTAAAACATGGGCATCTTTGGCGCCGGCGACGTCTATAGACTTTCATGAATAGATGGGTGATTGACAAAACGATTTTCTTATCTGTTGCTCAAATGCATGGGTGACCCGTCCCGAGTGTCGCTCGTAAAAGACACGTCCCTGCGAGGTTCGAGACAGCCCTGGGAGAACCACAGAATACTGCAAATCAGACAGTACGCCAGACTGAGCACTCAGCCCTGTGGGCCCTTCATTCTGCCCAAGTGCGTCTCAGACCACCACTGGGCATTTCTTTATTATCTTTCAAATTTCTTCTGCTGGATTTATCTGAATGTTTCTGTCTCCGCTTAAAAGGCGCATGAGGAAGTATTTTTCAGTTATAAAAAAAAAAGAGAACAATTGATGCGTGACTTGAACATATTAGAAGTTGCAATGAAAGTCGTTGGCGGCTGTTTACCGCGTTGTTTCATATGAAACTTCCGTGGTACTAATGGCTGTCTTTTATCAATCTTGGATTTGATGATAATGTGTTCAATCGTGTGTGAAATCTTATGGGACTTAACTGCTAACGACATTAGTCCCTAGGCTTGCACACTACTTAGTCTAAATTATCCTAAGGACAAACACAAACACCCATGCCCGAGGGAGGACTCGAAACTCCAGCCGCACAGTCCATGACTGCAGCGCCTCAGACCGCTCGGCTAATCCCACGCGGCTAAAGATGTTGTTGTTCTTGTCTTCAGTCCTGAGACTGGTTTGATGCAGCGCTCCATGCTACTCTATCTTGTGCAAGCTTCTTCATCTCCCAGTACCTAATGCAACCTACATCCTACTGAATCTGCTTAGTGTACTCATCTCTTGGTCTCCCTCTACGATTTTTACCCTCCACACTGCCCTCCAATACTAAATTGGTGATCCCTTGATGCCTCAGAACATGTCCTACCAACTGATCCCCTCTTCTGGTCAAGTTGTGCCACAAACTTCTCTTCTCTCCAATCCTATTCAATACTTCCTCATTAGTTATGTGATCTACCCATCTAATCTTCAGCATTCTTCTGTAGCCCCACATTTCGAAAGCTTCTATTCTCTTCTTGTCCAAATTATTTATCGTCTATGTTTCACTTCCATACATGGCTACACTCCATACAAATACTTTCAGAAATGATTTTCTGACACTTAAAACTATACTCGATGTCAACAAAATTATCTTCTTCAGAAACGCTTTCCTTCCCATAGGCAGTCTACATTTTATACCCTCTCTACTTCGACCATCATCAGTTATTTTGCTCCACAAATAGCAAAACTCCTTTACTTATTTAATTGTCTCATTTCCTAATCTAATTCCCTCAGCATCACCCGACTTTATTGACTACATTCCATTATCCTAGTTTTGCTTTTGTTGATGTTCATCTTATATCTTCCTTTCAAGACACTGTCCATTCCATTCAACTGCTCTTCCAAGTCCTTTGCTGTCTCTGACAGAATTACAATGTCATCTGCGAACCTCAAAGTTTTTATTTCTTCTCCCTGGATTTTAATACCTACTTCGAATTTTTCTTTTGTTTCCTTCACTGCTTGCTCAATATACAGATTGAATAACATTGGGGAGAGACTACAACCCTGTCTCACTCCCTTTCCAACCACTGCTTCCCTTTCATGTCCCTCGACTCTTATAACTGCCATCTGGTTTCTGTACCAATTGTAAATAGCCTTTCGCTCCCTGTATTTTACCCCTGCTACCTTCAGAATCTGAAAGAGAGAATTCCAATCAACATTGTCAAAAGCTTTCTCTAAGTCTACAAATGCTAGAAACGTAGGTTTGCCCTTCCTTAATCTAGCTTCTAAGATAAGTCGTAGGGACAGTATTGCCTCACGTGTTCCAACATTTCTACAGAATCCAACCTGATCTTCCCCGAGATCAGCTTCTACTAGTTTTTCCATTCGTCTGTAAAGAATTTGCGTTAGTATTTTGCAGCTGTGACTTATTAAACTGATAGTTCGGTAATTTTCACATCTGTCAACACCAGCTTTCTTTGGGATTTGAATTATTATATTCTTCTTGAAGTCTGAGGGTATTTCGCCTGTCTCATACATCTTTCTCACCAGATGGTAGAATTTTGTCAGGACTGGCTCTCCCAAGGCCGTCAGTAGTTCCAATGGAATGTTGTCTAATCCGGGGGCCTTGTTTCGCCTCAGACCTTTCAGTGCTCTGTCAAACTCTTCACGCAGTATCGTATCTCCCATCTACGTCCTCTTCCATTTCCATAATAATGTCCTCAAGTACATCGCCCTTGTATAGATCCTCTATATACTCCTTCCACCTTTCTGCTTTCCCTTCTTTGCTTAGAATTGGGTTTCCTTCTGAGCTCTTGATGTTCATATAAGTGGTTCTCTTATCTCCAAAGGACACTTTAATATTCCTGTAGGCAGTATCTATCTTACCCCTAGTGAGATAAGCCTCTAAATCCTTACGTCTGTCCTCTAGCCATCCCTGCTTAGCCATTTTGCACTTCTTGTCGATCTCATTTTTGAGACGTCTGTATTCCTTTTTGCCTGCTTCATTGACTGCATTTTTATATTTTCTCCTTTAATCAATTAAATTCAATATTTCTTCTGTTACCCAAGGATTTCTACTAGCCTTCATCTTTTTACCTACTTGATCCTCTGCTGCCTTCACTACTGCATCCCTCAAGCTACCCATTCTTGTTCTACCGTATTTCTTTCCCCCATTCCTGTCAATTGCTCCCTTATGCTCTCCCTGAAACTCTGTATAACCTCTGGTTCTTTTAGTTTATCCAGGTCCCATCTCCTTAAATTCCCAACTTTTCGCAGTTTCTTTAGTTTTAATCTAAAGGTCATAACCAATAGATTGTGGTCAAAGTCCACATCTGCCCCTGGAAATGTCTTACAATTTAAAACCTGGTTCCTAAATCTCTGTCTTACCATTATATAATCTATCTGAAACCTGTCAGTATCTCCAGGCTTCTTCCATGTATACAGCCTTCTTTTATAGTTCTTGAACCAAGTGTTAGCTATGATTAAGTTGTGCTCTGTGCAAATTTCTACCAGGCGGCTTCCTCTTTCATTTCTTTGCCCCAATCCATATTCACCTACTACGTTTCCTTCTCTCCTTATTCCTGCTACCGAATTCCAGTCACCCATGACTATTAAATTTTCGTCACCCTTCACTATCTGAATAATTTCTTTTATTTCATCATACATTTCTTCAATTTCTTCGTTATCTGCAGAGCTAGTTGGCATATAAACTTGTACTACTGTAGTAGGTGTGGGCTTCGTATCTATCTTGGCCACAATAATGCGTTCAATATGCTGTTTGTAGTAGCGTACCCGCATTCCTATTTTCCTATTCATTATTAAACCTACTCCTGCATTACCCCTATTTGATTTTGTGTTTATAACCCTGTAGTCACCTGACCAGAAGTCTTGTTCTTCCTACCACCGGACTTCACTAATTCCCACTACATCTAACTTTAACCTATCCATTTCCCTTTTTAAATTTTCTAACCTACCTGCCCGATTAAGGGATCTGACATTGCACGCTCCGATCCGTAGAACGCCAGTTTTCTTTCTGCTTGTAACGACATCCTCTTGAGTAGTCCCCGCCCGGAGATCCGAATGGGGGACTATTTTACCTCCGGAATATTTTACCCAAGAGGACGCCATCATCATTTATCCATACAGTAGAGCTGCATGCCCTCGGGAAAAATTACGGCTGTAGTTTCCCCTTGCTTTCAGCCGTTCGCAGTACCAGCACAGCAAGGCTGTTTTGGTTAGTGTTACAAGGCCAGATCAGTCAATCTTCCAGACTGTTGCCCCTGCAACTACTGAAAAGGCTGCTGCCCCTCTTCAGGAACCACACGTTTGTCTGGCCTCTCAACAGATACTTCTCCGTTGTGGTTCCACCTACGGTACGGCCATCTGTATCGCTGAGGCACGCAAGCCTCCCCACCAACGGCAAGGTCCATGGTTCATGGGGGGGGGGGGGGGTCACAGAATGGTAACAGCAATTTAACTTCTCGATTTAGCCAAAAAAAACAACAAAATACTATGTAAACACCACACTCAAGTGAATTTTTTAGTGACAATGAGCTCATTTGCATTTAACAGAAAGATGGACAGCAGATTTGATAAGCGAAATACCTGTTAACGAGAATTAAGCATTTTGTGAATATTTTTAGTGCCTTGAGGTATGATAGTGATTGAAACTGCAAAATGATATCTATAACAATTAGAATCGTTGTACGTTGACTGGGTATTGGACACGGCTGTTGCTGGGAGGTCGATCTGTCTTCTTGTTGAAGTTATTGTTTCGTACAGGAAGTGATATTGCAAAATGTTTGGCCTTGATACAACCTTGTGACATTACGTCAATCGCTTCGAGGATGAAAGATGTTTTGTTCTGATATGGCTTGGAAAAATACAAAGGAAGTAATTAATTCAGTTCTTGAGCGATAAGATAAGTAATTATTTTATGAACTCTTAGCGATAGCACGGATTGAGTAGAGGTGGGTGTGCACTAGTTTCAAGCCTTTAGTAGGGTGAAAATTTCTTGTCACTTACCTCACAAGCAATTTACCAGCATTAATTTTGAGGACGTTTAACTACATGTTTCAGATTCCATACTGTCCAATAGTTACCCAAAATTATAGAAGGGCATATCTTAATGTTCACTAGATGAGCAGCATTAATAAGAACGTCAAATTTCTGTGACACTTTTTAGCTTCGAGTTGAAGTGGTAGTGCAACACCTCTCTCTCCTTTTTTAGATAGCACGCTACATTTTATGCTAATAGTGCACATATCGCAAAACTTCAGGGAGAACTGAGCAGCCATAGCGTACGCATCTCCGTGCCGGCACGTTCACAGGAGCTCAGTCCGTCAGTTCACCTGATGATGGCGACATGTTTGATCGCCGAAATATTGTGCCCGTTGGACACTATAGACCGGCAGTACACCCGTGGATATTTTGATTATCAAATACGCCGGGAGAAACTCAAGAATCACTCTGTACTTGTTATTACTGTTTTCTGCTACCGCGTAGACGGCTGGCTCTAGTAACTGTTTACCCACTTTTGTTTTTATCTGTAGTAAAAACACGGACTGACAGTTATTAAGTACCAGTTTTAGTACAAAACGTTTCTCTTCAGTTGTTCTCATGAATACAACGCTGCTGCACGATGTAGATCCCATTATTCCAGCAAAATGCAGTGCTAGGAAAGAAACTGTGTCCATTCTTTGTCGTGCTAATCTAACTTTGTAATCAACAGATACGATTGTGACCAATATTCTGGCTAGTAATTAGCTTCAACACAGTTTGTACACTACAAGCCTTACTTAATATGTGCACGGCAATGAATGGCTGGTGTAGCTGCCATGTGTTCCGCATAATATATGCTCTTTCGCATTGTGTCGTCTCTGTTCATTCTACGACCTCACAGTCGCGCCACAGTGTTGTCGTACACCTTCCAATAAAGAAAGAGGCTGTATGTAAGACGAGACACAGTTGTTGTCGGTGAAAACGTGTTCTGAGCGACGGAGTAGTTCACGTCGGAAATCGAGGTGTTGACATCTCCGGCCTGGCCCTGTCCACACATGACTCCTTCTTCAGCGAATATGTTTGGTTGTGCAGTCGGTTGGTCAGACCTCCCCAGTTTTGAAAAAAGCTCCCTGTTTCGTAGTAAGACAACAGTCGATAAAGGTATTGACTCATTTGGTTAAAACGCTCAAAATGTCAATCGCCTATTTAATTTTTATCATATTTCCAGTTTTTACACGTACTGCAGGGAGGAACAGTTACTGTGTTCAAGTTGATCATCATCAGATTGGTCTCCTTTTCGACCACTAGACGTGGCTGTACTTTTTGTGTACTTATTACTGTAGAATGTTTGCTTATGAAATAAAATTAACATTTTTTATCAAAGATGTGTTTGCCTGAGATGTTCAAGAGCATGCAGTCGTGCGAATGCAACAAACTACAACTGATAAGCGGAATAAAATTTTACTTTCGTCAAATGAAGTCAAGGGTTCTGTTAAGTGAGTGGTTATGTGCTTGCGTCTAATACGTATACACTGGGTAACAATTCCATAGAAAGTTTCTGAAACAAATAGATCCTAGGTTAGATTTGTTAGATTTCTAAAATGTAGAACCGTATGCAATATTTTAAGTGGTGCTAAGAAATACGGATGAAACTTCGTTACAATAGTTGACGAAATTATATCAGAGTTTGAGGGTTAATTTTATATGTGTTGAAGAGAATGTCCTGGAAGGCAATGCTAACTCAGTAGAGCGATAGGTGATGTGCGATACCCCTTCGGATGTAGTTGACCAGTCGTGGTATGAACCAACCTATCGCTTTTCCATAAATTTGATTATACTGCTGTTGTAGACAGAATGAAACACATCAACAAAATAATATAAAATATAAGTAGTTCACAAATATAACCTAAAGGAAAAGCATAAAAAAAAAATTTCCGAAGAATCGTGAGATTCGAATGAACTGTGACGTGACTATACATTTACGTGAACACCACTGTTTTTTCAGGTCTTACAGGACGTTACATAATGTCACGGCAATTAATTGTGCAGTGCTAATATCTGTGTAATACCTTTGAAATTCCAACTGTTAAGTTATTTTTCCTGAACATCATTACATCCGACTTCCGCGATACAGAACGTCTTTTGTAGCATGTGTAGTATTCTTGTGATGTCTGCCCTGTGAAATCACCCTGAATAAATTGAAAAATTCTGTAAAAAATGGTTCAAATGGCTCTGAACACTATGGGACTTAACTGCTGTGGTCACCAGTCCCCCAGAACTACTTAAAACCTAACTAACCTATGGTCTTCACACACATCCATGCCAGAGGCAGGATTCGAACCTGCAACCGTGGCGGTCGCGCGGTTCCAGACTGTAGCGCCTAGATCCGCTTGGCCGGAAAAATTCTTACCTCACAATGATGTCGCCGGATAACTCTATGTATGTAACTACTCCTATAACAAATTTTTGGCACAGCCTAGTGCAGTACTGGCCACTAGATTTTAATTTGTAGGAAAACAACTGATTTTCTTTTTCTTAATCAACGTGAGTATGCACTGGAAAAATTCGTAAAATTTTTAAACTCAGGTAAATGACTTACAAAAGTTTTTTTCAGAACAAAAGTTATTATTGGAACATTTCTGCAAGGAATTATATGGAACTTTAGCGTTACAATTGTGGTTAAATCAGTTGTGACAATTAACATACGCGCGGCAACAAAGAACAGTAATACGTATATTTTTTACCTTATATGGAATGGCTCAGGCACTGCCGTCGTTCTGCACGAACGGCCCAACACAAGTCAACCGCTGAACTATCCTGTCCGAACTCCAGAACTCAAGTGCTCTGTGGGAGCTACAAAACACGACTGCTGTCTACGAGCTACTAAACTCGACTTACTACCAACATTGCTCCGACCTGCAATTTTGTTGTAGCATAGATATTCCATATCGCAGGCAGCGCGTGAGCAATCCATCGAAATTACATCTGCTGAAGTGCTCTAGCGAATAGTAATGAATCCCTAATGAACGCCTTACAAACTGAAACCATCGGTTTGCAGATAATATTCGGAAATCTAACACAGACACAGATGTACATCTCAGAGCCACTACACAACGAAAGATGAACGACGTCAGAAGTTACCAATAGAATTTTAAAAACCACCAGGTGAGGCAGCAATAATTGTGTCCTTCTAATTCTTGACAATGACAGGAGTAGGACTCCACGCAGAATTTAAACAAAATCTATTTATAAGACCATTTATATGATCATTTATATGATAGTGCCATGCAAAAGAAAAGGGGTGACAGACTCCTCCATGAGAAACCACAGCCACCGAATTTTACTGTTGGTAATACATACACACGCTGGCAGATGACAATCACGGGACATTCGCCTTACCCACATCCTGTCATCGGGTCGCCACGTTGTATACCGCTGTTCCTCACTCAGCACAACATTTTTCTACTGTTCAGTCTACAATATTTAAGATCCTTGCAGCAAGCGAGGCGTCGTTTGGCATTTACCGGCGTGATATGTGGCTTATGAGCAGCTGCTCGACCATGAAATCCAAGTTTTCTCACCTCCCGCCAAACTGTCATAGTACTTGCAGTGGATCCAGATGCAGTTTGAAATTCCTTTGTGATGGTCTTGATAGATGTCTGCCTATTACACATTAAGATCCTCTTCAACTGCCTGCGGTCTCTGTCAGTCAACAGACGAGGTCGACGTGTAAGTTTTGTGCTGTACGTGTCTTAAACGTTTCCAATTCACGTTCACATCGGAAACAGTGGACTATGTGTGTAAATCTCACGTACAGACATATGACACAAGTGACAACTGATCACGTGACCATGTTAGAAATCCGTGAGTTCCCCAGAGCACCCACGATGTCTAATGAGATCGCTGATATGAATACCTGGCAGTAGGTGGCGGCACAATGAACCTAATATGAAAAACGTATGTGTTTGGGGGTGTCCAGATGCCTTTGATTACGTAGTGTATTTCCGCAAAACGCTACCACTCCTGTTGGAAATGCTTCTTGCGTAACACAAAATGCCGTTGGCCTTCGTGCCACCTCAGTATTGTTATCCCTCACCAGGAGAACCGTTAGCTGATAGTACAACGAACGTCTGATATGTCTTTCAGTGTAACCGTTCTAACTAAAGGTGATTTCAAAATGGGCTGACACAGCTGACAGACTTTCAGCGTCTGAGACGATGTAGATATTATGAAACAAGGTACGCTTTACACCTTTACTCTGTTTCGAGTCGTGGCAACTGTCTGCCTATAGATACAAAAAAAAAAAGAAGAAATAAATAGACACAATGCAATGTGAGAGCGCTTTCTATAAACGGCACCTTCTGCTCAACACACCAAGGAATGGAAGGCAGCCACCCTTTCCCAATTCCGTCGTGAAATATAGCGATATAGTTTAATTTCAGATGTTCTGAAGAGCGGTTTAAATTCTCAATATCATGGGGCCGCATATCAACGATATCGTCTTCATGTCTAAAAACGCCACGCCAGTGTCAATGTCACTGATTCCAAGCAACGTTCCTCGAAGTCATCCACAAACAGATTAGCAAAAACAGATGACAACGGACATCTCATCACTACTCGGTCTTTTTTCTTATGTTACTGGTCATTCAATAAGAAGTAAGCGGAAGTCATACATGTCTAAACAGGTTCGTTAATCAGCACCAAGGCTAATCTCAGTTGACCATGACGAATCAGACAGAGGAGCGCGAGTGAGGAGAGACACCACATCAAAATTTACCAAAACATCAGACATCCAGATGCAATATTTCTAACAGACTTAAGATGCGAGCCGACTTCTTACTGTCACGGTTACAACGTCCTGCTACTGATCTTAAGGGAGTAGGAAGCTGCTTTGCTAAACGATATGTCAGAGCACCAGCGTTACTCACAATATTGGCCTAAGAGGAACACGTTTCTTCTGTTTCCTCGGAAGGCCATATGATTTAGGGGAGACTCCACAATTAGAAACAAAGTCTTAATAATCTTCTGCAGCAATGTAGAGAGCAGTGACGTTTGTAATCTTTTTTTTCAGAACATGTCACGGTTATCAAGGTTATGGTCATCAAGGACCGTACTGTGGCAGATGACTGTGTACTAAGCGATACAGAAAATAATGTAATGGTTCAAAAATCCCTAACCACTATGGGACTTAACATCTGAGGTCATCACTCCCCTAGACTTAGAACTACTTAAAGCTGACTAACCTAAGGACATCACACACAGCCATGGCGAAGATAGGATTCGAACCTGTGACTGTAGCAGCAGCGCGGTTCCGGACTGAAGTGCCTAGAACCGCTCGGCCACATCGGCCGGCAAATGTAATATGTATCTGAGAATTAGGTACCTCTATTACGTCATGAAACAATGAAGGAAACAAAGGAGCAAAGCAATAAGCATTGTGCTCTGACCACATTATAATGTCTATAGTGATTAGCAGTGGAAGTCTCCTTGGTGAAGTGGGATTATACAGGCTGAGTAAAGACAGGTTATGGTAGTAGTTGGATGAACAACAGACTGCCGAAAAGTCGCGATCCATTTACCTTCTTGCCGATTTAGGATTCATTCCTTTGCTGGCACCAAGAGAAAGAGCATAAAGGTCGTCACATGGTCAACACGCAGTGCACATTCAGGCAGATTGCGCGAAATGGTAACTGGTCAGATATTTTATGTATGACAGCCAGAAAAATCTACGACTTCTCCGCCAAGTGGATCTCCACGTGTTATCAAAAGGGGGAGAGACTTATCTCAAATTTCAGTCTCTCGAAGAGTGCGGTGTCTGACGGTCTTGTTCTCTTGTGAAGTGTGTATCGAGGAAGTTATTAAAACATTTTACGACAGTTAAGAGGATCAGGACTCATGGATATGGTCTAGGCGAGTTTTGGGGGACGGATACGTAGCACAGGCCACAAAATCGTCGGCAAGGTTTTTTTGGTGGTATTCAGAAGGGTCGAAAGAAGTCTATCCTGAACCCGTTGAATAATGGTCTAGGATGTCCTGGTAAGAATAACCAAAGAAAAGATCCTCCGTTGGACAATGACCGTTACAGGTTCACTACATAGGCAGTACGGGCAGAGAGTGCAACGAGACGTCAGAGATGCCACCCCATGAAGTGGCAGAAGGATTGAACACTTTGTAGGTTATCTGGCTGAGTACGTCTGTAGAGTATATCACTCGAAGGAAATGTTATGTTACTGTCTCCAACCAACTCAACTCTAACTCAAACATTCCATTGAAAAATGCTGCAAATATCTCTCGGGGAAACCGGCACCTTCACTTTCCCCCCGCCATTATAGGTATATGAAATCACGGTATCCCTTGGTACCCGACAGTTTGTATATTACTTTGAGACATTAACAATGCCCATTTTATTGGCGCTGACTGCTTAATGCTTTTCCGAGTGTTCGTTAAGCGATAGTGTAATGTGATGGACTGACAACATAATGTACCTTGTGCTCTGATTCTGCACTGTGATTGGCTGAACAAAACAAATCGCGGAGAGGAATGTAGATTTCAGTGTTTCGAAGGTAATGTGCCATACTGGATGGACTTCGTATTGATATATCCGTATTAGGAAAATTTGCACTTTAAATGATGCACCGCATTAAAGATCTCTACAAAACGCACCGTTTTTGGTACGGTTTCTCTTAATAAAGCGATGGGTATTGCTAAAACGTCAGGATGATCGTTACTACAAGAAGTAACGAAGTTGAATAGCAAATGTGTCAAAACTGCTAACGTGGAGTTATCCATTATGTGATCGTTTTTGGAAAAACGTATGAGAAGAGAAACAAAGTAGAATAGGGGCAATGTACTGAACACAGCAGTAAAATCGAGCAGTCCATGGAGATTCGCAAGCGGGAACAAATTCACGTGAGTCAAGAAAACAGCATCCGTTGATACCTGCTTGTATTTTATACGAACCAAACACAAATACTGGCGTATTTTACACCACTCAAAATTAGAGATTCAGCAAAAATCTGAGAGAATACTAGTTAAATCTTTAGAATTGAATTGAAATAGTGTAATACTCACTGTAAGCAGTAATAAGGAACATATTTGCGCAAGTCTGTAGAATATCAGCTCCTGTTTTGAACATAACAAAACAAATATGCAGGAATTTACATTAACCAATATCAAAACGCTGTGAAAGAACTTGCAGTTACCCAGTGGCTTGGTGGCAATGTAAGATCGGTTGCCGGAAGTCCCTATACCGTATTCACGGCCTTGGGTTGCAGTGACCGATTTTGTCGCCTTAAGGCGTTTTTTTGAACAAACATATGATACTGGCGGCCTTAACAACGCAGTGTACAGATATCTGGCCATTACTGTGTCTGCCTCCGTCCATAGGTTGAACAGATTTTTCTCTGTACTTCACTTTGCGTCAAGTGGAAAATAGTGGTGGTAGTATTCTCCGTCGTTTTAACATCTTGTCTGCATCTGCTCCCATTCCGAGAACGTTGTCGTCTTTAAATCTGGCTAATGAGGCGAAAAAAAAAAATGGAAGAACTTGCCATGGGCGGAGCTCGCTTAATACGTATACGCGTGTATAGCGCAACTCATTGCCAATTCAGTGACGCCTTGGCTTGTTCTGTTCAGCTGCAGTGATTGTTTTTGATAGCGCTGTTTTGTTCTCGGTTCATTTTTTATGATGGAAAGTGTAAGTGAACAACGTGCCCCTCTAAAATATTGTTTTCTACTCTGTAAAAACGCTGCTGAAACTGTTTAACTGTTGAAAGCGCTTATCGACGTGACGCTATATGAAAAGTTACGTTGTACTAATGGTTTTCTCGATTTTAGAATGGCGCCATGTCGATTGATGACAGATATTGTTTTGGACGTCCATCAACTGCTCGAATCGATAAAAATGTTGAAAAAATTCAAGTGCTTGAGCACATTGGCCGTCGAGAGATAATTGATTAACTGTCAGAGATTAGTGGGTTATCTTTGAGCTCGGATCAGTGAATTTTAACGGAAGACAGGAGACTCGTTCTCCTGCACTTCCACCACGACAACGCATCTGCGCACACCTCCATCTCTGTTAGACAGTTTTTGGCTAAAGATGGCATGGTTTCGATGCACCACGCACCTTAGCCAACGTCCTACGTATGCGACAGAAGCGACCGACAACACACGACAACTTCAGATGAAGAAACACCACCACTGATACGGTTGCAAATGTGTCCTGTGTGGGCCACGTTCGTGGCGCTGCCTGTTCTCGAGGCGCGTCCGAATCCTTTCCTGCGCTTCGGGAATCAAGTGGTCATAAAAATCGTCGTATCTCATAAACGATTCAAGGTATCGAAACGACGTATTTTGAAAACGCAATCACGCAGTAAGGACTAGTTTGTCGTATGATTAACGCTCGATACGTTTTAGTAAACGCGTGACCAGCGCAAAAACAAGACTCCCCTACAAATTGTACCATGAGGTTTCGTCTGAATTTTCATAGCCAAACAAAGAGAAACAAATATGTAAACGGGTATAAACGTGACCAGCGTATGGTCTAGTCTTGCATGAAAATATTTAACTGCATGGAAGTAACCAGGGTAATTAAGTATGACCAAATTACTGAGTTGAAGAAAAATTGAAATACTTAACGAAAAGCTGCTGCCAAGCTATATAAATTGAGTGTCAAAAAGTTCATCTGTTCAAAGTCTAGCTATTTTAAGACTTCCTTCGAATCAAGTACCAAAGTTAGGATTTTGGAGAATAGAAGACGTTAGGAAGGCAAACGAAGTGTAAGTAAGCTCATGCTTACTCAAAAAAAAAAAAAAAAAAAAAAAAAAAAAAAAAAAAAAAAAAAAAAAAAAAAAACTTGAAATTAAAAAATGAAAGAAATCGGTCAAATATTTATGAAATGATTTGTGTAAAAGAAATAGATAGATCAGGAAAATGTTCTACCTGCCTCTGAATGATGCTCGAAATCAAGAACAGAAGATAAGGTGCACCAAATGAATAACAAATTTTTTTATTTCATTCTTTTAGACAAATCATTTTACAAAACGTTTGACTTTCTTCTCAAAAATTTTGTGTACTTGAAATTTACAGGCTATTTAGATTAACACCGACTGATGATGAATTACGTTCGCAATATCAAATATCTGTAAAATTTCATGGTTGTTCATTACAATTTATTAGGAATTTAATGTGTCTGATATACTGGGATAGGCGTGTATAGATTTAAAGATCAAGCACTTTGGCAAGACTTTGAAAACATGCTTAGCGATGGATTGTAAATAGTATACATAAAACTTAGTATTCCGAATTGTATCTGAGTCACTTAAAATATCGGAAGTGGCTGGCTTTTTTTTGCATTTATATATATTATTTGAAGATTTCTAACAACGATACATTCTTATCATTTCTGTCTATTAAGCTATTATATTCCCTCAGTTGGTAAACATTACCGTCGTTTTTATAGATTTTTTGTTTGTGTATTCTATTCCTTTCTTTGTTTTTCTTCAATTGTTCTTCCATTTCCATGGCCATTTGTTTTTTTGTAGATAAAACTTTGCACAATAGGCGTAATAAACGTACATCTACCGTCAACACTTCAGTGATTATTGAGTTCAGATTGTGTGTGTGGTGGTCTTTATGATGCTACAAGCACGTTGTGGATTCTTGACGGATTTTCTTTCTGGAGTCAGCAATGTTAATTGGGATGGTATGAGAGAGAACAGCATGACAGATGTTACAGAAGTGGAATAAAATTTTTTACATACCGTACAAACTAAAGGGTAAATTGAAAAACAATGTCTCTCAATAAAAGAAGGAGAGAGGGGAATCTGAGTATACAAACTTTGTAAAGCATACAATATAGTAAAACATCCAAATTTTATGAGTAACAGGCACTTTTCGCTATGTAAAGCATGTATCCTAACACAAATAGTACATATAATGAAGTTTACGTGGGTGAAATGCAACACTGCATGACAGGAAATAAACGATGTCTCTTTAACAAACACAGATGTTTAGAAAACAGTGGTAGTACTGTTGGAAACACTTCTGACTATGATTTAGATTTGTGGGTATGACAGAGAATAATAATGTCGTGCGACTAGGGCCTCCCGTCGGGTAGACCGTTCGCCTGGTGCAAGTCTTCCGATATGACGCCACATCGGCGACTTGAGCGTCGATGGGAATGAAATGATGATGATTAGGACAACACAACACCCAGTTCCTGAGCGGAGAAAATCTCGGACCTAGCCGGGTATCGAACCGGGGACCTTTGAATTTACAGGCTGTCGCGCTGACGACTTAGCTACCGGGAGCGGACGGTATGACAGACGATGTAGTTCAAAAGCATTTTTTTCGAGAGGACGGATCGAACCCAGTCCCTTAGCCGTAATCACATACCGGGAACGCTACCGTTACACCACAGCTACTTAGTCTGCTGTTCTCGCTCCTTATATTTAGGCTAGTCAGTCGCTCTTCCGCATTTATGGGCTGTTAAAAGTTCTTGATCATATAAAAGAAGATTCGTCTTCAATTGACTGATGATATACTGGAATGCTCCTCTGCTCATTCACTTGTATTCGAAGAATTTTTCTGGCGATCTTCGTAGTTCATGATGTAACTGATGAAATTCTCCATGAACATTCCTGCCTTTGTAAATTTCATGCACAGCACGCCTTTTCGCTTCATTTTCCAGAGTGAAGCTAATTTTGTAGCCATACTCTCCAGCTACAGTATTGTGCAGTTTAGGGGCGCCGTTTTATAGAAACAGATGGTCGGCTCTCAGCAGCCATCTAGTAGCGCGAGTTGGTCGCTCGCACGCAGGACACCCGAGCTTTTCGCCCGATCCTGCTGCTAGTTGCTGAAGTGTCCCGTATCCAGACGTCGCTCGCTGTCGGTCGCTTCTGACGCTTGCTTAGAACACGGGCTATCTCGCCTGAACTGTCTCCGAGCGACCTTTGCTTATTTCCACACATGAAAGGGGGCGTGACAGGACACCGATATGACAACATCGTAGAGCTGGCAGCCATTTCTAAATATGACTACAAAAACTGCTTCGAACAGAGAAAGTACTGGTGGAATAAATTTATTAGTTGTAATGAAGAGCATTTTTAAGTGGATAAGATTATTTTCCAAGCAATTTGAAAATGTAAAGCTTTTAAAAAGTAATTCCGGTTATCTTAGGTACCACCTCGTACTTCCATCTGACTTTCTAATTGCTCCCATTCACGTGCGCAATTCATGTAGTTATAATGTGGAATCTGCAGCTGATTACAGCTCAAAGGGTTGGTGGCATACAAGTGCAACGTAGTTTTGCTCATTTTGAGAAATTAAACATTTTTTGAAACACTGTACAGAGAAATCTTGAAAACCTAATAGAAGTAAATATAGGGATATTAAGCCTAACAATGGACACTAGTACTAATGGAGCATTAAATTAAGTATAAAATAATAATATTATCGATATAATTATTACAAAGTCCATGAATTTCACTCTGGATTAACAATACTGAGGACAATTAAGTGCTGTAATATTAATATTGTCATAATAATTGTGTATAAATTGCAGAAATTTCAACTTGAGTAAACACAGAAACACGTTTCGGTTACCTTTGTCCTCAAAATCTCCTTTTTTTACAGTCATCAGTCTTCTGGGCGGTTTGATCCGGCCCGTCAGATAACGAATTCCTCTCTTGAGCCAACCTCTTCGTCTCAGAGAAGAACTTGCACCGTCCTGAGTTACACTGGTGTCCAAAGTTACAGCAAGAAATCGTTATTACCCCTTCACAATATAATCATCAACGATCAACACATGTCTGTACGATCGTGTTCTGCATGGAAGATGGCATTCCAGTCTAGAGAAAATTACGCCAGCGATGACGTCAGGGCACCCATCATGATATCCTATCATCCTGTCCCTTCTCCGTATCAGTGTTTTTCACATATTCGTTTTCTCTCCGATCCTTCGCAGAACCTCCACATTCCTTACCTTTCTCGCCGTCCTCATTTCTACTACTTTTCATTACTTTCGGCTTTCTTCTATTTACTCCCAGTCCACGTTCTGTACTCATTAGATTGCTCATTCCATTCAGCAGATCATGTAATTCTTCTACACTTTCACCCATGATAGCAATGTCATCAGTGAATCGTATCACCGATATCCTTCCACATTTTATTTCCATCATTGCTTCTTCGAGTTACAGATTGAACACTAGGGGCGTAAGACTACATCCCTGTCTTACACCCTTTTTAATCCGAGCACTTCATTCTTGTTCCCCCACTCTTATTATTCCGTCTTAGTCCTTATAAGTATTGTATATTACCCGTCTCTCTCTATAGCTTACCCCTATTTTTCTTAGAATTTAGGACATCTTACACCATTTAACACTGTCGAACACTCTTTCCAGATCAATAAATCTTATTAATGTTTCTTAATTTTTCTTTAGTTCATTATCAACCGCAACTGCAGAATTGCCTCTCTAGTGCCTTCACCTTTACGAGAACCAAAATGATTTTCATCTAGCACATCCTCAGTTTTCTTTTCCATTCTTCTGTACGTTATTTTTGTGAGCAACTTGCATGCATGAACTGTTAAGCTGATGGTGCCACAATTCTCGCATTTCTTAGCTCTTGGAGTCGTCCGAATTCTGTGGTTGATATTTTTCTAAGGTCAGATGAGATGTCGCCAGACATATACATTCCACACACCAAAGTGAACAGTCACTTTGTTTCCACTGCCCCAATGATTTTTGAAATTTTGACGGAAATTTGTCTATATATCCCTTTTGCATTATTTGCTCTTAAGTCCTTCAAAGCTCTCTTAAATTCTGATTCTAATCTGTATCTCCTGTCTCTTCTAAATCAACTCTTGTTTCCTCTTCTGTCACATCAGACAAATCTTCCCCCTCATTGAGCCGCTGTTTTACAGATAATCATTACCGTCTTCTACTCTGAATACGAATTCATTGTGCTGCTTGTACATTAGTTAGGTGTATCGTTACAATTTTACATTTGTCGACCATAGCTGAAATTCAGAAGAATATGGTGTCGAACCACACTTGCTTTCATTTCTGCTAATCTAGTGTGTTTGCCGATGAACCTAGTAATTGCGCTTACCATCATGTTGTGTTTAACAACTGTATGTCACGTCACAACCACTGAAATTAAAGTGACACTTAGATCCAAAGATCGACTAAAGCTGAACCTGTATAGCGAGTGCAAGAAAAAAATCAATTTGTTATAGTCTGTATTAAATTCTGGGGTAGCTCACTAAAAACATAGTTATCGCATATTTCGGTCTTTAGTGACGTATATTCTGTAATGAGAGAATATTTACTTGAGAAAGTGTTTAAGGTAGTGTTACTCCGGTAAATAATAAAACCATATTAATTCAGGTACACCCCTTAAGCAATGGTCAGGCCGAATTTCCCGCTGCACCTTCTCTAACAGAGATTATAGTCCCATAGGTGAGTTTATACGACGAATTGAAGTTTTGCGATATGTACACTATTAGCATAAATGGTAGCGTGCTATCTAACAAAAGTGAGATAGGTACTGCACTACCACTTCAACTAAGAGCTTAAATGTGTCACAAAAATTTGACAGTCTTATTATTGCTGTTCATCTAGTGAACATTCAGATATGCCCTTCTATAATTTTCGGTAACTATTGGACAGTATGGAATCTCAAACATGTATTTAAAAGTTCTCAAAATTAATTCTGGTCAGTTGCTTGTGAGGTAAGTGGCAATAAATTTTCATCCTACTGAAGGCTTGAAACTAGTGCACCCACCTCTACTCAATCCGTGCTATCGCTACGAGTTCATAAAATAATTAATTTTCTTATCGCTCAACAACTTAATTACTTACTTCCTTTGTATATTCCCAAGCCATATCAGAACAAAACATCTTCCATCCTCGAAGCGATTGACGTAATGTCACAAGGTTGTATCAAGGCCAAACATTTTGCAATATCATCTCCCGTACGAAACAATAATTTCAACAAGAAGACAGATCGACTTGCCAGCAACAGCCGTGTCCAATACGCAGTCAGCGTACAACGACTCCAATTGTTATAGCTATCATTTTGCCGTTTCAATCACTATCATACCTCAAGAAACAGACAGCCTCGACACTTTCACGAAGCCATGGGCTTAGTTTGAGATAAACAGAAAAAGGATTGACGTTTCACTGTTAAGTAAAATCTTTACTTGATATTAGAGTTTTCTGCTAACGAGTAGACGGCTGGCTCTAGTAACTGTTCACCCACTGGTGTTTTTATCTGTAGTAAAAACACGGACTGACAGTTATTAAGTACCAGTGTTAGTACAAAACGTTTCTTTTCAGTTGTTCTCATGAATTGAATACAACGCTGCTGCACGATGTAGATCCCATTATTCCAGCAAAATGCAGTGCCAGGAAAGATACTGTGTGCATTCTTTGTCATGCTAATCTAACTTCGTAATCGACAGATACGATTGTGACCAATATTCTGGATAGTAATTAGTTTCAACACAGTTTGTACACTACAAGCCACACTTAATATGTGCACAGCAATGAATGGCTGGTGTAGCTGCCATGTGTTCCGCATAGTATATGCTCTTTCGCATTGTGTCGTCTCTCTTCATTCTACGACCTCATAGTCGCGTACACCTTCCAATAAAGAGAGAGGCTGGATATAAGACGAAACACTGTGGTGTCTGTGAAAACGTGTTCTTAGCGACGGAGTAGTTCATGTCGGAAATCGAGGTGTTGCCATCTCCAGACTGGGCCCTGTCCACACATGACTCCTTCTTCAGCGAATATGTTTGGTTGTGCAGTCGGTTGGTCACACCTCCCCAGTTTTTAAAAAAGCCCCCTGTTTCGTAGTAAGACAACAGTCGATAAAGGTACTGACTCGTTTAGTTAAAACGCCCAAAAAGTCAATGGCCTATTTAATTTTTATCATCTTTCCATTCTTTGCACATACTGCAGGGAGGAACAGTTACTGTTGTCAAGTAGATCATCATCAAATTTGTACACTTTTCGATCAGTAGACGTGGCTATACTTTTTGTGTACTTATACTTGTAGAATTTTGGTTTATTTAATAAAATTAACCTTTTTTCATCAAAGATTTGTTTTCCTGAGATGTTCAAGAGCATGCAGTTGTGCCAATAGAACACACAACAAACAATAAGTGGAATAGATTTTTTTTTTTCGTCAAATGAAGTCAAGGAGTTTGTTAGGAGGGTGGTTATGTGGTTGTGTGTAATACGTGCACACTGGGTTACAATTCCATAGAAAGTTTCTAAAGCTTAGATTTGTTAGATATCTAAAATATAACGCCGTATGCAATATTTCAAGTGGTACTAAGAAATACGGACGAAACTTTGTTACATTAGTTGACGAAATTGTATGAGGGTTAATTTTATATGTATTGAAGAGAACGTCCTGGAAGGCAAAGCTAACACAGTAGAGTGATAGGTGATGTACCGTATCCCTTCGGAGGTAGTTGAGCAGTCGTGATATGAACCAACCTATTGTTTTTTCATGAATTTGAGTATGTTGC
Source organism: Schistocerca gregaria (assembly GCF_023897955.1). Lineage (NCBI taxonomy): Eukaryota > Metazoa > Arthropoda > Insecta > Orthoptera > Acrididae > Schistocerca > Schistocerca gregaria. The sequence goes on from NC_064924.1 coordinate 409,436,922, forward strand.
TGTTGTAGACAGAAAGAAAGTAATATAAAAAATAAGTAGTTCACAAATGTAACCTAAAGGGAAAGCATCAAAAATATTTCCGAATAAATCTGACATTCGAATGAACTGTGACGTGACTATACATTTACGTGAACACCACCGTTTTTTCAGGTCTTATAGGACGTTACATAATGCTACGGCAATTCATTGTGTGGTGCTAATATCTGTGTAATACCTCTGAAAACCCAACTTTTAAGTTATTTTTCCTGCACACCTCTATATGCGACGTCCGCGATACAGAACTTCTTTTGTAGAATGTTGTAACCCCACAACCACAACCTCCCCCTCCCCCCCAACAAAAAAAATGCCCCGAACTGTTAAAAATATTACTATATCATTCACATCCAGTGTAGCCTAGCAACAGAAAAAATGGGTATAACGTTCACATTTAGCTTAACCTCCCAACAGTTTATTATTCCGTAACCTCACAATCATAACGTGACTAGCCTTTCAATAAAATTGTGGCTCATATATAACCTTTCAATAATTGACTGTGAATTTAAACTGGTAAATTTTGGACGTCAGCAGTGCTGCGTCATGGCCCTGAAAGATCATTCTGAATAAATTGAAAATTCTTACCTCAATAAGGTCGCCGGATAACGCTTGTATATCTGCTCCTATAAGAAATTTTTTCTGGCACAGCCCAGTGGAATGCTGGCCGATAGATTTGTCACGTATAAAAAGAAACAACTGATTTTTCCTTACAATAATAATCGGGATGACCATGGATTGGGGAAATTGGTAAATTATTTAAATTGAGATGAATGATTGTCAAAAGTTAATTTTTATAAGAAAGATTATTATTGATATAACAATAGTACATATGAGCGAGGCTGCTTTTACCTTATACTGCATCGCTCAGGCACCGCCGTCGCTCCCCACAACCGTCCCAGCCAACTCCATACACTAGACTGCTCGCTACTACTTACTCCTACTGACACTCAGTTCCTACTGCAGCCAACACTGCTCTCTGGTCTGAGATTCTCTTATAACTCACATATCGCAGGCAGTGCGTGAGCAATCCATCGAAATTGCATCTGCTCGAGTGGGCTAGCAATAAAATTTCTTCGACATGGACCTCTTACAATGTGTAGTATTTATGTTATGTCTGTCCTTTCGGACTTGATACATATAAAAGATGCGAGGATGGTCAATGATCTCTTCAGTGCCGATGGCCACGAGGCTCGAACTCTGAAGGTAATCGGGGAAATGCCGCGAGTAAAGAGCGTAATGGGCAATGGGAACTACACTCCTGGAAATGGAAAAAAGAACACATTGACACCGGTGTGTCAGACCCACCATACTTGCTCCGGACACTGCGAGAGGGATGTACAAGCAATGATCACACGCACGGCACAGCGACGCAGTGCCGTAGGGGACCGCACCGCCACTTCCCAGAAAATTAGGGACACTGTTGCTCCTGGGGTATCGGCGAGGACCATTCGCAACCGTCTCCATGAAGCTGGGCTACGGTCCCGCACACCGTTAGGCCGTCTTCCGCTCACGCCCCAACATCGTGCAGCCCGCCTCCAGTGGTGTCGCGACAGGCGTGAATGGAGGGACGAATGGAGACGTGTCATCTTCAGCGATGAGAGTCGCTTCTGCCTTGGTGCCAATGATGGTCGTATGCGTGTTTGGCGCCATGCAGGTGAGCGCCACAATCAGGACTGCATACGACCGAGGCACACAGGGCCAACACCCGGCATCATGGTGTGGGGAGCGATCTCCTACACTGGCCGTACACCTCTGGTGATCGTCGAGGGGACACTGAATAGTGCATGGTACATCCAAACCGTCATTGAACCCATCGTTCTACCATTCCTAGACCGGCAAGGGAACTTGCTGTTCCAACAGGACAATGCACGTCCGCATGTATCCCGTCCCACCCAACGTGCTCTAGAAGGTGTAAGTCAACTACCCTGGCCAGCAAGATCTCCGGATCTGTCCCCCATTGAGCATGTTTGGGACTGGATGAAGCGTCGTCTCACGCGGTCTGCACGTCCAGCACGAACGCTGGTCCAACTGAGGCGCCAGGTGGAAATGGCATGGCAAGCCGTTCCACAGGACTACATCCAGCATCTCTACGATCGTCTCCATGGGAGAATAGCAGCCTGCATTGCTGCGAAAGGTGGATATACACTGTACTAGTGCCGACATTGTGCATGGTCTGTTGCCTGTGTCTATGTGCCTGTAGTTCTGTCAGTGTGATCATGTGATGTATCTGACCCCGGGAATGTGTCAAAAAAGTTTCCTCTTCCTGGGACAATGAATTCACGGTGTTCTTATTTCAATTTCCAGGAGTGTACATTCGTAGTGTGTGTGTAAGTTGAGAATTTGGGTCTGATTGGAGGCGTGCTATTGTAGTCCTTGGAGCTGTGATGGCCACTGTGTCCGGATGCCTTAGTGGTCTGAGTTGCTGCCTAGAGAGCAGGAGATCCATGTTGTAACCCTGATCCAGATTTTCAACTTTTGCCATTGACTTGAATCAAAACCCGCTCACAGCGAATGTCTGTATCTTCGAATCTTTGAATATCAGTAGCCTGCATCGTCTCAAAATGAGAGGAAACACAAACTGTTCGATAAATCGCTTTGTAGGAGGGGATTATTGCCTGAGACTACGCGCATACCCCAGAATGAAACTTTAACTCTACAGCGGAGTGTGTGCTGATATGCCAATACCCGTCAGAATAAGATACTTTCACTTCCTATTGCGAGGTGATGGAACAAAATTGCTCTCGACCTACATATTTAAGTGAAACATTCATTCATGACACATATACATGAAGCTGATCAAGGTGGTCTACATCATATCTCACAACGAGTTAATTAATTTCTTCACCGCGCGGGATTAGCCGAGCGGTCTTGGGAGCTGCAGTCATGGACTGTGCGGCTGGTCCCGGCGGAGGTTCGAGTCCTCCCTCGGGCATGGGTGTATGTGTTTGTCCTTGGGATAATTTGTGTTATGTAGTGTGTAAGCTTAGGGACTGATGACCTTAGCAGTTAAGTCCCATAAGATTTAAAAACAAAATTAGTTTCCTCCATCTGACAACGATTTTATTATGGTGAGACTCAAAGTCAGGAGATCCTACGGGATGTACCCCCAGAAAACATAATGTCTGGTAATGCAGTGAGGTAACATCTTTGACAACTCCTGATATTTCTACAGTGTCTTTTAAGGCATAATCGCACCAAGTAAGCACTGTGAAAGGGAACTGGATCCTAGGTTTGCAGATAATGGTTCAAATGGCTCTAAGCACTATGCGACTTAACATCTGAGGTCATCAGTCCCCTAGACAAAGAACTACTTAAACCTAACTAACCTAAGGACATCACACACATCGATGCCTGAGGAAGGATTCGAACCTGCGACCGTAGAAGCAGCACGGTTTCTGACTGATGTGGCTAGAACCGCTTGGTCACAGCGGTCGGCTTTGCAGATAATATTCGGAAATATAACACACAGAAAGATGTACACCCCAGAGCCACTACACAACCAAAGATGAACCACGTCAGAATTTACCAATAGGATTTTAAAAACCACCGAGGGAGGCAGCAATAATTGTGTCCCTGTGTTTCTTCACAATGAATGGAGCAGGATTCCAAGCAGAATTAAACAAAATCTATTTATAAGACTATTTATATGATCATTTATATGATAGTGCCACGCAAAATAACAAGGGGTGACAGACTCCTCCATGAAAAACAAGACGACACCATAACACCACCGCATCCGAATTTTACTGTTGGCGTATGATGTTCACCGGGCATTCGCCTTACCCACATTCTGTCATCGGATCGCAACATTGTGTCCCATGATTCGTCAGTCCACAAAACGTTTTTCCACTGTTCAGTCGTCCAATGTTTACGCTCCTTGCACCAAGCGAGGCGTCATTTGGAATTTACCGGCTTGATATGAGGCATATGAGCAGCCACTCTACCTTGAAATCCAAGTGTCCTCACCTCCTGCCTAACTTTCAGTGTGATGGTCTTGATAGATGTCTGCCTATTACACATTACTGCTTTCAACTGTCGTCGGTCTCTGTCAGTCAACAGACGACATAGTGTGTCTTCGCAAAACGCCACCACTCCTGCTGAAAATGCTTCTTGCGTAACACAAAATGTCGTTAGCCTTCGTGCCACCTCGGTATTATGATCCTTCACCAGATGAACAGTTAGCTGATAGTATAACGCACGTATGATATCTGTCAGTATAACCGTTCTGACTAAAGGTGACTTCAAAATTCGTTGACACAACTAACAGACTTTCAGCGTCAGAGACGCTGTAGATCTCTGAACCAAACAAAGCTTTACCCCTTCACTCTGTGCCGTGTCGTGACAAATGTCAGCCTACAGCCTATAGATACAAAAAAAATGGATACAATTCGGTGTGAGTTCTCTTTCTATAAACGACACCTCCACATATGCCATCTACCCTCCCTCTCCTCAACACATCAAATAAAATAAGGCAGTCACCCTTTCCCACCTCCGTCGTTATATATAGCGATATAGATTGAATTCAGATGTTCTAAAAAGCGGTTTAAATTCTCAGTACCATGATGCCGCATATCAACGATATCGTCTTCATATCCAAAAACGCCACACAGGTGTCAATGTCACCGACTCCAAGGAAGGTTCCTCGAAGTCTTCCACCAACAGATTTGCGAAAACAGATGACAACGGACTTTTCATCGCAACGCTGTCTTTTTGCTTATGGTACTGGCCACCGAATAAAAAGTAAGCGGAAGTCATACATGACTAAACAGGTTCATTAAATCTGCACCAAGGCTAATCTAAGTTAATAGTAACAAGACAGACAGAGGAACACGAGTGAGGAGAGACATCACGTCAAAATTTACCAGAACATCAGACATCCAGATGCAATATTTCTAATCGACTTAAGATGCGAGCCGACTTCTTACTGTCACGCTTACAACGACCTGCTACTGAACTTAAGGGAGTAGGAAGTTGCTTTGCTACACGATATGTCAGAACACCAGCGTTACTCACAATATTGGCCCAAGAGGAACACTTGCCTTGTGTTTCTTCGGAAAACCACATCATTTAGGGGAGACTCCACAATAAGAAACAAAGTCTTGATAATCTTCTGCAACAATGTACAAGCTGTGAGATTTGTCATCTTTTTTTCCGCACACGTCATATTTATCAAGGTTGTAGTTAGCGAGGACCAAGGAGCATAGTTCAAGCAGTGCTGTAGCGAGATGACTGTGTTCAAAGCGATACAGGAAGTAACATATATCTGAGAAATATGTACGTCTATTATGTCATGAATGAATATAGGAAACAAAGGAACAAAGGAATAAGCGTTGTGCTCTGACCACATTATTTACCGCATATTCTACAGAGTGGTTTGCAGTGGAAGTCTCTATGGTGAAGTGGGATTATACAAACTGAGTAAAGGCAATTTCTGGTAGTAGTTGGTTGAACAACAGACTGCCTGAAGTATCGCGATCCATTTACCTTCTTGCCGATTTAGGATTCATTCCTTAGCCGGTACCGAGGGAAAGTGCATAAGCGTCGTCACATGGTCAACACGCAGTGAGATTCACGCAGATTGCGCGAATTGGTAACTGGTCAGGAATTTCATGTTGGTAGCCAGAAAAATCTACTACTTCTGAGCCAAGTGTATCTCCACGTGTTATTCAAAGAGGGAGAGACTTATCTCAAATTTCGGCCTCTTGAAGCGCGCGGTGTCTGACAGGTCTTCTTCTTCCGTGAAGTGTGTATCGAGTAGGTGACTAAAAGAATTTACGACAGTTAAGAGGATCAGGACTGGTGGATATAGACGAGGCACGTTTTGGGGGATGGATACGTAGCACAGGCCACATAATCGTCGGATAAGGTTGTTTGGTGGTATTTAGCAAGGGTCGAAAGAAGCCTATCTTGAACCCGTTGAATAATAGTTTAGGATATCCTGATAAGAATAAGCAAAGAAAAGATCCTCCATTGCACAGTGATCATTAGCGACTACTGGAAGTCATACGAAACTCTCGGTGCTGAAGGGTTTCAGCACCTTAGAGTGAACCGTAGTGTGGAGTTGGTAGATCCGAAAGAACGTTCACTACATAGACAGTACGTGTCTAACATTCTGCGTGGTGTCTGTTTGTTTTAAGCCGTGTCTCCCTACCACTTCTACCCAACGACGCTCTGAGTGTGTTTTTTTAAGGAATTGACTAGTTTGAACCTGGGACCTGTTGCTGGTAAGGAGACGCCAGACCACACATGACATGTAGAGTTCAGAAGAGTTCAGTGAGACTAGCGATGATATAACCAAATACTTAATGATTTCAGCGTCAGCTCCACTGCACTCCCTGTAAAAGGATCTTAATACTAACTAAATTAAGTGGAAGGGGTTCAAGGCTTTCGTATTTTTAGTTAGCTGGTAAAATAAAGTCGAAAAAGCAGTTCAGTTTACCTCTGGAAATTTTATTCTACTCACACAACATTGTTTATAAATTGCACTATTGATAAAAGGAAATGTTTTAATACAGGATGGTAAAAACCAACTGCGTTTAACAAAAATGTGAACGAATATTCCCTGAATGGGTTTCCAAGTTCTACAATGGATCGAAGGATGAATTATGCCATATCACAATTATCATCTAGGTTTTGAATTAAGTTTCACAAAAGAAAAAACTATCAAAATGGTCTGCAATGACCCTCAATTATCTTTAATTACTTATCTAACTTGTCGTAAATTACAGTGGCTGATGTGGCTTCTCAATAACTATATAACAGAAAAATCATCGCGTTTCAGATTTTTACTTCAAGTGGCAAATGTGAACACCATGAGCTTTAATTGATGATCGACACTAGTATTACGCAAAAAGGGAGGTAACAGATGAGACTTCTGCAGTTCTGAGTGAAGCTTCATGCGCTGTTATGCGGCATCGCGTGCGTTCATTACCTTGCCGGTATTCGTCAGGGGGTGGCGGGCAGCACAGCTCCGCTCACCTCGCCGTCTCGGAAGCAACTCCCTCCTAACGTCTCCTTACTACAATTTACCGAAGTTGGTTAAAAAAAGATTAGCTGGCTGTGTTTTCATCTGACCAATCAGGGTCTCAATGTTAACCTTAAGCTCCGCCTACAAAAGTTCTGTCTATCCAATGAGAAACGTAATACTTTTCGTGGTGGGGCAATGTTTTTAAAGTTTGCAACGTAACAGAGACGCGAAAAATTCTCACGCTAAAACTTGCGGGTGGTGTGGCCCTTTTTGTGTTATCGTAAGATCTATACTGTTCTTCTGGAGGGCTCTAGCTTTTAACATGGGCTGGGGGTGGTCCTAGCGATTAGATGGCGACATGGGTGTCCGTCTCTTATCGTAGGGCCTTCCAGCTTAACACGGTTCTGCTCTCGGCTTCTGTTCTCCTTTCTCCCCTCGGAACTGCGTCTGTCTCACGGTGGGAAGGTATGAGATGCATTTAGGCATTCTTGTGTTAGTCTGTGGTATTCTATTTGCTCTCTCGTTACTCGTACTTTGGTTAATTTAATTTCACGATTTATTCGGAGATATGTGACACACTACTGGACTTGATATCATGTCAGGGTTTTAATGGAAGGTGTTGGATTTGCCTGACACCTTGCAAGTGCAGAGTGTGTAGAGAGACGTTAGAGACGCCACCCCGTGAAGTGGCAGAAGGATTGAACACTTTGTGGGTTATCTGGCTGAGTACGTGTTCCGTAGAGTATATCACTCGAAGGAAATATTATTTTACTTTTTTGTTGAGGGGAGTAAACTTTCTCCAACCAACTCAACTCTAACTCAACATTTCCATTGAAGAATGTTGCAAATATAACTAGTCTTTCGGGGAAACCGGCGCCTTCACTTCCCCCCGTCATTATGGGTATATGTAATTACGGTATCTCTTGTTACCCTACAGTTTGTATATTACTTTGAGACATTAACAATGACCATTTTATTCGTGCTAACTGCTTAATGCTTTTCCGGATGTTCGTTAAACGACAGTGTAACGTGATAGGCTGACTAGATAATGTACCTTGTGCTCTAATTCTCCACTGTGATTGGCTGAACAAACCAAATTGCGTAGAGGAATCGAGATTTCAGTGTTTCGAAGGTAATGTGCCGTACTTGATGGACTTCGTATTTATATTTCCGTATTAGGAAAATTTGCACTTTAATGATGGATTGCATTAAAGCTCTCTCCAAATCGCATCGCTTTTGGTACGGTTTCATTTTACAAAGCGGCGTGTATTGCGATAACGTCACGAAGATCGTTACTACAAGACGTAACATAGTTGAATAGTTATTGTGTCAAAACTGCTAACGTGAAGTTCTCCGTTATGTGATCGTTGTTTGAAAAACATATGTAAACAAAAACAAAGTTATATAAGCAGAATGTACTTAACAGTTCAGTTAAATCCGGGATGGAGAATTCGTAAGCACGAACAAATTCACGTGAGTCCACAAAACACCATCTGTTGATACCCGTTTGTACTTTATACGAACCACACACATGTACTGACGTATTTTACACCACCCAAAATTAGAGATTCAGCAAAGATCTAAGATAATACGAGATAAATTGTTAGAATTCAATTTAAAGAGTGCAATAGTCACTCTGAGCAGTAATGAGGAACATATTTGTGTAAATGTACGAGGGTCGGTCAAAAAGTAATGCCTCCCATTTTTTTTCTACTTAAAAAAATTAAGTTAAGTGAAAAATTTGAATTTGGCGCCATTCCTCAAACCTTCTTCTGCAATCCACTGCAGTAGTAACTTTCCGTGTCAATAGGTGGCAGCACAGCAGAAGTTTGTAAGATGGCCGACATCGTTGTTCGTTTGAGACAGCGTTGTGTGATTGAATTCTTGAATGCAGAAGGTGAAACGCCCATACGCATTCATGAAAGACTGAAGAAGGTGTATGGTGTTGTGACAGTGGATGTCAGCACTGTTAGACGATGGGTTCGTCGTTGTAAGGAAGCTGAAGGGCAAACACCGTTGACTGACGAAAAGCGGAGCGGCAGGCCGGTGAGTGCAGTGACTCCACACAACATTCAGCAAGTTGATGACATCATTCGTGGTGACCGTCGGGTGACTGCAGATGAAGTGTGTCGCATTATTTCTCTTAGTAAAGGCAGTGTGATCACGATTATTAAACAATTGGGGTACTCCAAAGTTTGTGCACGGTGGGTTCCAAGAATGTTAACCGATCAGAATAAAGAGGCAAGGAAAACAATAGCCTCCCAACACTTGCAGCGCTTCCGTTTGGAGGGAGATGAGTTTCTGAAAAAAATTGTGACCGGGGACGAAACATGGGTGCATTTTTTTGAACCCGAATCAAAGAGGCAGTCAATGGAGTGGCGTCACACAAGCTCGCCGAGGAAGAAAAAAATCAAAACTGTGCGATCGGCAGGGAAAGTTATGGCAACAGTTTTCTGGGATACAGAGGGTGTGATTCTGGTTGATTTTTTGGAGCAGGGATGTACAATAAATTCTGTTCAATACGTCACAACCCTCAAAAAACTTAAAGCACGTCTTCAGCGAGTTCGCCCAACAAAATCAATGGCAGATGTTCTTCTTTTGCATGACAATGCAAGACCACACACCAGTCGTCACACCTCTGACGAGATTGTCAAAATTGGATGGGACGTTTTGCCTCATCCCCCATACAGCCCTGACCTGGCACCATCAGACTTCCATCTGTTCGGGCCACTAAAAGAAGCTCATCGTGGGATTCATTTTGAAGATGAGGAGGCCGTCAAAACATCCGTGCGTCAATGGCTTAGGAAGCAGAGCTGTGATTTTTACCGTGCTGGGATACATGCCCTTGTTCAAAGATGGACCAAAACTGTAGAGATGGGCGGAGATTACATTGAAAGATGACAAAATGATCCTCAATGTTGTGGTTTTCAACCTATGTAATTGCATTTAAATTTCCTGACAATTAAACGTAGAAAAAAAAAATAGGAGGCATTACTTTTTGACTGACCCTCGTATATAATATCAGCTGCTGCTTTGAACGCAACAAAAACAAATATGCAAGAATTTACTTTAACCAATAACAAAACGCTGTCATAGAAATTGTAATCAACCAGTGGCGTGGCGGCAAACTAAGATCGGTTACCGGAAGTCCCTATACCGTTTTTACGGCCTTGGGTTGCAATGACCGACTTAGTCGCCTTAAGGCGTGTTCTTGAACAAAAATATGATACTGGCGGCTTTAACAAAGCCGTGTGCAGATAGCTGACCATTACTGTGTCTGTCTCCGTCCATAGGTTGAACACATTCTGCTCTGCACATTGCGTGAACACGAAAATGGTTGTGGTAGTACTCTCCTTCGTTTTAACATCTTGTCGGCATCTGTTCCCATTACGGGAATCTGGCATATGAGGCGAAAAAAAAAAAAGACGGAAGAACTTGCCATGGGCGGAGCTAGCTTAATACGTATACGCGTGTGTTGCGCAACTCATTGCCAATTCAGTGACGCTTGTGTTGTCGACCTGGCTTGTTCTGTTCAGCTGCAGTGATTGTTTTTGATAGCGCTGTTTTGCTCTCGCTTCTTTTTTTATGATGGAAAGTGTATGTGAACAACGTGCCCCTCTGAAATATTGTTTTCTACTCGGTAGAATCGCTGCTTAAACTGTTTCAAAGTTGAAAGCGCTTTTCCAGATGACGCCATATGAAAACTCAAGTGTACTAATGGTTTTCTCGATTTAAAAATGGCGACTTGTCGAATGATAACAGATATTGTTTTTGACGTCCACCAACTGCTCGAATCGATGAAATTGATGAAAAAATTCAAGAGCTTGAGCTCACATACCGTCGACAGATAATTGATCAAGTGTCAGTGATTATTCTATTATCTTGGAGTTCGAAACAGCGATTTTTAACGGTAGCAGGAGACTCGTTCTGCGACACTTCCACCACGACAACGCACCTGCGCACACTGCCATCTCTGTTAGACAGTTTTTGGTTAAAGATGGCATGGTTTCGCTGCCCCACACACCTAAGACCACGTCCTACGTAAGCAACAAAAGCGACCGACAACACACGACGACTTCAGACGACGAAACACCACCACTGATACGGTTGCGGATGTGTCCTGTGTGGGCGACGTTCGTGGCGCTGCCTGCCCTCTGTTACAACTGGCGACCTTCGGATTCAAACGTGATAGCATCTTGTCGCTGCAGCTTGCCCAACATTGAGAGCGACAGCAACTTGTCTTCTCGGCTAAGCACTGGAGCAGACACGACGACAGCTATGAAATACTTGTCAACTGATTCTAAGAAAAGTAAAAAAAAAAGATTTGATTCTTCTGCATCTTATAGACTGATATCTTTTCTCAATAAAAGTCTGAATTTATTTCCGTTATTCGTCATAATTACTGTGTTGTTCGTATTTGAGTACATGGATGCTCTAAATATTTAAGAATTTGCAGAGGTAAAATCAAATTGCATAGATTTCCTTATAGTTCATTTAAGGCCATAAATTATTGCGTATGAAATGTAGCCAATACATATAAATTGTATTTAAAGTTGGGACCGGAATGATTTCTCTTTTCATTCTTGAGATATTGGTTGTTATATGGGCGGACGGGTTGCTCGTGGCGCGTCCGAATCCTTTCCTACGCTTCGGGATCAAATGGTCGTAAAAATCGTTGTATCTCATAAACGATTCAAGGTATCGAAACAACGATTTTGAAAACGAAAGCACGCAGAAAGGACTAGTTTGTCGTATGATTAACGCTCGATACGTTTTAGTAAACGCGTGACCAGAGATAAAACAAGACTCCCATACAAATTACTGCAGTCCGAATTTTCATAGCGAAACAAAGAGAGAGAAACAGGTAAACGGGTTTAAAAGTGACCAGAGTGATGTCTACTTTTGCATGAAAATATTAACTGCATGAAAGAAATCAGGGTAATTAAGTAAAACTTAATTACTGAGTTAAAAGTCCTTGATCATGTAAAAAACAATTCGTCTTTAATTGATTGATGAGATACGCGAATGCTCCTCTGCCCCTTCACGTGTATTCGAAGAAATTGTCTGGTGATCCTCGTGGTTGATGACGTAAATTATGAAATTCTCCATGAAGATTTACAAAAAATTTCTTGGACAGCACGCCTTTTCACTTTATTTTCCTAAGTGAAGCTAATTTTGTAGCCATACTCCCCAGCTACAGTATTCTACAGTTTAGGGGTGCCGTGTTATAGAAACAGCTGGTCGGCTCTCAGCAGCCATCTAGACTCATGCTCATAAATTAAGGTTAACTGGAGAATGAGGTGCCACACAAAGAATGAGGTGCCACACAACGTGGCACTATACAAAACTGGCGCTAACAGCATAGGCACATAGGCAACACACACGACGCAGATCTGCAAGTCCACGGTACTGGTGATAAGTTGAGAAAACCGTTCCGAAACATATGTGCTACAAAACGTCACTGTTTCCTGTCCATGTACCCTGCATCAATATACCATACGAGAACCATGCACACGACACAGTCCGCACAACAGATTGGCATACTCTGGATCAGGTGGTCGAGCAGCTGCTCGGATGTAGCCTCCCATCCTTACACCAGTTCCTGCCGGAACTCCTGAATTGTCCTAGGGGTTTCAAAACGTGCAGCGATACGTCGACCGAGAGCGTCCCAGATGTGCTCGATGGGGTTTAGGTCAGAAGAAAAGGCAGGCCACTCCATTCGTCATTTATCATCTTTTTCACAGGTACTTCTCCACGATGGCAGCTCGGTGGGGCTGTGCAAAATGAGATCTCGATACCCCTGACCTATTACAGTTCCTCTGTCGAAGATATGCAGGGCTTTATGTGTACCAATCGTAATCCTTTCCCACACCATCAAACCACGACCTCCATACAGGTCCCTTTAACGGACATTAAGAGGTTCGTATCCGGTTCCTGGTTCACGCCAGATGAAAACCCGGCGAGGATCACCATGTACTGAGAATGACCATGTACTGTGTTCTTGACAACAGACTTTACACGCTCTCCTGTGACCAGGGGTCAGTGGAATACACCTTGCAGGTCCCTGGGCGAATAAACCATGTCTGTTCAGTCGTCTGTAGACTGTGTGTTGGAGACAATTGTTTTAGTGGGTGCGACAAGGTTCTGAGCAATGCTACCTGCGGTACTCCGTGGCCGTCTGTGGGAACTGACGGTGAGATATCGGTCTTCTTGTGGTGTTGTACACTGTGGACGTCCCGTGCTGTAGCGCCTGGACACGTTTCCTGTTTGCTGGAATCGTTGCCATAATCTTGAGTCGCACTTTGTGGCACATGGAGCCATTTTCAACACACTGTCACCATTAGCACGTCTGAAAGAGTCTGTACACTTACTCGATGCACCGTTCTCTGACATGCACCAACGCACCTCTGGTTATGTGGACTGCTGCCAGCGCCATCGTGCGACTGCCGCAGGTCAAATGCACCGCGTGGTCGGACTCCGAGGTGATTTAAACCAGCAAACCGCCCACCAGAGCATTGTTTCGCCATGTATCAGCATTATCCTTAATTTATGAGCATGAGTGAAGTAGCGCGAGTTGGTCGCTCGCACGCAGGACACCCGAGCTTTTCGCCCGATCCTGCTGCTAGTTGCTGAAGTGTCCCGCATCCAGACGTCGCTCGCTGTCGGTCGCTTCTGACGCTTGCTTAGAACACGGCCCATCTCGCCTGACCTGTCTCCTTGCGACCTTTGCTTACTTCCACACATGAAAGGGAGCGTGAGAAGACACCGATATGACAACATCGTAGAGCTGTAAGCCATTTCAAAATATGACTACAAAAACTGCTTCGAACAGAGAAAGTACGGGTGGAACAAATGTATAAGTTGTAATGGAGAGTATTTTTAAGTGGCTAAGATTATTTTGGGAACAATTTGTAAATATACAGTTTTAAAAAAATAATTCCGGTTATTTGAGGTACCCCTAGTACTTCCAGCTGACTTTCTAATTCCTCCCTTTCACTTGCGCAATTCATGTAGCTGTAATGTACAATCTGCATCTGATTACAGCTCAAGGGGTTTGTGGAATACAGGCGTAACGTAGTTTTTCTCCTTTTGAGAAATTCAACGTTTTGTGAAAGACTGTTCGGAAAAATCGGGAAAACCTAATAGTACATTTAGGGATATTAAGCCTAACAGGGACACTAGTAATAGTGGAGCATAAATTAAGCATAACATATTAATGTTATCTCCAAAGTTATTACAAAATCCGTGAATTTCGCTCTGGATTAACAATACTGAGGACAGTTATGTGCTGTAACATTAATATTGTCATAATAATTGTGTATAAATGGAAGTTATTTCAGCTTGAGTAAACACAGAAATACGTCTCGGTTACCTTTGTCGTCAAAAACTCCTTTTTTACAGCCATCAGCCTTCTGAACGGTTTGATGCGGAACGTCAGATAACGAATTCCTCTCCTGAGCCACCATCTTCGTCCGAGAGCAGCAGTTGCAACGTCCTCAGTTACACTGGTGTCCAAAATTACAGCAAGAAATCGTTATTTCCCCTTCACGATATAATCATCAACGATGAACAAATGTCCGTACGATCGTGTACTGCACTGAAGATGGCATTCTGGTCCAAGGACAATTACCCAGGCATGACGTCAGGGCACCCATCAAACGAGATAGTGCTTGTCGGGTAGTCCCACATCGACAGTCACTGTGTACACAATCAAAGAAGGTGCAGAATGGCATAGAGAAGACCCCTGCCAGACTCTCTTCACTGGAGAGGCGTAGAAAGAATGGAAGCAGGATTGTCGCAAACTGATGTGGCCTGAATCGTTCTGTTGTTTGTCGGATGTGGCTACAGTTTATGGAGACCGAAACAGCATCCCAAAGACCAGGAAAGGCCGAACACATGTGATATCAGAAAGAGAGGAATGTTATTTGGCTATAAGGGCACGCTTTTAACAGTGGAATTCCCGTTGACCACCTTTGATTTCGTTTTTCCTATATTCTGAGTCACTCCTTTTGACAGACATTTCTTTTTTAATCTCTTCACATTCTTCATGGAGCCATTTCGTCTTAGCTTTCTTGCACTTCCTATTTATTTCATTACTCAGCGACATGTATTTCTGTATTCCTGAATTTCCTTTCACATTTCTCAACTTCCTTCTTTCAACGATCAACTGAAGTATTTCTTCTGTTACCCATGGTTTCTTCACATCTACCTGCTTTGTATCTATGTTTTTCTTTCCAACTTCTCTGATTGCTCTTTATGGAATGTCCATTCCTATTCGACTGTGCTGCCTACTGAGCAATTCCTTATTGCTGTATCTGTAACCTTAGAGAATTTTAGGCGTATTTCGTCATTCGTTAGTACTTCTGTATCCCACTTCTTTGTGTACTGATTCATCCTGATTAATCTCTTAAACTTCAGCCTACTCTTCATCACTACTACATTTTGATATTTGGCCGTACAGTCCAGTGTCTAATTTCGGGGTCCATTTCTGGCCATGATGTAATCTAACTGAAATCTTCCTGTATCACCTGGCCTTCCAAGTATACCTCCTTCTCTTGTGATTCTTGAACAGAGTATTCACCATCACATGTTTAGTACAGAACTCAATTAGGCTCTCTCCTCTCTCATTCCCTGTCCCAAGCCCATATTCTCCTATAACCTTTTCTTCCACTCTTTCCCTTTTAACTGCATTCCAGTCCCCCATTACTACTACATTTTCATCTCCCTTAACCTACTGTATTATCCATTCAATATCCTCATATACTTTACCGATCCCTTCATCTTCAGCTTGGTCATCAGCATGTATACGTTAACTATCATTGTCGATGTTGGTTTGCTATCGATCCTGATAATAACTGTCACTGAACTCTTCACAATAACACACGCTCTTCCCTACCTTCGTATTCATAACGAATCCTACTCCCTTTATACCATTTTCTGCTGCTGTTGATGTTACCCTATACTCATCTGAGCAGAAAACCTTGTCTTGCTTTCATTTTGCTCCACTAACCTCTACTATATTTAGACTGAGTGTTTACATTTCCCTTTTCAGATTTTCTCATTTCCTTTCCATGTTCACGATTTTGACATCCTACTTCCCGACTCGTAGAGCGTTATCCTTTCATTGGTTATTCAGACTTTTTCTCCTTTCGCCTACGGAGAGACCATCATGATGCTTTTTTAATGGTCGGCCACATGCCAAGTGTCTTTAATGCAGTGGTTTCCTTTGCGTTCTGCATCCTCATGCCGTTAATCATTGCTGATTCTTCCGCGATTAGGGCCAGTTTCTCACCCCAAAGGCAAGAGAATGCACTGAACCTCTGTCCACTCCTTCGTCTCCTTTGACAAGGCCATTGGCAGAATGAGGGTGACTTCTTATTCCGGAAGTCTTTGCCCTCCAATCCTAATTATCAATCAGAATTTAAGCGATGGCGGTTTACTCCTTTCAGAGAATTAAAAAAAACACATATTGAACACGAGAGTTGCATGGTAACAGGTGTCTAATATGTCCTTTTTCTTCGAATTACCGAGTAATCTTATTTCACCGTATAGCGGCTCCTGTTTTATACTGTTGAGCTGGACTTTACATCCCTTATTTTCAGTTTGTAGGTCCAAGATAAAAAACTTCATATTGGCAGTCAAAGTAATAACGTATCTTCGTAGGTTCAGATCTTATATACTGCAACCTCTGAATTTGTAGCCAAGACACTGGACACTTTAATTCATTGGTTCTGCGGTTAACTGATGCCTTTTCTAAAGATACCGTCAGTATAGATTCTTTTTTCTTCATCTGTACTATAGTAAACGATTGCTTTTGTCGTGATTAAGCAATGACTTCATTCTAGTCTGATGGTGTGTAGATAGCTTTTCGTTTTGCCTAGAGTTCAGCAGAACCAATGCCAATATCGTTCGGCAGACACATGTGACCACTTGTCATAAAAATGTGTTCAGGAAAGTCCACTTGAAATAGTTGATTTGTCAAAAGCGCCATTTTAAAATTCCTGTCTTGTCTTGTACAGGGATCACTATACATTATTATGTGTTTTCTTGTGCTAACCAGAACTTTCATGTACTTCACTGTGCATGATACAATTTCCTGCGACATTTTTTAAGCTACAGTTTCGTCCCATACATACTTTAAAGCAGAGTCAGTTCTGAAGTCATGACAACCAAGATTATATCAATATAACTTTCGTTTATAATATACTATGAACGTGTTAACTTTGGAATTGCCAGGTTTTGTTCCAAGTCAAATGCAAAAGCATAAACATAATTGGAGTTAGATTTTCATCATTCATAATATGAACTGTAAATAACTCTGAGGTCCGATTCAGGATTCAGGTAATGTCTACTTTTTTCTGATTGAGAATACAGTGGTTGATGACATGGTATTCTTTTAATGTGGGAATGAATACGGTCAACATTACTTTCTGGAGCTTTACTAGATAGTTTATGTTGACCTCTTAGATTACTATCTGGCTCCTCCCCTTTCTTTACTTTTTGTATACATCGAGTCATTCTGCCATCTGAAATTTGAGTAGTTCTCAGCAAATAGTTTTTACAGGCTTCAACTGAATCATTCAGAGCTCATAAATAATATTTGGTAATACAAGACTTTTGAGATCAAGATACTGTTCGTGGTCTCGTTGCTGCAGGAGACGATGATCTGATTTGTCAACATAGGTAGGCATTTTGAGATATAAAAGAAACAATTTTCAAAAAACTATCAGAAAGTTCTTTCCTTTCTTTTTAAGTGATTTTTGTAGTACACTGTAGTCTACAATGGAAATCATCGTTATAATATATTTTAACAGGAACTGTTTTACCTTTCCTGGTACTGTATGTTTCACTAAGATTCATTTTCAGTTTCGTCTCCTGTTTTCTGCTTTCTCTCTGTTGGTTTCTTCCATGTGATTATTGTTGACCTTCTTCATTAGACTCACTTTCGAATGGATGATATTCCGATGCAGAATCCGAAATTTCTGCCTCTTCGCTAATAATAACTCTAAGCCTTTCTGAGTCATACAAATTACCGTAAACAAAAGCTCATACAAACACCGGTAACAAATGTTAAATAATCAAGGTAACGGTTTAGCCAACAATATAATAATATAAAACTTGTCTGTAAACAGTCCAGACAACGTCATCATATAAAACGTACCTGAAAACGGTATTGTTAATGTTAAAATAAAATGAATCTTTCTGCAAAATAATAATAATAATAATAATAATAATAATAATAATAATAATAAAAGTAACAGAACCATTATAACAGATAAAACAACACCACATAACAAACCTGACATCATACTCACCAATAAAAAAAAGAAATTAACACAACTAATTGAAATATCCATATCCAATACAACAAATATACAGAAGAATCAGGAGAAAAAATCGAAAAATACATGAAACTGGCTGAGGAAGTCAAGGACATGTGGAATCAGGATAAAGTTGACATTATACCAATTATACTACCAACTCCAGGAGTCATACCACACAATATCCACCAGTACATTAACGCAATACAGCTACAGCCAAACGTATATATAGAACTACAGTAATCTGTAATTATTGATACATGTACAATTACCCTAAAGTTCCTAAATTCAATGTAACATATACCGTACAGTTAAAAGGAAGTCACCCTTGATCAAGGTCTGTGTCACTTTCCATGTTTTACTAGACATAACGTCTGAGAAAATAAAGAAATAATAATAAAGAAAGGAAAACTTTCCCGTGGTGGAACTGAAAATCCAATTTTGTTTCATGGTATCTTGGCGCAAGACGCACATACTTCACTGAGACATAATATGTAAACAGAAAGTCTAATTTTGTTTCATGGAATTGTGCAAGTTAGACTTACTTCACTTTTCGATAAAATGTATCATATTTCACAGTTGAACTCATGGTGCCATCTGTGATGCTAGTGTGCATACAAAGACATACATCAGTATGTAGCAGTTTCTGCTACATAACAAAGCACTTAATACATTTTGTTCTGCACTTCCTGATCAATCATTTTACTTGGCGCTCTACTCTCTCCTGCAAGACTGTTTAGATTATGTCTTTAGCTAAACATTATTTACCTGGCTACCATATCCCGCATGTTTTGAATAGATCGTTGCTCCAGCTGCACTATTAAAAAATTTAATTTCGTCATTTCAGTTGTTATGCTAGCACCCTATTAGAAGTATTCGGTCTTTCCACCCAGGATGCTGATAACTTAATACTTACGTTGTTCACTTTCTGGGACTGCACTATTCTCAATGGCGGTGATTATGGTCTTTTACTTTTCTATCCTGCCTTCTTCATCACGTTGGGATCGTGATTCGATGGAGCTATTTCCTTATGTGTAGTACTATATCGAATAAACCAAACAACGTTTCAGATTGCAACACTTTTTGTTTCACAAATTACTTCCTAATTTTTTTACCAGATTAGCTCTCAAATAATAAAATGTAGATATAGTTACGGTTGGAGCTTCACACAGTATTTGAAAAGCGTATTCATAATATAAGAAAACATACAATGTGGGCCTGCTTTTCCCTAAGTGTTTACTTCTTTTATATGTTCCCACAACGTACTTTCGTGCAATGCCGACTCCCATTATTGCCGTGATTGTTGGGTTAAGCACATTCTGCGTACTTTGCACTGCTAAATCATACTGTGGGCGTGGTGTAGGCCCTAGATAGTGCAAGATTTCCTAAAATAAGGTGTTTGGTGTACCCCAATTATACGTGCTCTGTCGATAGCAATTGGGACTACTTGAATCGTTGGGGAAGTAATGACAGATGTCTGACTGCTGCTAAGGTGAACTAGTGGCCGACATTTCGTGGCGCATACAGAGTGGGCAGGATAAGAATTGCCAGGAAAATACATCTGCGCCTTAAGATCACTGGTGGCTCTCACCTGCCTGTATAAACGGCTACATGAAGTATATAATGCACTGATTATGCTCTTGAAACAAGTGAAGAAACTAGGAAATTGTAAGAAACAACTGAAAGCTAATTTCAAAAAACGAATTTTTTTCTGAAGCCTCAAGAAATGTCAAGCTTATTATGGACTGTGGGCTGGTTGTAAACGTATGTAATACTGTTTCAGAAAATAAGCTGCACCTGAGAGACTGACCAATTTGCAGAAAGTTTTGCTGCGATTTAAACAAGCAGACTTAGTGTGCCACACGATCGCAGTCTTCCTGCGTCAGTAACACGATCTGCCAGTTACAGCCATTACTTTTCAGGCTCCTACACAGTATACAGTGGCAGCACGTACCGGGAATCTACAGAAAAATAGATTCAAGGCCGTGTTGCAGGACTGTCCTGCAGAGATTAGCATTTATGACTTCGATTGAAATCAGCGCAAAAACGTAATTGCGACGCTGGAAACGATGTAAATTTACGTGAACAGTGTGACAAACAGAGAAAAAATTTGCAGTGATTGCTAAAGCCATAACTCATTGTGGCCCACCAAGTTACGCTTGAATTTTTAAGAACTTTCAGCATTGCAGCGCGCCAGCAATCGTAAGTATCGAAATAATTATGGAAAATCCGCCCCGATTGTACAAACTACCTGGTATTTACGGTAACGACGCCTTCTTCAGAACAAATATAAAATAGTTTGCCTTAATAGGCATAGTCAAAGGTTAAAATCAACACCTACAGCGGCAAAATCCCATAAAAAGTTTTTACAAATACACGGTACATATGTACCAAGTCAATAATATTATTTACCTCAACCCTGTTTGTGCTGCATCGCCCCAGCCAACGTACGGTGGTCACAGAGTTCGGTGGAGAGATAAGTAATATTATTGACTTGGTACATATGTACCGTGTATTTGTAAAATCTTTTTATGGGGTCTTGCCGCTGCAGGTGTTGATTTTAGCCTTTGACTGCGACTATTTAGGCAAGCTGTTTTATATTTGTTCTGAAGAAGGCGTCGTTACCCACCCTGAAACCTAGGTAAACATCAGGTAGTTTGTGCAATCGAGGCGGATTTTTCATAATTATTTCTATGTACGAAAAATATTTGTTGGGTAAAAATTCTGTACTCCAGATTACGATGGGCAATGGGACGGGGGAAGGGGGGGGGGGGACATGTAGTGCCAGCTCCCACTTGAGGACACCATCTGACACGTTAAGTGCATATTCATTGTGAGAGCTCACACGTATTATTCAAGGACAGATAAGTGATTTTCTGCAAGCACTCAAGAAGAAACAGCAATGTTAAGTACTCTTATGAGATTCGCTTAAATCTAAGAGATGACCTTTTCCGATTTTGAAAAACAAGGAACGGTGAAATAAAAAAAAAGAAGAAACAGCTCAACTTGACCTTTAGTGGGTTTTTCCTGTCTTCATATGACGTGAGACTGAGATTCGTAGCCATAAATATGCGTGCATGTTGGACGTAGCCACAAGGCGCTCCTGCAGAGATGCTGCGGACTTGTGTAGTTGTGCTCGTGGTGGCGGCCCTCTGTGGCGCTACTCCCCTGCTGAGACCCGTCCCAGGGATCAGACAATGGAGGCCTCGTGTGAATGGCCGCATCGTCGGTGGTTCCGCTGTCAGCATCTCCCAGTACCCGTGGCAGCTCTACTTCACCATGTGAGTTCTCAGTCAAGTCAATTTTTAGGTTTCTCTCACTAGAGATGAAGAAGTCCAAAGCAGTGTATCTCGTTTGTAAATTCTATATTGTTCGAAAAAATTGAATACTACTTAGCTTGAAGCTTAGGCTGTGCATCGCCACTGAGGTATCTTCGAACCTTGGAGGGAAAACCCAAAGATGATGACTAACTGAAAACCTCAGCCGGCGACAGGTGTTGTTGATATACCTCGATGTGGACAGCTGAAAATGTGTGCCCCGACCGGGGCTGGAACCCGGGATTTCCTGCTTACTTGGCAGACGCTCTATCCATCTGAGCCACCGAGGACACAGATGAATAGCGCGACTGCAGGTACTTATCCGGAGCACGCTTCCCGTGAGACTCACATTCCCAACTGTCTACAACTCTACATATGTATTGAACCTTATAGACATAGGGTTCGAGTCCCGGTAGGGGCACACATTTTCAGCTGTCCACATCGAGGTGTATCAACAACACCTGTCGGCAGCTTAAGTTTTCAGTTAGTCATCATTTATTCCAGGGAAAAGCTGCACGGTCTTCAACAGTAACTGTACTTTCGAGAACAAGTTACTGTCTTTGTATATAAAGCCAAAGATGTCCAGCAGAAATAAGTGCTACCTAACGCATTACTGGCGACACTGGCCCAATGACAAAATCGTTCGAAAAATATTGCTCTGTAGAATACATGAGGTACCGGAAGGAACATTCTCTTTCAATGCATATTAAAGGTCACTAATGTTTTATTGCATTTCCTAAATCTCACTTGCTACAGCACATGTATACGAGTAAAATCAACTGATGCGCTATATCAACTGTACACTTTTGCTGGTGACAGTATTCGTCAGACGAAAGGATTTAATATTATCTTAGGCAGTTCATTGTCTCCTGTCTCTGCCGATAAGTATGTGTGCATAAAGAGGAGCCGAGGACGTTAAAGACAGGCATATGTCCACGTTGAAGCAACTGAAGAAATGTAGCGTTGTGGTGTTGGTTGCCTTTCCTGCCTTTAACCTGCTGGTCTGCATAGAATCTCACTTCTTTTTGGAGATAGTGTCCTTAGAATGTAAGATGGATGCTGACCACATATATCGAAATACTACGAAGAGAAAAAAATCGAACACGAAGAAGGAGTTGTGCGACATTAACATAAGTTGGTTGGCGATTTTCTACATCTGAAAGATGGTAGCTATTCAAATTTCGTGCCAGTCGCATAAAAGTGGTGCTAGTAGCGCCACCGTGAGGGCGCAAAAATGCGTAATGGGTTTGGTTTAAATACATGCTGTAACTGCCGTGAGCATTAGTTACTTCTGTTGAATTAATGCTCGTCAAGAAAGCCTTTAGGCGACAAAGACGCCGTAGTCAACACCTCACTGAGTTTGAACGAGATCGTGTAACAGACCTACGAGAAGCGCGATGTTCCTTCTGCGATAATGCAGACAGACCTGGCAGAACGTAGCCACTGTTTGTGATTGATGCAGCGGTGGTCTCTAGAATGAACGGTGGGAGGATGACAGATCTCAGGACAGCCACGTGGCGTTACCGAGACACAAGACCATTATGTTCGGCGTATGGTTTTGGCGCATCACAGTGCATCTGCAGCGGCAATGTCAGCAGCAGTTGGCACCACAGCCACAAAACGAACTGCTAAAAATCGGTTACTTCAAGGACACCTCCGAGCCAAACACCCTGTTCAGAGCAATTAACTCACCCCAAACCACCGGCATTTGCGATTTCAGTCGTTTCAAGCCATAGCTCATTGGAGGCCAGCTTGGATGTGTTGTCTTTTCTGAGGGAAGCTGGTTCGGCCTTGTTGCCAGTGATGGTCGTATGTTGATTAGAAGGAGGTCAATTGAGAGCCTGCAAACAACCTGTCGGCGTTCTAGATGCACTTGATCTACACCTGGAGTTACGGTCTGAGGTGCCATTAGTTACATATCAGGAACTCTCTTGTGGTTAACCCAAGCACACTGACTATAAATTTGTACGACAAACTGGCCATTCGATCTGTTGTGCTGCCAATCATGCACAACATTCCAGCAGTGTTTTTCAACACGATAACACTTGTCCACATACCGCTGTTGGCTGGGTTCAGATATGGTGAGTTGGGGGCCCAGTACATCAGTAGGAGTTCGCCACTGTGTTCTTTGAACCGCTCCATCACACTCCTGGCCCTGTGTCATTACCTAGTTGAAAACTGTCACGGCCGGCAGGAAACATGAACGTCCCAAAAATTCATTACTGCACATTAATTGTTTTTGGTATTAGGATTCTTTTTCCGTCAGTACGCATTATTTTTTGAGCTTATTAGGCACAATAGTCATTACAAGCTGGATGATTGTTTCCAAAATCCAAATAAATTCATACTGACAGAATGATTTAGGTGTATTCTAACATCGAGACAAGCATTCGCAAGAGAAACAGTCTAGACCATTCAGGAAGTTAATTGCATAATATTATTCCAACACTAACATGAGATGTCGGGTGATACACCGACCTGCTATAACAACCTTCCGTGTTGTTACACAATGGGAGCCTGACGTAAATGAATGACGCAACAGTTCTCGAAAAAGGTTTGAGCATTTTTCGAATTACTGCCGCGTTATGGAAGTTCACATTTAAAGTGTAAATATTTTCTATTCCAGCGGTCCAGATATTAACCTAATGATCATGATTTTGAAAATATTTTTAGTAATAATTCTGTGTTGCTGTGTAAGTAATAAGCAATCTGTAGGCGATCGTGTCAATGTTCAAGGAGTATTCGTCTCGGAGCTTATGAATATTTAACAACTTGGCTCGGCTTGAAACACGAGAAAATCTTACTAGTTTACATCCCAGTGAGACGACATATGCAAAAGTCACAGACAAAAGAAATGTTACTGACAACTTTTGTCTTTCCCTCGTCAGGGGCAACTACATGTGTGGCGCCTCAATCATCAGCAACACCTGGGCTCTCTCCGCGGCCCACTGTGTAGACGGCTACTCCACTAGCCAGATGCTGCTGCGCGCTGGCACCTCCACCAGGGGTAGCGGTGGCACCACCCACAACATCGCCACCGGCTACATACACGGAAGCTACTCTGATCCCGACTACGACATCGCCGTCGTGCAGGTATCCAACGCCTTCAGCTTCAACAGCAACGTGCAGGCCGTGGGTCTGACCTCGTCGGAGCCCTCTGCTGGAACGTCGGTAACAGTCACCGGCTGGGGTGCGACCTCATCTGGCGGCAGCGCCTCCAACACCCTGCTGGCGGTGAACGTCCAGATCATTGACCGCAACACGTGCAACCGCTCGTACGGTTATATCACCAGCCGCATGATCTGCGCAGGAGTGACCGGAGGCGGCAAGGACTCCTGCCAGGGAGACAGCGGCGGTCCTCTGGTGACCGGTTCCACGCAGGTCGGCATCGTCTCCTTTGGAGAGGGCTGTGGCTTGGCCAACTATCCGGGAGTCTATGCCAATGTAGCCAACCTGAGGTCCTGGATCAAGCAAGCTACTGGAGTCTAAGCCATGGATCATCGCAGCCAATTTTTTGTCTAATACTCGAAAATGGCACCACAAATAAATAAATAAAGTATTATTTTCCTTCAATCAAGTTGTTATGCGTCAAGTTTTTAAATTTTGTTCTGTTTCAGGGCAATGCCATATCAAATTAAAATTTTCAAATGTTGCAAATCTGGCACTCAAACTGCTATCTAAGAACTCATAACTTAGAGTGACTGTGATACATGTCATGTTTCTTTGGATGTTCCAATGATGAAATAGTTAAGGTTTACAAGATACATATTAACAAACTACATATTCCAGAATGAGATTTTCACTCTGCAGCGGAGTGTGCGCTGATATGAAACTTCATGGAAGATTAAAACGAACTCTGGGCCCATGCCTTTCGCGGGCAAGTGCCCTACCAAATGAGCGAGAGGCAGAGGTCCGGAGTTCGAGTCTCGGTCCGGCACACAGTTTTAATCTGCCAGGAAGTTTCATATCAGCGCACACTACGCTGCGGAGTGAAAATCTCATTCTAGAAACATCGCCCAGGCTGTGGCTAAGCCATGTCTCCGTAATATCCTTTCTTTCAGGAGTGCTAGTTCTGCAGGTTCGCAGGAGGGCTTCTGTAAAGTTTGTAAGGTAGGAGACGAGATACTGGCAGAAGTAAGGCTGTGAGGACGGGGCGTGAGTCGCGCTTGGGTAGCTCAGTTGGTAAAGCACTTGCCCACGAAAGGCGAAGGTCCCGAGTTCGAGTCTCGGTTCGGCACATAGTTTTAATCTCCCAGGAAGTTTCAAACTACATATTTTTCACTATTGACTATAAGAGCAAAGGTACACAAAACTGAAAGTATACCTCAAGCATAAAACTAAAGATTTTTTCCAGTTCTAATCACGTCAACTCGAGCATTTTTTACGTCGGCGTCAATGACCCGGAATATACCTAAATATGAAGATACGCTAGCAACTAACTATAAGCTGTAAAAAATTTGGTAGATATTTACAGAGAACCAAACAACGCCTGTGTGCTGAAAGAACATTTATCTTCGACAACAAGAGATGGTGAAAGAATGGAGCCCCATTATATTTATTAGGGGGGGGGGGGGGGGCTTGAAATGGCAAACATGCTGGACATCTTTAAGGGTAGACGGATTACCTGATAAGGAGATGCTGAATAAAATTGTAATGGTACAGCTTGGCTAAAACGCGAGATCAGTTTATATGTCCCAGCCTGAGGCAGAAAAGCAGTTGTCAGTTTGGTAGTAGAAGGACGTACGGTAGAGAGAGTGCTGTGTATGTAGCCAGCTGTAGACAGCAATACCATGAGATCATGCCGCCATCTAGGCACACTACACGTCAGGCTCCTCCCAGTTCCGAACAGGCACCTTTAGATGGAGCTTAGATTACAGAACTGAATTTTGCTTTCCGTCGAACCTGTCAACGCGTCATATCCATATGCACGTAGTGTTGGCCACTGCTACGGAGATAACTGACAATCGAGACTACTTCGCTTCCGCAAAATAGAGGGCACACCGAGATACTTCCGCCAGTGGCGGATATGACAAGACGCGCCACCGACACTCGTCCATCTCCGCCGTTCCGACAATAGCGACTCAGCAACAGTTCCACTGGCCGGCCGGAGTGGCCGTGCGGTTCTAGGGGCTACAGTCTGGAGCCGAGCGGCCGCTACGGTCGCAGGTTCGACTACTGCCTCGGGCATGGATGTGTGTGATGTCCTTAGGTTAGTTAGGTTTAGTTAGTTCTAAGTCCTAGGCGACTGATGACCTCAGAAGTTAAATCGCATAGTGCTCAGAGCCATTTTTGAACAGTTCCACAGTGCCAGCAATGCCGCCGACGAAAATAATCACTGATCATAGTAACAGCGGTCGCTGTTTATGGACTGGTAGTCGAACCGTAGAAGCTGAGTACCTGCCAAAGGTATATTCTGCTCAGTTACAGTTAATGTGAATCAACAGTAAACTACCAGAGACAGCAAAGATACCAAGAAAGAGAACTACTAGAAAGCATGTGTGAGGGGCTGAGAGTACAAGTGCTACAAGACCTTGCTAGGGTTGTTGTTGTTGTTGTGGTCTTCAGTCCAGAGACTGGTTTGATGCTGCTCTCCATGCTACTCTATCCTGTGCTAGCTTCTTCATCTCCCAGTACTTACTGCAGCCTACATCCTTCTGAATCTGCTTAGTGTATTCATCTTTTGGTGTCCCTCTACGATTTTTACCCTCTGCGCTGCCCTCCAGTACTAAATTGGTGATTCCTTGATGCCTCAGAATATGTCCTACCAACCGATCCCTTCTTTTAGCCAAGTTTTGCCAAAAATTTCTCTTCTCTCTAATTCTATTCAGTACCTTCTCATTAATTATGGGATCTGCCCCTCTAACCTTCAGCATTCTTCTGTAGCACCACATTTCGAAAGCTTCTATTATCTTTTTTGTCTAAACTATTTATCGTCCATGTTTCACGTCCATACATGGCTACACTCCATACAAATACTTTCAGAAACGACTTCCTGATACTTAATCTATACTCGTTGTTATCAAATTTCTCTTCTTCAGAAACGCTTTCCTTGCCATTGGCAGTCTACATTTTATATCCTCCCTAACCATACAGTAAAGCTGCATGCCCTCGGGAAAAAAGTATGGCTGTAGTTTCCACTTGAGTAAATGGCTTTTCATAAATTACCTGGAAGCATAAGACGTTCTTATCTAATTGTCAGTTAGTAGGTATGGTTCGAAATTTTATTGCTTGTGGGGTATTTTTTTAGTATAGTAAAAAGACTTACACTTTTTTAGAGTAAAACAGGTGCAAGTTAAAAACATCATCTTTATTGTGCGTAATTTTGAAGATTATTTTGGTATAACACGCATGGTACTCGTACTTCAGTATATGTTCACTATAATACAAAAAAATGCGTAATTAATGTTTGATTAATGTAACAAACAGAGAAACAAATGGTACATAACAAACAGAATAAAAATACGGAAACGAAAATATAGTGCAGTGGTTGCAAAACGTATGAGAGATTATTCGGTGTCACTTTGAGGAACACTCGGACAGTTAGTGCTTTAATGAAGATCAGGAATCGTGTACTTGTGTGGAATCTCTTGAAGAATGTGTTTCCTGGGGCAATACTTGTCGTGCTTTACCATTGTGTTGTGCATTTTTAATCTCTCTTGGTCCCATTCTTCGACCACATGCTCTTGTTTCCCCACTACCTCTTCGTTCACCCATGGTAACTGCCTTCTGGGAATGGGACATATTATTATAGAACGCTTGATAAATTGGAGGGATGTAGTTATTTCCTGGAAATTTTTCCACTTCTGAAATTTTATTTCATACGCATCTTGATGCAAAGGTTGAAGAAGTGCGACTAATATTGCGCCTCATATAATCCGCTTCAATAAAGTGTAGTTCACGTTTTAGAGAATACTTGAGCAGCATTGTTAGAGGATTTTCTTTGTTGATTCTGATCCTACTAACATGCTTCCATTGTATTTTTTATCCCTGAGTGTCTTTAGCGACTTTGTCATTTGCTACGGCATTCGTGGCTTTAATTGGAAGGAAGTTTTTATTTCCACAACGGAAAACTGTAGGCTGACCTTCTTCACTGCTTCCACCTTTGTGGTCGAATAAATATATATTTGAAGCATTTCTTTGCATTATCACATTCTATGTAAGTATGACCACGTTCATAGAATTTGTGATCTATTATGTCAATATGCTGATTAGGTCTCAAAATACACATCCACCACTTCAGTAAGGGGGCCTGTTTAAACATGTATCGAATATTACTATCAGTAATCTTAAAGGCATACACACTGGGCTACTGTAATATTTAAAAAAAAATACATATGTTAAAGTTAGCAGCAATTCTCCTTCCATCCACCAGATCACGTGCACTATTACATCCCAAATGCAGTCCAGACATTTCTTAGAGCCGAAACGTTATCATGGCACAGTCAGAACTATACAGGAAATATCTTGTAATTCTTTTACTCAGAAGAGGTCCACAATTAAGCTTAAAAATTGTTCGCTTGGAGAATTTATCGTAAAATGTCGTTAGGACCACTTGCACTCTCAGCCCCTTTTATATGGTGCAAATAAATGATATTTATTGTTTCTACTTCTATTATTTATTGCTTCTACTTTATATATACACTCCTGGAAATGGAAAAAAGAACACATTGACACCGGTGTGTCAGACCCACCATACTTGCTCCGGACACTGCGAGAGGGCTGTACAAGCAATGATCACACGCACGACACAGCGGACACACCAGGAACCGCGGTGTTGGCCGTCGAATGGCGCTAGCTGCGCAGCATTTGTGCACCGCAGCCGTCAGTGTCAGCCAGTTTGCCGTGGCATACGGAGCTCCATCGCAGTCTTTAACACTGGTAGCATGCCGCGACAGCGTGGACGTGAACCGTATGTGCAGTTGACGGACTTTGAGCGAGGGCGTATAGTGGGCATGCGGGAGGCTGGGTGGACGTACCGCCGAATTGCTCAACACGTGGGGCGTGAGGTCTCCACATTACATCGATGTTGTCGCCAGTGGTCGGCGGAAGGTGCACGTGCCCGTCGACCTGGGACCGGACCGCAGCGACACACGGATGCACTCCAAGACCGTAGGATCCTACGCTGTGCCGTAGGGGACCGCACCGCCACTTCCGAGCAAATTAGGGACACTGTTGCTCCTGGGGTATCGGCGAGGACCATTCGCAACCGTCTCGATGAAGCTGGGCTACGGTCCCGCACACCGTTAGGCCGTCTTCCGCTCACGCCCCAACATCGTGCAGCCCGCCTCCAGTGGTGTCGCGACAGGCGTGAATGGAGGGACGAATGGAGACGTGTCGTCTTCAGCGATGAGAGTCGCTTCTGCCTTGGTGCCAAAACTGGTCGTATGCGTGTTTGGCGCCGTGCAGGTGAGCGCCACAATCAGGACTGCATACGACCGAGGCACACAGGGCCAACACCCGGCATCATGGTGTGGGGAGCGAACTCCTACACTGGCCGTACACCTCTGGTGATCGTCGAGGGGACATTGAATAGTGCACGGTACATCCAAACAGTCTGGATGAAGCGTCGTCTCACGTGGTCTGCACGTTCAGCACGAACGCTGGTCCAACTGAGGCGCCAGGTGGAAATGGCATGGCAAGCCGTTCCACAGGACTACATCCAGCATCTCTACGATCGTCTCCAAGGGAGAATAGCAGCCTGCATTGCTGCGAAAGGTGGATATACACTGTACTAGTGCCGACATTGTGCATGCTCTGTTGCCTGTGTCTATGTGCCTGTGGTTCTGTCAGTGTGATTATGTGATGTATCTGACCCCAGGAATGTGTCAATAAAGTTTCCCCTTCCTGGGACAATGAATTCACGGTGTTCTCATTTCCAGGAGTATATATATATATATATATATATATATATATATATATATATATATATATATATATATATATATATATATATATATATATAGCCTGCAGCAGTTTTGTGGAGAGGAAAAGGCTTGTACAGGACAGACTAGCATGGAGAGCTGGAACAAATCAGTCTGCAGCTCAATACTATACAATACACTGACATGATGAGTGTAGCTTGTAATGGGACATACTCCTCTAGCATTACTTTCTCTCAACATCAGTTGTTGATACCAATATTATTTTTCGAATTTTGGACAGGCCAGTATTATCAGAATGAAATTTTCACTCTGCAGAGGAGTGTGCGCTGATATGAAACTTCCTGGCAGATTAAAACTGTATGCCGGACCGAGACTGGAACTCGGGACCTCTGCCTTTCGCGGGCGGGTGCTCTACATACTTTCCCTATTTCTTTCCAAGTGCACTACTGACCTTTCTTTTCTTTTTTTGCGAGCCGTTGCATTACCAGATTTTTCTTTTTTTAACTTTTTTATTATTTTATTTTGTTTTTAAGGAAGGTACGAGTAACTGAAACCTTTATTATTCTCAAAACCACAGTACGTCCTTATGCATTATAACTGTCCTGGAAGGAACCTCGCTGCCGTCCTACCACGTGGCATGAAATAACAACAAAGTCAAAGTGGGGCCACCTCCACCACCCTTAAAAAAGTATGTATAGATATTTAAAAAAATTCAACGAAACTTTCCATTGCCAATTGTGCAAGTGTCAGTTCTTCCTGGATCGGATACTTGCGTATTTTCCCTTAGCTGATAACTTTACTTGGTCGGTTCCATAACGACAGTAACGCCGCTCATCTTTGCGCACCCGGCACATCCCACGGATACTGCGGGTCCGCAAAAACCGTTATTAGGAAATTTGCATACCAGTCCTTGTACTTTCGTAGCCGTAACAGTTTTGTGTGGACATCTTGCAAGTATTTCTAGAAATCCAGTACGTTCAGTACGTTCTGACGTGTGTGTCTATATATGTAATTGGCCGTCATACTAGTGATTCACGCCACTGCGTTCGCCTTATGAGGCGGTAAATACGTTTCCTCTGGAAAAAATACTATGTCGGAAGATATTAGTGTATAGATAGTGCGCCACATGAACGCTTTTGTCTCCCTTGCTATTGTCTAGACAGCCAACACCTCGCCGCAGCCCACCCGGTGGTCGTCCGTAACCAGCATGCCGCACTGCTGAGAATTGGGCGAACCCGCCAAATGTATTGCGTACTTTTTGTCATTGGCTGGGTATTTCCGATTCACTACAATGTACCTTGTTGACCTTGCTGTTGTAGGTAGATGGGGGTGGTGTACCGTGCTCCACACCATGTGCCAATTAACGACTGGATGTTTCCGTTCCGCCATGTTTCCGGCGATCTGTTGAAGAAGCAGATGGTATACGTCCTTCGATGTCGACTGGTGGGATATCGGTAAACGCTCTCCAATGTAACTGTGTTCAACGATGAACGTGCGCACATACCTTACCGGGGCGATATATGGCTGACACTGACTTGGAGGAAGCTGTCACGTTGGTACTAGTTCTTTGATGATCGTCCCCGCAAGCGAGAGATTCCCGTTGCACCAACGTTTTACATAGTATTAATATACATGGTACGCGCCATCTCGTGTACGTTCACTAAACCAACGCCCCTTCTAGCGGTGGGAGGGTAAGCGTGTTGTACTGTACCTTAAACAGCTGTCCCACGCTTACATAGTAACCAAAAGTCGCCTCAATCCTCATAGCCATCGAGGGCGTAAAGGGGAGAAGGTGTGTCAGGTGGCACATCATGGGTGTGAAATAGAGGTTGACGATTGACACTCGCTGCAGGATATCCACGAAAGTAGGACGTCTAGTGGTACTGCCGTGCGAACTCTAAGCTACAGCAGTCGGTACTTGTCCATAGTCGTTCCCGCCATCTCCTTATGAAAGGTGATACCCCAACATCGGAGGGTTCGCGCCACAAGTAAGGGTCCTTCCGTTCCTGTTTTTAGGCTATGCCTCACACGCATGAAATGTGATTTTCGGAAGTTGACCTCGCTAAAAGCTGCCATTTCACACGTCTGTAGCCAATCCAGGTCTCCCCCTCATTCTGGACGAGGAACACAATCATCCGCGTACGCTCTACATTTGAATGATAGATGCTGCAGGGTGATACCCGTTAGACGTCGGCGAAGGCCTGCGAGGCACGGTTCTAAGGTGATCGCATATAGGAGGGCCGATAAGGGACCACTCTGTTTGACTGACCTTAAGATATTAAGATACTCTGCTCTTCGTCCGTCGCTCACCATCGCTGATCTAAAGCCGTGCAACAGAAGCTTCACTGCAGTGGTCAATTATGGCGAGACATCCATTCTATTCAACACCGCCGCGAGGTATACATGATCCACTCGATCAAAAGCATGATCGAAGTCTGCAGCAACTAGTGCCCCCCGGAGACGGCATGCAGCCGCGAGGGCGACGACGTTACGTTAGTCTCCCAACGCTGTGTGGATATTACTGATGCTGCCAAGACAAGTCTGACCGACAGGTATTCGATCCGCCCGCGACGGTTTGACACGGCTGCCCTGCATGCGCATAAAGATCTTGTAGTCATTATTAAGGAGGCTGAAGCGGCGATAATCACAAGTCCGTTTGCCACCACGTGGCTTGGGTACCGGGATCACGAGCCCTTCCGTGAACTTTATGGGAATCGGTACTTCTTGCCGCACAAGCTCATTAAACATGTATAACCACATCAGTGTCATAATTGTCACAAAGGCACCGTAAAATTCCAACTGGAATCCGCCTGGACCTGAGGAATTGTTGGAGGCACCTCGTGTAATCGCTTCCTCCAGTCCCTCATACGTAATTTCAGATAACACGTCCACTACCCATTCACATGCGTCGCGGCTGGGATCTCTTCCAGGATGTTCCCCAGCTCGCTCTGGCCCTCCCCCTCGCTCGCATAGAATCTGCTAAAATTATCCGTGAACGCTTGTGCTATGCCCCTTTGTGTTGAAATCGATGGACATCGCCGAGATTGATCTCATGAATTAACGTCCCTCGTCTTCTTCTGCTTTCCTTCATCACATAATGCATCAAGAGAGCTGCGTTGGGCAGGCAATCCTGCGACCTCGCGCGTATCATCATACCCGCTATCCTTAGCGTCGCAAGTGGCACCAGCTTCGCCTTGACTCCATGGACGGCCACCTGGCGTTCTGGTGTAGGTGGTCGAGTGAACAGTTACCGGACTGTCTTAAAGTAAAAGAGTGAGGTCGTGCGCTGTCATTGAGAAACCTCTTTCCCATAACCGATTAATGTCCTCCGTAAAGCTGGCTTCACGCACTCGATCCACAACTGCAGGACAGAACTGTAAGAATTTCGTCGATGGAGGCAGCCATGCCATGCGTTCTGCACCATGCGTCGGAATTCAGAATCACGCAGGTGAGAGACGTTCACCTTTCAATCACCTCTCCCGTCTCCATACATGCTGTCTACCAAGATTAACAGTAAAATATACGAGGGGAAACCGGACTCCGAGGGCGCTGCCAGTCATAGACGTAGCGCAGGGTTCTCACGCTAGATGGTGTTAGTAGAGACCTTCATGAAATAGCTGTGCAGACGGCGTCAGTGTAGGGCTGAACGTGCAAGTGTGGTATTGTGTTTCTCTGACTGTAGGCGGGTTACCTCTGCGAAGTCGTTATGGCAACTTTAAAAGAACCAAGAGTGTGTGTGAAATGTTGTTTCGTGCTTAAAAAACTGCAACGGAGAAACACCAAATGCTTCAGGAAGCTTTCCAGTAGGACGCTATGAGCCGCACACAGGTTTTCGAGTGGTTTGGCCGCTTTAAACGTGGTGAGATGTGTGTTGAAGACCAAGCTCGTTCTGGACGCCCTTCAACATCGCGAAATGAGAACATTGAAAAGGTCCTCCAAAAGACATGTTCGAGAATCTACAGAGGACATGGTCTATAGCGACAAGTCATTTCAAGCAACGGAAGCCAATAGTTCTGTGTAAGATGTCAATGCTATCGTTGTCTATTGTGTAAAATTGGCTCTGGTAAACACGATTATCTTTTCAGAATTGCGTCCAGGGGAAATCCGCTCACAGATGACGCGGACAATTACTCGCATCCGGTCTTCAATCACCTTCAGCACGTGGCTCACAGAATGGATTCACTCAAGTGCAGTTTCAGGTCACATGGCGCCTATAGCACTGAAAAACTGCCTGGTTTCTGTTCTATAAAGTGTACTTATTCTTCTTCAAAGGATTTTAAGAGGCGGTAATCTATAAAAACTTTTCATTTCACTAATTTAAGCACTAAGAACTGCTATCGCCCATGATTGTTGAAACCGACGACCACCGGGTGGGCTGCGGCGAGGTGTTGGCTGTCTAGACTCTAGCAAGGGAGATAAAAGCGTTCTGCTGTAAGTGAAGACGTGTACAGACTGTCTCGAAATCTATGTGTGTCTATATGTCACCGGTGGTTATAATTAGACTGATGTCATTCCAAGAGCTGCAGTGACGGCTGTGTACATCTCAAGACGCTGAAATATCGTAAGTATGTTCATTAATCGGTGCGGTCGCGAAATACGCTGAATGTGTAGTATGTGTTCGATACAGTCCAGTCTCCTAACTTAGCAACAAAAAATGGTTCAGATGGCTCTGAGCACTATGGAACCTAACGTCTGAAGTCCTCAGTCCCCTAGACTTAGAACTACTTAAACCTAACTGACCTATGGATATCACACAGCTCCATGTCCGAGGCAGGATTCGAACTTGCGATCGTAGCAGCAGCGCGGTTCTACACTGAAGCGCCTAGAACCGCTAGGCCACAATGGCCGGCTACTTAGCAACACGTTGCGTCCCTAAAGTGGGTTGTTCGACAGCTGCTCGCGGCATATCTTGTGTATTCAACGTGCGATATCTCGTCGAATGCTCTCTTTCAGATAAGACAGATTCCGAATACACCCAGACAGACA
This sequence comes from Schistocerca gregaria, assembly GCF_023897955.1. Taxonomy (NCBI): domain Eukaryota; kingdom Metazoa; phylum Arthropoda; class Insecta; order Orthoptera; family Acrididae; genus Schistocerca; species Schistocerca gregaria. Next base: position 409,472,428 of record NC_064924.1, read on the forward strand.
TGACATTTGAGATATTCCCCGAACCAGAAAACACGTGGCTTTAGATTGGAGGACCTGAAGACCTCATACCTGAAACTGCTTAGAGATGTAGCTAATGTTATTGAAGGTGTCCCGCAGAAAATATTTCACCTGGCAAGCGATATGTGGTGTCGTTCTATTTTGCGTAAAAACAGTGGTGTCGAATCATTTGCGTTTTTGCAAAGGTGGAATCACGTGTTGCAAAATTAAATTCTTATCACGTGGAGATGTAACCGCACACCTGACAAGATCTCGAGATGTCATATTCTCAAAGAAAACGTAAGTGCAGTGGATGTTTCTTCACAACGTACGGTGGAGTGGAACCCCATAGGTGACAGTTCTGTCCGTGAACGGCATTGCACGAAGTAAAATGTGCTTCATCCGCTCAAAGAATGTCCCCCAGGTAATGTCATCCATTGTGTGTCTAAAACGAAGAGCAAAGCCATGGCTGTATAGCCTATCTTGGGGCTTCATTTGGTGCACAATCTGAAGCTATTAGGGATAACAGTGTGATATACCGGATGATCAAAAAGTAAGTATAAATTTGAAAACTGAATAAACCACGGAATAATGTAGATTGAGAGGTAAAAATTGACACACATGCTCGGAATGACATGGGGTTTTATTAGAACAAAAAAAACAAAGTTCACAAAGTGTCCGACAGATGATTCTGGACAGCAAAACGTCAGTGACTGCGCGTGACAATCGTGTATAAAAGGAGTTGTAATGAGAGAGAGAATCAGATGCGCCAGCAATCGCAGCATGTTGACGTTACCTGAAAAGGCGCTTTTAGTGAAGCTGCATTATCAGAATGGGGAATGAGCTAGTTCAGAAGGTGACGATTGGTTGAGTAACGTGTTATGGGCCGACGAAGCTCATTTCATGCTCCGAGGGTGTGTCAACGCTCACAACTGCAGAATTTGGGCTACCGAACATCTTAGAACTGTCGTGGAAACTCCACTGCACGCCGAGAAAGTCACGGTATGGGTTGAATTTACCATATCTACCGTTATCGGGCCATTTTTCTTCGAGGAAATGCGTGATTCTGGTTATGTAACTGCTATCGTGACGGGTGAGAGGGACCCCGAAATGTTACAGAATCGCATCATCCCCCAGCCTGGCTGATAAACACCTGCTGGAACGTACGATATTTATGCAAGATGGCGCTTCACCCCATATTGCTAGATGCCGGAAAGATCTCTTGATCGGGTCGTGTGATAATGATCGTGTGCTCAGCAGCCACTTTCGTCATGCTTGGGCTCCCAGGTCCCCAGACCTCTGTCCGTGCGATTATTGGCTTTGGGGTTACATGAAGTCGCAAGTGTATCGTGATCTACCGACATCTCTAGGGATGCTGAAAGACAACATCCGACGCCAATGCCTCACTATAACTCTAGACATGCTTTACAGTGCTGTTCACAACATTATTCCTTGACTACAGCTATTGTTGGGGAATGATGGTGGACATATTGAGCATTTCCTGTAAAGAACATCATCTTTGCTTTGTTTTACTTTGTTATGCTAATTATAGCTATTGTGATCAGATGAAGCGCCATCTGTAGGACATTTTTTGAACTTTTGTATTTTTTCGGTTCTAATAAAACCCCATGTCATTCCAAGAACCTGTGTCAATTTGTACCTCTCTATCTACATTACTCCATGATTTATTCAGTTTTCAAATTTATACTGACTTTTTGATCACCCAGTACATTGACAACTCTTTTAAGTAGTTGGTCAGGGCAGAGACAATTCCCAGTGGCAGAAAGTGGTACTGTTATTTTGTTCAGCATACTCCATGAGTGCACCGATTAATGGACATACCTATTATGTTTCAGGAGCCTGCAATATATACAGCCTTCACTGAAGCACTTGGAAGCCCATCAGTTTAATTATAACCACCTAGTATGTACCATACCTCTTCCTAATCCACTGCAGAGATTCCATACAAATTCCAAATTTACTACACAAACTACTTATTATCGGGAAGGAGATGTTGTGGGGTAAGTAATACCTTGCTTCCATAAGTGTGGGTGTGGGGTAAAAAGGGTTGTTAATGCCTGACATCTAGGCTGCCCTGGACAACTGACATGTTGTGCAGGTAGTGTTGGAATGCATTCCAGGGGATATATGGGTGAATATTGATGGCTCACAGGAGAGGGCGGAGGAGGGGGTGGGTTTAAGGTAAGGGGGAATGAGATGAACAGGGAAAGGAGGAGGAGGAGGAGGAGGAGGTAGGGGAGAGAGAGGGTGTAGGAGGAGATGGACAAAGAGAGAGAGGGTAAGGGGATAGAGAGAGGGGGAAGGAGGGGGTTTACAGGAGAGTGGGGAAAGGGGAGGATGGATAGAGAGAGGCATAGCAGGAGATAAGCAGAGAGAGGGGAAGGAGAATAAGTGTGCAATTTAGGTGCCATACGTGTATCCATATGAAGGTGTACGCCATTGGAGTATGTCACAAAGCGAAGCGATGTGTCCCACCTTCCTGATACACGGCAACATTCAACAGCAGATGAACAGATGAGACTGAGGACTCTGGTAATTATGAGGAGATTTACCTCGATGCATTATAAAAACTGTACAATTATGTGTTGTAGCGTAGTAGATGAACATACTGTAATGATACTCAGTGGTTGAATATATAACTATAAAAAAACCTGAAGTAGGATCGACGAAACAATATTAACTGAGCTACAGAAGATTTAGCAAAAAAAATTTCCTGTCAGCCGGCAGCGCTGCTGTCAGTTTTCAACTGCGAAGCGCAAAAGGCTTTAGGTGAAACAATATACAGGTGTAGAGCTGCGACAACCACAAGGCATTGGCATAAAGATGTATAAAATAGCGTGGTATGTGATTGTTTAAGCAATAGGTGTGTAAAGTAGCTGCATCAGCGCCCACTGCGACTGTCTGGAAGCTTATTTGGTCGACTCTACTACAGATGATCATGTCATTTGGAACAGCTTTAGAATGTAAATAAAATAATCTCTGTTCATAATACTCTGATTTAAATTTTTAGTTATACGCTGTAGCTCATACGGGAATACAATATGTAACTAGAACGCTTGTGCCAGTATGTAATACGATAAATGTTGTTTAGTAAAATAGAATTACATTAATGCATTCTTTAAACGATCAAAAAGTCAAAAAATTTTATGTCGGTAATCTATTATATTTAAAACTACTACATAGTCATGTGCAGATAATCTGAAGCAACGTTATTGCTTTCAATTCAAAACCGATAATAGTCATTTTTTTCCTCAGACAAGCAGTCAACAGTCTGGTGTCTGTGACAGCACGGGGCCGCTATCGTGTGGAACAGGGGCGACTAAACGTACAGAAGCACCGACAACGATGTACATTACCATGCCTAATACGATGTAGAAAAATTGGCAAGGTCCCTCAGGTGTTAGATGGGATAGATACCGGGGAAAACAGACAACGCTCGAAGGCCAATACCTTGAATTCGTGGAAGTTGTGGGGGGTACGGACAGGCACCGTTTCTGTAGTAAAAATTTTTTTACCTTTAAAATTTTACAACTTTATTAACTTGATTTTAAAATAATAAGTGAACATTCGTTATCATGGACAGCAAACTCCTCAATATAATTTGTTAATGAAAGGTTCTGAAGCATTATTTTAACAGATCAAAGAACAGCTCTCAGAATCAATTTACAACGCTTTACACTCAAAATCTCTTTTTACGCGAAGGAAAAAATACATATTGTATAATGCAATGCTAAGTAAAAGATTCTAACCTCACATGGCAATACCTAAATTTTCTTAGATATCACCTGTGATCTCTAAAGGAAATAAAATAATGATTACAAAATTTTAATTAAAACAACTTAAATTCAATAAAATCTGATTACTATCAACGTACCCTCAAACACCGTAGCCTCTACGATGCGCACCGTATCGTAAGATATTTTCCTTTCTTTTAAACAGTTTACATCATAAACCTTCCTACATGTGACGTATACTGCACCCATAGAATTATGACAATTAAGCATAGATGTTATAATTATCTAGGTAAGTAAATCTTTTGCTTTCAAAATAAATCAGGCACACAATTCAACTCTTAAGCACAGTGGTTACATACGTTAAAAAATGGAATACACATCTTTTGATTTCGTCGTGGTCATGCACTGTTGTGCACCGTGCTCTCCTTCAGATCACATGCGGGACGGGAAAGATATTCAACGAATTACAAAACGTTAACAGGTCGCAACCAACTTACACAAATTGCTTATTGGGATTATACGTCGATGTGGATGCGGCTCACAAATCTTAAAACGGGCGAGGGAGCATATGCGGTACTACTGAATACTTCGACTATACCGCACCGCACCAAACAGCAGTACGTTGGAGTAGACAAGAGACAAATCAACAACTGTTGCAAGGCAACCTCAGCAACGCAGTATGAAAATATTTGGGGCTTTAAACTCTTGGGAGGGCCACACCAAACCAAAGAATGACATCCAAAGCTAAATTATGAAAATACTATCGGCGATTTCGCCACGACAAGTAGAACCGTAACATACCATGAGAAGTGAACTGCAATTAACACGATTCATAAGCGTCCGACTGAAAAGCTCCACAGTCAATCTTTCCTTTACTACAGACTCTTAACAGTACCTACAAAGTTCACTCGTGGACACTACCAGCGTATCAGTTACTCGTCATAACTGTAGCTATCAGAATTTAACACTCTGGGGGTCGATATTGGTATCTTAATAAGACAAGCAATGATTCGGTCCCTCACTTGGATCGACCTTCGATCCAAACCAGTCGTTTACTTTAAAGCAGCTAAAAAGATGGCAATGCCGATATCAACGCTCTCCTGCCAAGTAGTGCTCTAACTGGACACTTCAATACCGAAGTAAAACTTACACTGCTCACAAGTCTGATACACGCGCCAACAACGTGCCACCATTCTTATGTTCACGTCATACACCAAGTTTGCCGTAATTCTTCGTCGGAATCGAAGCGCAGAATCAAGAAATCACTTCTCAGCCCTTGATGGCCACACATGACCGCCATCGGGACAACACCGGCCGTCCACACCAGGATCTTCGAGTCCACGGCGTTCCGTCCCCAACCTACTGCTTCCGCGGGGCCCACCGACCAAGCGGCCTTGTCCTCCGACACCGACGTAGCTCCTCACGCACAGACCAGATCTCACTCCTAGCAACCCCCTTCTTCCTTGTTCTCTCGCCTCGCGGCGCACATGGAGCCAACTCGGTAAAGATATGTGGCGACCAGAGACTCCAATTCGATCTCGATATTGACATCGTGGCGAATACTGAGAGGGTGGGTCATTTCAAAAACAAAAAAATATTAAATAGCGAGCCATACCGTCTCAGAAACCATTGACTTTCAAAACAGTGTCGAGTAGTTTCGGACTGGATAGATGTAGATCCTGTATTTCTTCAAGGGAATATGACACCATAGGTTTGTTTATAAATAAACAAATCTTCTGCTACCAGTCACGATTTTTTATTGTACGTTTCGCACGACGCGTTTCGAGAAATAATTCCCATTTTCAAGTTCTTTTTTTCTGTGTATTAAGCCATTTCATTTGATGTTGTCAGTGTGTGTGAGTCTGCTTCACTTCGTTGACTTTTACTGCAATACATAAGAAACACGCGATTTTTAGTTGGGTATCAATTCTTTTTGTGAAGTTAGTGGCGAGATTTAGAAGAATTTGTACTTACAGTTTTCTAATGGTCCATTTATGCAGAGTGTCACACACACTAAACATCACAAACAACTTGTTGTACACTTTACACATCGAAAATATCTTATATAAACAAAACAGTTACAATGATCTTCTTACAGGCAGTCCACAGAGATAACATCATAGGTCTTCTACAGATTATGATACACTTTCTTACGGAGGTTATTTATCTTAAAATTTGGCTCATAAATTACTTATATTGATTTAAAAATTGTGCTTCTTTCTATGTTTTACTATTTTTATTTAAGTATATTGTCGAAACATCTGAAGAAATTCAATATAAGTAATTTATGAGTGAATTGTTAAGATAAATAACCTCTGTACGAAAGTGTATCATAATCTGTGGAATACCTATAATGTTATCTCTGTGGACTACCTGTAAGAAGATCTTTGTAACTGTTTTGTTTATATAAGATATTTTCGATGTGTAAAGTGAACAACAAGTTGTATGTGATGTTTAGTGTGTGTGCGACTCTGCACAAATGGACCATTAGAAAATTGTAAGTACATATTATTCTAAATCTCGCCACTAACTTCACAAAAAGAATTGGTACCCAACAAAAAAAGCGCGTGTTTCTTATGTACTGCAGTAAAAGTCAACGAAGTGAAGCAGACTCACACACACTGACAACATCAAATGAAATGGCTTAATACACACAAAAAACGCACTTGAAAATGGCAATTATTTCTCGAAACGCATAGTGCGAAAAGTAAAATAAAGAAAAATCGTGACTGGTAGCAGAAGATTTATTTATTTATAAACAAATCTATTGTTTCTGCAGTCGCACGCTTTCAAAAACCATTTATAATCAAATCAGAATATGACACCATTCTTCCTGCAAAATAGTGGCAAGTTCCGGTAACGGTGGTGGGGGTGAATGGCGGTCTCGCAACCTCCTCTCCAAAGTACGTCACAATCACAAAGCCTCAATGATACTGAGATCTGATAACTTGTCCAGGGGAGATGCAACAGTTCATCATCGTGCTCACAATTCTAGTCCTGGACGATACGAGATATGTGAACAGGTGGCCTGTCTTTTTGGAACGCAGAATTACAATTGAGGAAGAAACATTGTACCATGACTACGTAATCCATGGCAATAATACCACGTTGCAGTGTACCCATGGACCCACGGAATACCGTGATATGGCTACCTAAATCATCACCAAAGCCCCACCGTAAACTCGTCCTGGAGCAGAAAGTGTGGAAACAAGACTCATTTAACCAAATGACATTCTTCCATTGCCCCAATTTCTAGGTCTTGTGGCTTCGGCATAGCGTTTTCCTGTTACGGATGTATTGAACACTGATGACTGGTTAGGGAATGGCAGCTCTCACTGCAGTTCCCCACTCAGTATTGCTGACAGAATTCGCAAGTGTGACAAAGAGATCTGCAGTGACTTTCACAACTGTCATCCTCTTATCTTTTATCAGTCACGATTACTCAACACACAGCTCGTCCTCTTTGTGACTTAGAGGACGCTGTTTCACTGCTTCGCTGAGTGAGGAAATCTTCGGTACGGTATCTCGCGAAATACCAAATACTTCGGTAATCTTGGTTGCAGAAGAAACCACCATACGGGCACAAGCAATTTCCCCACGTTCGAAATCACTTATCCCAGACATTATACACTCACAAGTACATTATTCTGATCACGAGTGATACTTGTAACTTACTGAGGTTTCACAAAAGAAGAAAAAAAAAACAGGGCAACGTGCAGTTTAGGGTAGCATCTGCCTTTATGTCCCAGATGCAGATGTCCCAGGGCGCATGCCTCGCAGTGTTTCGATATTGTGGTCCAATCCCTGTACTTATGATGTATGAATTAACCGCCTCAGCATTCTCTAAGACACAACTGTTTGACAGGTCAAAAGTAGCATGAGTCACGCAACCAGGTAACGGACTGAAATTTATGAGTGGGATTGCACCAGAACATAGTGACAACCTCCATATGGGAGAGTTTATCATGGAAAATGAAGGTACGATTAGGGAATAACATGGTCATGTAAAATGTACACAGAGCTCTACGTCGTAACTCGTTAACAGAGAATAGCAATAAGACCAAAGCGGAAGAATTTGTAGTTCACGCCGTACACAATCTGTCACATAAAATCCTTGGTATACCTAGAGTTTACAATCCAGGCCTATCGTTAGGAGGCACATGAATAATGATTCAGCGGACCATTTTTCTCCATACCTCATTTGTCCGGTGTGTCGGTACTATTTGTGTTGTGATAATCAGTAGACCTACCCATCGCAGGCGTTCAGTTCTATGCGTACAGAACAGCTTTCTAGAAATTCTGCTTGGGTCATGATTGTAAACCTTCTGAATGTCGATACGAGATTCAGATAGGTATCATGGTAGCAAAATTTCTTACAAAATCAAAGAGAATATCACCATTTGACAGTTACAATCAGTGCTGTATTTCCAGAGGAGAAGTTGGATATTCCAACGAGTGTATGCCTCATAACAAACGCCTGTAGCTCTCGAAATGTCTTGCTGACTATGTGTTACGTATGTGATCGTAAAGTGCTTAAAGTTTATGGTCATTGCAGTGATACAAGACGCCCCAGTTCCCTCGAGAGCGTATTTTCACATGGATCTGTCAACCGCGAAATTAGTCTAGGCAGAATTGGTAAGACAGTCAAATTTCACACCAGGGAGGATTTTGTCTTCACTCTAGGAGTCGCACTGGGAAACGATACGATAATCGCCGAATGTACATGCACTCCAAATAAACTTACAAGAAGATGCAAATATAATTCGTATTGACCAAGAAGAACTATAGTTCTGTTGAATTAAGAGCCAAAAAGAAAGCGAGATGTACTTGTGAATTGGAGAGAGGAGAAAACGGTAATTTTAAGAACCAAGACTAAATGCAACGTGTAACAGAGCCACTCTGTTTCAACATGCTGATTATTTATTAAAACCTGTCATAGTAAACAGCAAGTGTACAGGGTTGTATCTCTTACGAGCTAAATATACATTGTTGAGAGAAAACATATGGTTCATACTATTAGTGGCGCAAGTTACAGGCTGAAGGGGCAACTGTCCCAACCCAGGTGTTATGAGTACATGACTCGGAGTGGCTCGTTAGTAAAACAGAGGTGCCCAGCTGCATATAAATAGGCGCCAGCTCACTAATAAGGCATTCAAATGTGACAGCTCTCCTGGACGGTGGGGCATGTCACACCACCTGCTACACGCAGCAGCAGATGGGGCGCCAGCATTCCAGTCCACGGCAGGTCGCTGGTTCGAACCTCTGAGGACAACACATGGTCCACAGCCAGCCAGTGGTGGGCCACGACACAGCTCACTACTGCAGGAAGTCTTGCTGGCTCCCAACACACTCCGGAGGCATGCAAGGTTAGGGTCACAGATTCAGATGACAAATCGTGAGCACTTCTTGTCGCCACGATCTTAGCAACGCCGGCGAGGCATCATGCTACAGGCCACCTTGCAGCTCTAGGCGGGCGGCACGGAGGCAGCAGGGACGGAGACCACTGAGTCGACTGCCAGCACATCCTGATGTCATCACAACTCCATGGCCATAAAAGGCCAACACACCGCAGGGCGTTGCATGGGTCGCTGAGGCAGCCATTCACCGCCAAGCCGTTTTGCAGACAGTGAATTGGTGTCCTCAGCATTCCGGGACCTGGTGACACAGACTGAGAGGAACGGGGGCGCTGTAGCTGGAACTAATAAATCACTTGAGAAACTCGCACGAGTTTAAATACGAATCATCCTGACAGTTTCCATCCATATCCAACATTCCTCTACAGTGACTTACTGAGGCACGTTTTGTCATACTACATATCACATTTGGTTTAAATAGATGAGTAGGGTCATATAATAATTAACCTCCTCTTGATGGTAAATTCATTTGACAAGCTGATTAATACTGTGATAAGAGTGGCTAACAAGGGAAAAATAACTCCAACGCGTCGTTGTAATTGCCTATGTTTCTCACGGCTGTATCACACATGGTGAAAATTTTGCCTTATCACTTTTTGGACAACAGTTATGCATTATGTAACGAAAATGTAGTAACAAGACACATAATGGAATAGTTTTTCTTGAAAGATAGCGGAGAAGTCAAAAACCTAAACTTACTGCTCATCCTCTTACAGTTTACGGAAAAGATTGACAACACATTCACCTTTAATGTCAGGTCTGTCTTAGAAGTAAATATCACCAGCAACATGTAAAACCGCTAAGACAGCAGTGTCACCAGATGTTATGTGCAGTAGTGACCATAGGCGGCAAGCTCATCTGTGAGGGAGGCGGGACAACTCATGTTTGAACTCCACAGTTGTTATGTTAGTTAGTTAGTAGCATGTTCCATTGACCAATCGGATGGTACGGTAGCCGTTATGGTGTGGAATGTGTCAAGTGCACAAGAAATCGACATATGAAACAATATTTCTTAATATATATTTATATTATGAAATCTTGTTTCATATGTGCATTTCTTGTGGACTTGACACTCCTATATTTCTGGAAGAATAAATCGACAATCCCATGGATTACTGAAGAAAGAAAAGATCTTGAAAGAAACAACACCAAAGAATCAGAAATAGCAGAAAGACGCCGTTTTAAAAACTGATTTGAACATCAGGATACGGTAGGTTTTCCACAGGTTGGGGTAGAAGCCGGTGGCAAGGATGACGTTGTAGAGGCTGGCAAGGACTGAAAGGAAGGAGGGAGGGCAGTGTTTGAGCTGGCGGTAGGTAATGCGGTCATGGATAGGAACAGTGATGCGTTTAGTGCGGAGTGTGAGGCTAATGTCCTGTGTAGTGATGGGAGTGTCAAGTTCAGATGGTGGTGTGTGGCTCAAGTACTGGCAGCTAGGAGCAAGGGGAGGAGCAGAGGTATTCGTACAGTCTATGTCATCAGGGAAGAGGGAATAATCAAATACTAAATGTCGAAGGCTTTCAAAGCAGAAGAAATAAAAAATCTGGGGACAACATGGACAGAAGAAAGGAAGAGACTTCATGGGGAGAAAATGAGGGAATACTGGAAAAATAGGAAACAACAACAAAGGAAGAAGAGGAACTGAAGTGGTTAACGTGTTCATAGTTGGTCAATACGATTGTAAAAAAAAGTACAGTGTTAAAGATTAATATTTCTATTACTTACCCTATTCCCTTAAATGGCACAACATATATACACAATGTTTATTGATTTATTTACCCATATTCAAAAATTCATTTATGGTATAGAAGGAGTTGTCAAGGAGATATGATTTCAATTTATTTTTAAACCTATTACTGTTGTCTGTCTGAGATTTTATTTCATCTGGTAATTTGTCAAGAATTTTTCTAGCAGCATATTTTATCCCTTTCTGTACCAAGGGTAGGTTGAGTAAAGGATGATGTAACTCTTTCTTTTTTCTGGTATTATAATCATGAACGTTACTGTTGTTTTTAAACTGGTCCATGTTGCTGAGAACAAATTTCGTTAGTGAGTAAATGTACTGTGAGACCATTGTAAGAATTCCCAATCTTTTAAAAAGATGCCTCCAAGATGTGCCTACTATGAACCCCACACATTATTCTAACCACTTTCTTTCCAGCAGTGAACACTTTATGTCTAAGTGTTGAGTTGCCCCAAAATATTATTCCATATGACATCAGAGAGTGAAAATATGCAAAGTATGTTAGCTTACTTATTTCTATATCCTCAAAATTGGCAACTATTCTGATTGTAAAAGTTTCTGAACCTAGTCGCTTCAGAAGATCCAAAATCTGAATTTTCAATTAAGATTTGAATCTACATGTACACTCAAAAACTTTGTGTGCTGTACCCTGTCCACTGACTCCTGTTGAAGTGTTATGTTTATTGAAGGAACTTTACTTTTTGCAGCAGAAAATTGGATATACTGTTTTTTTTAGAAGTTTAAAAAAGCCCATTTGCGGAAAACCAATTAATGACATTTCCAAAGACCTTATTTGTATTGTTTTCAATTGGAGTTTCCTTTACTGGATTAATAATGATGCTTGTATCATAAGCAAACAGTCTCAGTTCAACTTCTTGTTTCAGATAGGTAGTAACGTCATTCACATATATCAAGAACAGAAAGGGACCCATGATTGAAGCCTGTGAACACCTAACATAATTTCAGCCCAGTCGGAAGAAGTGGGAACTTATTTAAATCAATTGCCTCATATAAAACTTTTTGTTTCCTGTTCTGTAGGTATGACTTAAACCACTCATATGCAATTCAATTTATACCATAGAATTGTAATTTCTGTAACATAATATCATGGTTCACACAATCAAATGACTTGTAAAAGTCCCCATCGGTAACATTTTACTATTTAAAGGCTCTACTATGTGGAAAGTGAAATTGCATATTGCTGTATCAATGGAACAGCATTTTTGAAATCCAAACTGTAATTTACGAAGTTTCCCATTTCTGTTGAGATGGCTAACCACTCTTGAGTACGTTACTTTCTAGAAGATTTTTGAAAATGCTGTGAGCAAGGATACTGGCAGATAATTATTGACATCTGCGGTGTCCCCCTTTTTGTAGAGTGCCCTGACAATGGCATATTTTAACCTGTGTGGGAAAATACCTTGAGTTACTGATGCATTACATATGTGACAGAACATCAGCTGTAATTGCCACACATTGTTTTAATATTTTATTAGAGCTGTCATTTACTCCAACGGAACATTTATTTTTCAGGGTTTTAGTAATTTTACGTACTTCACAGGAGGTTGTTACGTGAAGCTTTACCTGACTAAAATTTTTCTTTTGAACTATTCTCTTCAATTTTTTCTCCTACTTTTAAGAAATGGTTGTTAAATACATTAGCGTCTTGTGTACTCTTGGTTAGGATGGTTTCATTCTCTTTGATAGTAATGCTACCAACGCCAGTGGTTACTTTTCCTGTCTCCCTTCTAACAACATTGCATATTGATTTTATTGCCATAGTTGTTAATTTCTTTTCTAACATACATATTTCTTGATTTCCTTACAACTTTTCTCAGTGTGTTACAATAATTTTTATAGTGTAAAACTACTTTGGATCTGTACTAGTTCTTGCTGTCTTTTTGGAGACACTTTAATACCTGTATTAATCCAAAGGTGCTTTGAAAAGTGTGTGGTGTTACATTTCGTAATTTTCTTTGGGAACAAATGTTCAAAAAGGGATATAAATTTATCAAGAAATATTTTGCGTTTATCTTTAGCATTTGGCTCATTATAAACATCTCCGCAATTAACATCACTTAAACGTTCTCTGAAGTGCTCTGGGTTGACCAGCCTCACACTTTTACTTAATGTTTTCTAGCTGTATACCCTGTTAGGTTTTGTAAGTTAATCAGTTGTGCATCATGGTCTGACAATCCATTTACCACAAGGAAAGCATCCTCTCTCTGTACAAATACATAATCTATTAGAGTGCTACTGTCTTGAGCTATGTATGTACGGAAATTGACCACTGATTCTAAGTTATATGTTCTTAATAACACTTCCAGTTCACTTTTCCTATCAGAATTACTTAGAAAGTTTACATTGAAATCACCACAGATTAATAATGTCTTCTTTTTGTCTGACAGACAGCATAATAGGGAGTCAAACTTTTTTATGAATAGCTCCCAGTCTTATTTATCAACTGTGTTGTCCGATTTGTTTATACATGCGTCGTAATTGTTACAATAAAGTCATTGCCTTTCTCTTCTGGATTGTTACACACAAGTGACAAAGTCAGTGTCACTGCCTTTATCCTCTGGATGGTTATACGCAAATGATAAAGTCAATCTTCAACGAACCTTTGTGTGCTCTTTTATGTATTAGGTACAGTGCACCATGCCTGGCGATTCACTTTTTGTTTGAATAGTTAGTTGTCCGAAAAAGATTTTCCATCTGTTCCCAGCCCTATAAATGCATAACAGAAGAAACATTTATAAAAACTAGATTTCATATGCATACAACATTTAATAACATTCAAATGATTCTTAAAATAAAATCTATTTAATTAAATGTATTGAAAGCTATTCAATACAAAAGATCACTTGCACAATGCAAAAAGTATGATGCGATTTGTGTGTCACGAAATAACTGTATTTAACACGTGATCTGAATCTAGTTTATCGTTAATGTCGCAGTAAACAGGTAAAATAGCTGTATGATTGACCCAGTATTCGCATACTTTCGATTTTGAGTCGGTGTAAAAAAGAGAAACGTCTTTCATTACAGTAGGATAATTCAGGATTCATAATAAGCTAAAGAACAAATCGCACAATATCTGCTATTATTCCCCTTGTCCATTTGTATATTTTTAAGCATTCCACACATTTTCCTCGTGTTTTTTGGAGTTCTCATTTCTTCTCTTCAAAACCTGCAAAACCATATCTGTATCGCTTGTCAGTCTCTCTCTATAAAAACATTCTTTAAACTTTTACAGTTTTATTGACGTCTGTAGTATGTCAATGAGATAACATTTCTGGTAAATTAACAAATGACTTACAGCTGTTGTCTAATCGACTCTTGAGTGACGCAATCACTTGGTCTAAAACTTTAAAACATGACTTTCGGAAAACTTCTTGGGGTGTTCTGAATTTAACGATTTTGTTATCACTTTGATCGAGATGTTTTGGAGAGCTTTGCGCTAACGAGGAAATTTAGAATCATCCAGATCAAAAGATTTGCAGCACATTGGTTTCTTCTGAGACAAATTCCCTTAAATTTAAAATCACGAGAAGCACTTAAAACGTCAGCAACTGCTCTCTTTTAACATGCAGTTTGAAGACATATAGCTTGAGCGAGTGTAATTCTGAGTTCGAAATTTCTACTCACGGAGAAACTTTAGTAAGTACCGATGCACTAAAATAGCATTCAAACATTTGCTAAAAATCGTAGAATCGTGACGCTTTGGCTGATAGAATACTACCATCGTTCTATTATCAGTAGAACAGTCATTCAAAGACTGCATCCATTGTTTACAATTTGCTTTTCTAGGCTTTAAAGATTTTATTCGTAACACCATCTGTAGAATATAACTATATATAAATATAATCGTAAAACATGAACTAGAATTCAATAAAAAATTTTATCTTAGTGAATATCTTGTTGGCCAGCAAGATGATAGAGAAGCTATGCGTTTATCAGTTTCTTTCTCAGCTTTAATCTGCATCCCTTTGAACTGAGCACAGCACTGCTGTGAATCCCTCTTCTTTTGTGGATAATCAGTCTTCTGACTAGTTTGATGTGGCCCGCCACAAATTCCTGTCCTGTGCCAAGCTCTACATCTCAGAATAACACTTGCACCTACGTCCTCAATTATTTGTTAGATGTATTCCAATCTATATCTTCCTCTACAGTGTTTGCCCCTCGTTCCTTACCTTATAAGTCCACCGAATTTTTCACATTCGCCTGTAGCACTACATCTCAAATGCTTCGATTCTCTTCTGTTACGGTTTTGCCACAGTCCATGTTTCACTACCATATAATGCTGTACTCCAGACGTACATTCACAGACATTTCTTCCTAAAATTGAGGCCTCTGTTTGATACTAGTACACTTCTCTTTGCAAGGAATGCCATTTTTGACAGTGCTGCTCTGCTTTTGATGCCTCTTTGCTCTGTCCGTCACTCGTTATTTTGCTGCCTAAGTAGCAGATTTCCTTAACTTCATCTACTTAGTGACCATCAATCCCGATGTTAAGTTCCTCGCTCTTCTCATTACTTTCGTCTTTCTTCGATTTATTTTCAATCCATGTTATATACTTATCAAAATGTCCACTACATTCAGCAGATCCTATACTACTTCGTCACTTCCACTCAGGATAGCAATGTCATCAGCGAATCGTATCATTGATATCCTTTCAACGTGAATTTTAATTCCTCTGCTGAATCTTTCTTTTATTTTCATCATTGTTTCTGCTATGTACAGACCGAATAGTAGGTGCGAAAGCCTAAATCCTTGTCTTACATCCTTTTTAGTCCGAGGACTACGTTCTTGGTCGTCCTCTCTTATTATTTCTTATTGGCTCTTGTATATATTGCAAATTACTCGTCTCTCCTCATAGCTTACCTTTATTTTTCTCAAAGTTTCGAACATCGGGCACCATTTTACATTGCGCGTACGCTTTTCCCATGTCGACAAATTCTGTGAACGTGTCTTGATCTTCCTTTAGTCTTGATTCCATTCTCAACCGCGACTTAAGAATTGCCTCTTTGGTGTCTTTACCTTTTCTAAAGCTAAACTGATCGGTATCTAGTACATCCTCAATTTTCTTTTCCATTCTTCTGCATATTATTCTTGTCAGCAACTTGGATGTAAGAGCTGTTAAGCTACTTGTGCTATAACTGTCGCACTAGTCAGCTGTTGCAGTCTTCAGAATTGAGCGGATAATGTTTTTCTGAAAGTCAGATGGTATGTTACCAGACTTATACTTTCTACACACCTACGTGAATAGTCATTTTGTTTCCACTTCTCCAGATGATTTTAAAAATTCTGAGGGAATGTTATCTATCCCTTCTGCCTTATTTGCTCTTAAGTCTTCCAAAGCTCTTTTAAATTCTGATTCTAACACTGGATCCCCTACCTCTTGTAAATCCACTCCTATTTCTTCTTATATCACACCAGACAAATCTATCCTTCATAGAGGCTTTCAGTTAATTCTTTCCACCCATCCGCCCACTCCTCTGCATTTAACAGGGGCCTTGCCCTTGCTTTTAATTTCACCCAAGATTGTTTTAACTTTCCTGTTGCTAAGCCTGCCCTTTCGACAGTAATTTCATTTTCGATTTCTCACTTTTTTCATGCATCCATTTCGTCTTACCTTTCCTGCACTTCCTATTGATTTCATTTCTCAGCGATTTGTATTCTGTATTCCTGAGTTTCCGCGAACGTTTCTGTACTTCCTCCTTTCATCAATCAGCTGAAGTATTTCTTCTGTTAGCTATGGTTTCTTCACAGTTACCTTTTTTGTAGCTACGTTTTTCTTTCCAATTTCTGTGATGGCTCTCTTTAGATGTGCCTTTTCCTCATTAATTGTACTGCCTGCTGAGCTATTCACTATTGCCCTATCTGTAGTATTAGAGAATTTCAAGGGTATCTCGTCATTCCTCAGTATTTCCATATCCCACTTTCTCACTTCTTCGCGTATTGATTCTTCTTGACTAGTGTCTTAAGGTTCAGCCTACTATTCATCACCACTGCATTGTGATTTGAGTCTATATCTGTTCCTGGTTACGCTTTACAATCCTGTATCTGATTTTGGAATCACTGTCTGACTATAATGTAATGTAACTGAAATCGCCCCGTATCACCCGGCATTTTCCAAGTATAACTCTTCTTCTTGTGATTCTTGCACAGAGGATTCGCTGTTAATGCCTGAAATTTATTACACAACTGAATTCGTCTTTCTCCTTTGCCATTCCTTGTCCCAAGCCCATATTCTCGTGTGGCCTTTTCTTCTACTCCTTGCCCTAGAACTACATTTCAGTCCTCTATGAATATTAGATTTTCATATACCTTTATATAGTGTGTTACCCTTCCAATATCCTCAAATACTTTCCATATCTCTACATTTTCAGCTTGTGATATCTGCATGTATACCTCAACTATCGTTGTCGGTGTTGGTTTGCTGTCGATTCTGATGAGAAAAACCTTATCACTGAACTGTTCACAGTAACACACTCTTTGCCCTACCCTCGTATACATAACCAAACATAATCATTTTACGCAATTTTCCGCCGCTGTTAGCCTATACTCATCTCACCAGAACTCCATGTCTTGTTTTCATTTCACTTTTCACTTCACTGACCCCTACTGTATCTATATTGAGAGTCTGTGTCTCCCTTTTCAGATTTTCTAGTTTTACTACTAGGTTCAAGCTTCAAACATTCCACGCCCCGATATGCAGAACGTTATTTTTTCGTTGGTTACTCAATCAATGTCCCGTGAATACACATGATGTGTCTTTAATGCAGTGGTTTCATTGCCTTCTGCATCCCCACGCCATTGATCATTGCTGATTTTTCAGCCTTCAGAGGCAGTTTCCCAACTGTAGGCCAAGAGTGTGCCCTGAACCTCTGTCCGCTCCTCCGCTCTCTTTGACAATGCCATTTCCAGAATGACGGTGACTGCTCATGCCGGAAATCTTCGGCCGCCACTGCTAATTATTAATCAGAATGTAAGCAATGGCGTGTTTCGAACACAGGCCAGAAGACGTTTTTATTGCTAATCGAAGACGTTACCCCTAGACCATGGGTACTGGTCGTGAATCCCGACTCATTCGGGATTATTACACCCTTCATTATTGCAATAAATTTTCTTACTGGTAAAACATTTTCAGTTCCTTCCTGTACGACGAGATTAAGTTTATGAGCATTACGATGCACAAATAATGCTCGGGGATCTTCTATCCATGCTCGTGTCTGCAATGCTGAGACGTTTCCAGAAACATTTTATGTCCTGTTGTAACAATCGCCTCTGACTTCTGAGAATGGTGACGTGTGCAGGACTAAAATATCTTTAACGATATCAAACATGGTTTTTGGCTAATTACTTTCAGTAGAATAAAATCTGACAAAACATTTGTTGCTAGATCTCAAGAAATGATTCTGAAGCAAACAGAGATTTGTTCAAACATGGACAGATCACTAGTTTCATCCCATAGAATTTAGAAACACTCAGTAGTTTTTATCTTGTCAGTAACTCCAGACAAGACAGTAGTTAATATTAGCTGGAGTATTCAAATGTTTAACTTTGGTGGACCTGTTTTTAAACATCTGTTTGTAACTTAGATTTTAATTCTATCAGGTTTTCTGCTCGATGCATTAGAAACCTCCTTAAGTTGGAATTTTCATTGTTTTTGGAACCTCGTATCAGGAGACTGTGAACTGCCAGTGCCTTTAATGTGCTGAGTACTTTCAGGAACACGTTTCGAGTATTTATCATTTGTTCCAACTGAAATGGCTATATCCATCGAACGACATGAGCTATATACACTCCTGGAAATGGAAAAAAGAACACATTGACACCGGTGTGTCAGACCCACCATACTTGCTCCAGACACTGCGAGAGGGCTGTACAAGCAATGATCACACGCACGGCACAGCGGACACACCAGGAACCGCGGTGTTGGCCGTCGAATGGCGCTAGCTGCGCAGCATTTGTGCACCGCCGCCGTCAGTGTCAGCCAGTTTGCCGTGGCATACGGAGCTCCATCGCAGTCTTTAACACTGGTAGCATGCCGCGACAGCGTGGACGTGAACCGTATGTGCAGTTGACGGACTTTGAGCGAGGGCGTATAGTGGGCATGTGGGAGGCCGGGTGGACGTACCGCCGAATTGCTCAACACGTGGGCCGTGTGGTCTCCACAGTACATCGATGTTGTCGCCAGTGGTCGGCGGAAGGTGCACGTGCCCGTCGACCTCGGACCGGACCGCAGCGACGCACGGATGCACGCCAAGACCGTAGGATCCTACGCAGTGCCGTAGGGGACCGCACCGCCACTTCCCAGCAAATTAGGGACACTGTTGCTCCTAAGGTATCGGCGAGGACCATTCGCAACCGTCTCCATGGAGCTGGGCTACGGTCCCGCACACCGTTAGGCCGTCTTCCGCTCACGCCCCAACATCGTGCAGCCCGCCTCCAGTGGTGTCGCGACAGGCGTGAATGGAGGGACGAATGGAGACGTGTCGTCTTCAGCGATGAGAGTCGCTTCTGCCTTCGTATGCGTGTTTGGCGCCGTGCAGGTGAGCGCCACAATCAGGACTGCATACGACCGAGGCACACAGGGCCAACACCCGGCATCATGGTGTGGGGAGCGATCTCCTACACTGGTCGTACACCTCTGGTGATCGTAGAGGGGACATTGAATAGTGCACGGTACATCCAAACCGTCATCGAACCCATCGTTCTACCATTCCTAGACCGGCAAGGGAACTTGCTGTTCCAACAGGACAATGCACGTCCGCATGTATCCCGTGCCACCCAACGTGCTATAGAAGGTGTAAGTCAACTACCCTGGCCAGCAAGATCTCCGGACCTGTCCCCCATTGAGCATGTTTGGGACTGGATGAAGCGTCGTCTCACGCGGTCTGCACGTCCAGCACGAAAGCTGGTCCAACTGAGGCGCCAGGTGGAAATGGCATGGCAAGCCGTTCCACAGGACTACATCCAGCATCTCTACGATCGTCTCCATGGGACAATAGCAGCCTGCATTGCTGCGGAAGGTGGATATTCACTGTACTAGTACCGACATTGTGCATGCTCTGTTGCCTGTGTCTATGTGCCTGTGGTTCTGTCAGTGTGATCATGTGATGTATCTGACCCCAGGAATGTGTCAATAAAGTTTCCCCTTTCTGGGACAATGAATTCACGGTGTTCTTATTTCAATTTCCAGGAGTGTAAGTGAAATTTTATGCTTTGGAGCAATTAATACGAAAATAAAATTGTTGGGTGTGACCTGAACTTCTCTGTTTTATACGAGGGTAGGAACTTTAATAGTGCTATTATTTATTTACTGCTAGTATAAAATAGATACGTGTTTCAAAGTTTTACTTACCTTCAAACTAGTCACCAGCATTATGTAAAACCCGTTGCCAGCGATGTGGAAGTCCTAGGATACTCTTAGCATTGCCAGTTGTGTTGACAGTTCAAGCAAATTTGTAGCAGTTCTGAAGCTAATGCCAAGAAGTGTTTCCTTCAGTTCAGAAACCGAGTTGAACTCACGAGGGCTTAAGTCGGGGAAGTGCAGTAGGTGGTATAGCACTTAGCAGCCTCGTCAGTCAAACAAATCAGTAACAGTCTGCACTGCACATTTTTGAGCATTGTCCTGCAAAATGATGGTAAGGTCCTGCAGAAAGTGCCATCACTTCTGTCTCTATGCTGTTCATTTTTGTAACACAGCCTACGACCAGCGTAGCAACAGATTCCCAAACAGCACAGCAAAATTACATAAAACTATTTTAAATACAAAATTCAACAGAATGTGTCTTTCACATAATGTGAAACGTCCTCTTAGAAAAATTATACACGACTGTGCTTAAACTGACACACAATATTTTTAGCGCAACGCAATCTGACTTTCAGTAATCCCTACAAAAGAATGGCCCTGACTAACATTAACCTATACCTTTCACAAATCACTTACCTCACGAAAAATCTTCGTTACTCAAACTACTGCAATACAACGAGCGCCACTACTGCCAGCTAAATAAAAGATTCAAATTACAGAAGTCACTAACTACTGATAGGCACAGTTAGCAAATGAAAGATTTTAATAGAGAACAAACAATGTATTTACCTTAATAGTCATTATATATATATATATATATAATATATATATATATATCAGTTCATGACATCAATTCTTACAAATTTCAAAACTCCGCCATCTCTCTCCCCACGTACACCACTGCCGGCAGCTCAACTCCAACTGCGCAACGCTACACACTGTAAGCATCCAGCTGCCGCTGCCGAACACTACAATGGCAGACAACAATGCAAACCAGCCACAGACTGCACACGGCACAGCCAGTGATTTTCATACAGAGTGCTATGTGGCGGCGGCGTTACCAATAAAAAAACCTAAACAGTCTACTTACATAGCCCCCATGCTCCCCACAAAAAATTTACAAATTGTTTTGGGCAGTGGCCAATACAGATTTGAATTTTTTTTAAAATAATTACAATAACAAAGAAATGAAATGCACACACTTATCGATACAATGTTGGTCAAAAGCTAAAATTTTCTCACAGTCCAGAAAGACAGTCCTGATCGTTCATCACAGTAAAATAGCAGTGTTTGTGCTCAATGTCTGAGCAGCAAAAGAAAATGCACACGGAAGTAGTGGATTTCCATGCAGTCTTGAAGAAGTAGTGTTGTCCTTCCAACAGAAAGACAGTGCTGACTCTTGACATGCAGACAGGTAATGGGCCACTGCAGAGTCAGTCGACATTGAAGACTATCAGTAGGTAGGTCATCACAGAGCAGACCCACTGTAGTCCTTGTAGAGACGGCCAGCAGCCATCTGTTGCAACTGTGTAGGTGCACAATCACCATTGAAGAGTCTTGCAGAGAATGCAGCAAGTCCATAAACCACCACTTGTCCACTCACAAAGAATTTGTTTGAAATGTCCTTAGAACCAGCAATGCTGTTATCCAGTCCCTTGCTGAATTATTAACACACGTGCAAACACTATCAGTCCCTGCTTCTCACATATTGTCCATATACTATGGCCAACAGAAGTGTGTGCAGTGAAATGTAACTTACAAGTTACTTAATTTTATGAACTGGTGTCTATTACAATTTTATAACATAAGAATACAATAACAAAGGTACAAAATACATCAATAAAGAACATAAAAATACAGATAATGTTTGTAGTAATAGGGGCTTTACAAAAGAATCAAAATAACAAACCCATCAGTGTTACAAAAATTATAACATAAGTACATACATAAAAGGTCAGAATATCTTTTGAATCATCAACTTCACACATGAGCATTAAAACAAAACAGAACACATAATGCCAAACATCTTTACGAAGTAAATAACATATTATTAGAAAAATTCTACTATGCAACTCTCATCAGATAAACACATAATTATAGAAAGAACACAAATACCCAAGGGTACACAAACACATAGTGGGATAACACAAGAGGAAAGGGCAGTGTTTGTTTTCAGTGTAACATTTGGTACTGCAGTCCACCCCAATACTTCATTCCATAGATCGTCCCTCTTATTTCAACATCTGCTCCAGGCCAAAAAAAAAAAAAAAAAAAAAATCCTATCCGAGCATGCTTTTTGTATTTATATGTTCACATATTTCTTACCTCATTATTTATTTTCTAGTATCTTATCTCATCATTTATTTCCAAGAAAATCCTACCTACACCTGCTATCTGTACATTTTTTGTATAACCTCTCAGTGCATTTCTTCCAATTCATCGCAACTCATTCTTTTATAGGCCAGCCCCTCTTAAGCTAAATTAAATCTACTGAGGTCAGATGCTAAACTAAGGGATGAGGCAATGCAGCAGCACAAAACAATTAATACAAACAGCAATGACAAAAAGTGCAAGTAAGCAAAGGAAGGAGCAATAAATGTAATAATTTATATATAAACATGACAAAGCTGAAGCAGAAAAAATATTACAGTAAAAATGTTTAATACCTATGTCACATCTTAACACAAGAGTGATACATCACGAGAACATACGCTATCAGATAAGTTACCAAGTCGTAAAAAAAATTATTTTTGCAATTCCTGTGAAGGGAAATATCTATTTGTGCTCTCTTTCCTAAGAACGTACATCATAAAATTATTATTTACTGGATCTGTAGGCATAAAATATTTATATTAGTACATCCATAAATTTTATTTTAACCAATGCTTCAGTGCAGTTAGAAACTAGATATTAAACAAAATGAGTAAATAAATCCATAAAGCAAGCCGCATTGCATTTCTCTCAACTAGCAGGACAATAGCCATGAAATGATTCTCATCGTTTCATTAGGCATTTTAGTAAATATCATAAATTAAGAGCTCCACAGTGTAATCATACGTTTTCAAGTTTGGGCGTGTCGTATTTGCGATGCTTTCTACAAATGAATGTCAATAGCGAGGTTAATGGCCTCCTTTTTTCTCCACCTGTGCCTCTGAAAGGCACACACTAATGACTTTTTCTCAAGGCGGCTGGCACACCTGGACGCTCACAACACATTACGTCACGGTCACTTACCTTTCATACCGAAGTATTTACGACAGCAGTTTCCGCTACAGTGACAGTCTCATATAAAAATATTTTCGTAGGTTGAGAATTTGCGTTACAAATGTGTAGAAAATAAAATCCTATAAATATAACAGCGTCCAAAAAATTTTCGTCGGCATTGTAATACATTCACGCATTTACATACATTTCACTTTACACTTAAAGTACGATTCTTGGTTTCCAACCACCTTTTTCACAAACCAGAGCCCCTAACCGCTACTCATTATTCCTTACCTTATTCGTCGACACTTCTTCCATATTTCATCATAACAGATACGTAGCATAATCAAATAACTCATATAGCATCAGCTTATTGATCATAAACATACCGCAACAGCGTAATACACATCGTCATCATGTTGTTGTTGTTGTTGTCTTCAGTCCTGAGACTGGTTTGATGCAGCTCTCCATGCTACTCTATCCTGTGCAAGCTGCTTCATCTCCCAGTACCTACTGCAACCTACATCCTTCTGAATCTGCTTAGTGTACTCATCTCTCGGTCTCCCTCTACGATTTTTACCCTCCACGCTGCCCTCCAATGCTAAATTTGTGATCCCTTGATGCCTCAAAACATGTCCTACCAACCGAACCCTTCTTCTAGTCAAGTTGTGCCACAAACTTCTCTTCTCCCCAATCCTATTCAATACCTCCTCATTAGTTACGTGATCTATCCACCTTATCTTCAGTATTCTTCTGTAGCACCACATTTCAAAAGCTTCTATTCTCTTCTTGTCCAAACTATTTATCGTCCATGTTTCACATCCATACATGGCTACACTCCAAACAAATACTTTCAGAAACGACTTCCTGATACATAAATCTATATTCGATGTTAACAAATTTCTCTTCTTCAGAAACGCTTTCCTTGCCATTGCCAGTCTACATTTTATATCCTCTCTACTTCGATCATCATCAGTTATTTTACTTCCTAAATAGCAAAACTCCTTTACTACTTTAAGTGTCTCATTTCCTAATCTAATTCCCTCAGCATCACCCGATTTAATTTGACTACATTCCATTATCCTCGTTTTGCTTTTGTTAATGCTCATCTTATATCCTCCTTTCAAGACACTGTCCATTCCGTTCAACTGCTCTTCCAAGTCCTTTGCCGTCTCTGACAGAATTACAATGTCATCGGCGAACCTCAAAGTTTTTACTTCGTCTCCATGAATTTTAATACCTACTCCAAATTTTTCTTTTGTTTCCTTTACTGCTTGCTCAATATACAGATTGAATAACATCGGGGAGAGGCTACAACCCTGTCTCACTCCTTTCCCAACCACTGCTTCCCTTTCATGCCCCTCGACTCTTATGACTGCCATCTGGTTTCTGTACAAATTATAAATAGCCTTTCGCTCCCTGTATTTTACCCCTGCCACCTTTAGAATTTGAAAAAGAGTATTCCAGTCAACATTGTCAAAAGCTTTCTCTAAGTCTACAAATGCTAGAAACGTAGGTTTGCCTTTTCTTAATCTTTCTTCTAAGATAAGTCGTAAAGTCAGTATTGCCTCACGTGTTCCAACATTTCGACGGAATCCAAACTGATCCTCCCCGAGGTCTGCATCTACCAGTTTTTCCATTCGTCTGTAAAGAATTCGCGTTAGTATTTTGCAGCTGTGGCTTATTAAACTGATAGTTCGGTAATTTTCACATCTGTCAGCACCTGCTTTCTTTGGGATTGGAATTATTATATTCTTCTTGAAGTCTGAGGGTATTTCGCCTGTCTCATACATCTTGCTCACCAGCTGGTAGAGTTTTGTCATGACTGGCTCTCCCAAGGCCGTCAGTAGTTCTAATGGAATGTTGTCTACTCCGGGGGCCTTGTTTCGACTCAGGTCTTTCAGTGCTCTGTCAAACTCTTCACGCAGTATCGTATCTCCCATTTCGTCTTCATCTACATCCTCTTCCATTTCCATAATATTGTCCTCAAGTACATCGCCCTTGTATAAACCTTCTATATACTCCTTCCACCTTTCTGCCTTCCCTTCTTTGCTTAGAACTGGGCTGCCATCTGAGCTCTTGATCGTCATCATAAGATCATAAAACCTCAGCCAAATCTCAAAATCGTCGTAGCTTCTTCCAATAATTTCAAAACCTAAAAAAAATTCTCTGCTCAGGTCAAAAGTGTCATCTACCTCAAAAGTACTTTAAAAATCATGATCCCATACCAAATGCAGCATTCAAAGGTTTCATAGTATCACAATGGTTCCGAAAAAATATGAACTGTTCACAAAGTACAGACAAAATACAGTTTCATAAGTGTGAAGTTATCCAACTGTGTAATTACGTAAACATCTGTCACTAATGTATTAAAATAAATGTTTGACTCTCCCAGTTAGATGATCAGATAGCTGTGTAATTTATGTGTTAGAGAAATATGGTACCGATGTGTAAAGTTGTATAAGCAAATACCATATTAGCTAGGGCTCCTTGTGCTTGCCATACACATGGTACACAAAGTAAGCGTGTACCCCCCTGAGGATTAATGTAATTATACCCTCAGGTGTTAGAGATTACAGGAATGCAGTGAAATGTATCACGGAAAACTTTCTATGTAATTCAAAAATCTTGAAAAATAAATGGTTCAAGTACAAAATTAATCACTCAAATGTTTGTCCTGTAGCGCTAAATGTGCGTCTTCCTGTAAGATAATTCTGTGGAAGTGTAGTTATCGTCCTCCGAAAGCTAAGTTCTGCAGAAGTCAATGTACTTACCTCATGATAAACAAAAGTGAAATATCTTAGTTATTACGCTTATTGCCGTGATGAGGAAAGTGCTCTGCTGTAGCGTATTGTTGTGCTACGGAAAAGGCTGTCTCGTTGTACCTATACCACAAAAGCTACTACTAAAACATGTTTTCCTTTCCAGAAGAATTCAGAAAAACAGTGCAGATATAAAACAGAAACACCGCAACAGCAACATTGTAAATTGTCCCTCATTAGTAGAGTCGTGATAAAATCGTGTAGCTGTCACATAAACTAACCACTGTGTCATCTGGTATCTCACAGAAAGTACTTTAAATCTAGAATGTATTTTCAAGTAAACCAAAATATTGCATTAAAATCTCATTCGCAGTACTGGTAAATGTTCTAAGTATGTGAGCCTAATAGTCGTTACGTAATTGTGCAACTAACAAGCAAGAATGTATAAACACAATAACACTGTGTCGTCTGTTCACAATAACAATGCATTCGTAATTTCTGTTTAAATAAGTTCTCTTGGTTCTTGCCTGGATATTTAACTTCAAACATTGTTGCATGTTAACAGATTCTAAGTCTGACAAAGCGTATTAACATTGTAAAGTGAAAAGTTATATGGCAAAGACAAAGTTAAAAGGCAGATTATCTTTCAATAAACGATTTTACATGTGAAATGTAGTACAATCCTTTACTCTTCCTAGTGCTCAGAGTTAACTTGAACGCAATTGTCATGCGGTACACGTCGGTAAAGAATACTGGAATTTTTCTCAAGGTTAGCGTCTATGTTATTTTTCTCTGAGCCAGCCGGCGTACGCGGCTGCCTGCGGTGTGAGTCATTGTCTGTCTCTTTGTTGGAGCGCGCCGTTATTGGGATTAGGAGACCTAACTTCTACAAATTCACCTTGCCGAGAGGGCCCTGTCCTGTAGGAATCCCGCCAGTTCTGATGCAATTCAGGTCTGTCATTTTGTCGGTACATTACATAGTTTCTTTCTTGTCGGCCACGTGGCGGAGAATTTCTCCCTGAATCGGAACTACGCGCTGGACCGTTGCGCCTGAAGTTATTCTGTCTCCCGTGATAATAATAATAGTTCTGGTTGCCATAGTGTCTGTTTCTATGATTGTCTCTGTCATGTTCATTACTACGGAAATACGATCTTTCTCTGTAACTATTACTCTGCCAGTGGTTGTCATACTGGTGGTGTCTGTTTTGGTCACGATTTGTGTTGTGAGAATAGCCTTGTCGTGTCCAATTGTTATTTTTTTCATCGGGGAATTGCGACGGATTTGACCTGTAATTGTTGTGCTTCTGTTTTTGCGTTCCGCGATTGTCAGTGTCAATTTCCAGTTCTTGTAAGAGTCGCTGAAAAGCTTCAGTGTCGTCTTTGCAACGTCCTGCCAAAATAATATGCCGTAAATGTTCCGGTAATTTGATTAAGCAAATGCGGATGAGTTCTGAGGGGCTGTATGGGTTTGACAGGTACTGATTCTTGTCCAACATGTCTTCAAAATATTTCACAAGACTGGAAAATTCAGATTGTTCGAAATGTTTCATCATTATGATGCCATGTTTTACTCGGTCTTGTGTAGCTTGAGACCAATATGCTGAGAGGAAGGCATGATAAAATTCTCCTTCACTGTGGCAGTCGGGAATGACCGATCGGATTCTTACAGCTGGTTCATCCTCCAAGTAGCCACACATAAATTCTAATCTGTGTTCTAAAGACCAGTTGGGAGGAAAACAATGAGAGAATTGATGAAGCCACGCTTGTGGAAGAATGTCGTTGCCAGAATTCTTAAATGTTTTGAATTTACGTTTAGTAATGAACAGCTTATAGTCAAAATAATCATGTCGGCGAGTCGCATGTCGGTCATTGTTACGTCGTTTCGGCGGTTCCATCTCAAAATTCAATGCGCCTTGCCAATTTCCTTCATAATTTCCGAAGTGTCCTGTGTTATTATTTTGTGGTTGTTCCGTATTTCTATATCCCTCTTCCCGTACTGGAGCGCGAGTGTCCTCTGAAATATGTAATTCTTGTATTACTTGAGCCAACTGATCTTGCACTTCCCGCATTTCTCTTTTGTACTGTGTATTGATTTGATTTTGATTTTGTTTGAATTTTTTAATTTGTTCATACTCTTCAGTGTCAGTGAAGGCTATAGGTCTTGTGTCATTCAGATCATCATCTACCTTTGTAAATAAGTTAGTGAACTGTTCTGAAAGTTCGGCTACTTTATCAGATAGTGAAATTATTTCCTCTGTGTGTTTTTCTGAACCAAGTTTCAGAGTGTCCATTTCTGTTGAAATCGTATCTACTGTGTCCTTTAAGTTTCCCTGAGTTTTTGTAAGTTGCGTAACCGAATCGGTAGATGCAACTGAATCAATTTTAGCTTGCAAGGTCTCATGATTTTCATGAACAACAGTTTGCAGTTCTTTTATGCCTGCTTCGTGATTCTGTAATGCAGTTTCATGCCGCGAAAAAATAGGTTGAAAATGCTCACAAATTTGTGTTTTTACGTCATTACAGACTTTTTGACATTTCGATTCAATGTTATGTAACTCATTAGTTACATCTTCACGTGTTTGTTCAAGTGTGGTGTCTAACTTTTGAAGCTTTTGTTCCATTGTGTCTAACTCTTGAAGCTTTTGCTGTGTTTGTCTCTGATTTTGTTCCATTGTGTCTAACTTACGAAGATTTTGTTCCACTGTGTCTAACTTATGAAGATTTTGTTCCGTTGTGTCTAACTTTTGAAGCTTTTGTCCCATTTGTTGCATTAATTGTAATAACAATGCACTGGTGTCTGAAACATGTTCCTTAGTGCTATTCGGCAATGCATTTGAACCGGGAATATGCGCAGATTGAAAAACAGAAAATGTGTCTTGACTTATTTAAGAAAGCGGTGAGGACGCAAAACCTGAATCTACAGTATTTGAAAGATTGTGTCCTGTCATTTCGGAATCCCGAGGCGAGCTGTTGCCGACCGATCGATTGATAATACTTCCCTGTTCACTAATTGTTTCACTGCCTACACCATTATTTGCAACCCGCTCCATTTCCCTATGCACAATTACCAAATTACTACTTTGAACATTAGTTAATTCATTACATGGTGGCGCTAATGCACTGCTTTCGTCTTCACTGTCATTTCTCAGTATACTTTGGAGCCTAGTATTAATTTTTTCACACGCCATTATTGTTACAATATTTCACACGATAACACAGAAAAGAGCAATTTGAAGAGCAAAAATAAGAAAACACATTAACATAGCACTGAAAATAATATCTCGTTAATTGCAAGCCCAACTGCGAAATACTTGGTGCAACTCTGCATGCATGCCACAACTGTTTTACTGTACAACTATGAAAGACTGCAGCTACAGAGGAAATTCTCTCTACAATTACGCGCTAGCAATAAACAAAGGCTACACTAACAAACAACAAGAAAAAAAAATCAGAAGATTCCAGTGAGGTATCCTCGGCTAAGGGTCGACATATGAAACGTCCTCTTAGAAAAATTATACACTACTGTGCTTAAACTGACACACAATATTTTTAGCGCAACGCAATCTGACTTTCAATAATCCCTACAAAAGAATGGCCCTGACTAGCGTTAACCTATACCTTTCACAAATCACTTATCTCACAAAAATCTTCGTTACTCGAACTACTGCAATACAACGAGCGCCACTACTGTCAGCTAAATAAAAGATTCAAACTACGGAAGTCACTAACTACTGATAGGCACAGTTAGCGAATGAAAGATTTTAATAGAGAACAAACAATTACCTTAATAGTCATATATATATATATATATATATATATATATATATATATATATCAGTTCATGAGATCAATTCTTACAAATTTCAAAACTCCGCCATCTCTCCCCGCACGTCCTCCAACCGCGCAACGCTACGCGCTGTTAGCATCCAGCTGCCGCTGCCCAACACTACAATGGCAGACAACAATGCAAACCAGCCACAGACTGCACACGGCACAGCCAGTGATTTTCATACAGAGAGCTACGTGGCGGCGGCGTTACCAATAAAAAAACCTTAACAGCCTACTTACAAATGTAATGCATAACTATATACGTATAAATGTATACAGTACGTCACCTGCAGCCCTACACGCCAAACACAAAGCCGAAATTGAGTGGTTGAAGCAAGAAATGAGATACCTGTCAACAAAAATTCAGGAACTCACTGTTGAACTATTGAAAATTCTCCTGGAACACAAATAAAAACAAACTGGAATAAACAACAACGAAAACTAAACTCAATTTTAAAACAAAATGAAAGCTTTGTATATAAAAATAGAAAGCAAAAACCTCACACATCCTAGAAACGTCTGGTCAACTATACTGGCATAAACTAACTAAACAAGAAGTAAATCTTCTAGAAAAAGGACTAAAATACAATGTCACCACACACATTATGCACAAGACAACAGAGAATCTTATCACCGAAAGTGAATACATCATAAAACAACAAGAAATAAAACAGTAACCCAAACTTCAAAGCAGGTCTGATAAGAGAGATAGTTGCAGAAGAAATATGATCCATAACAAAGGAAAACAAAAACAACATATTGACAGGAACAAAAACAGAAGAAGATAAAATCTCCAGGAAAATAAAGAACAATCATCCAAATGCACACAAACATGCCGGCTTCCAGTGCATGCTACACAGATTGAAGAAAACACCACTCACTGGAGAGAACTATAACAGTGAATGACAGACAATCAGACAAATAGTTGTAGAGAATGTATACAATATAAATGTTATAGGCACACTCTTACGTCCTCCTACTTCTTGCACAATGGCCAGTATAACGATCAGACAGCCGCCGTAGCAATGGGTAGCCCGTTGGCTCCAGCTGTTGCAAACCTCTTCATGGAGAATTTTGAGGATATTGCCATAGATACTGCGCCATAGAAGCCGAAGTATTTCTTTCGATACGTTGAACACACGTTCGTCATTTCGCCACACGGACGCGAGTAATTAGCCAAGTTTTTGGAACACCTCAATGGCATCAATAGTAATATCCAGTACACCATGGAGGTGGGAAGAGATAATGCACTGCTCTTCCTCGACGTCCTTGTCCACCGCAAACGAAATGGGTGCCTCGGCCACAGCTTCTACAGAAAACCCACCCACACATACCTGTACCTGCACGCCACCAGCCATCATCATCCAGCACAGAAGCGCACAGTGTTACAAACATTGGTGCACCGTGCAAGAGTAATATCAGACGACGACAACCTGCCCCACGAACTGAGCCACCTATGCAAGGTTTTCAGGAAGAACGGCTACAGCGCCCATCAAGTGAAAAAAGTGATTTCTGGGAAATATGAGAATAAGACCACGGACGAAGAGCAGGAACAGAAACTTGCTTTGCTGCCATTCTGTGGCTCTGTGTCGGGCAAGATAAGCCGCCTGTTGCAAAGACACAAGATCAAATCGATCTTCAGGCCTCCAACGAAAATCCGTCAATTACTGAGACCAGTTAAAGACTCTGTAGGTCTCAGAACACCTGGTGTTTACGAAATACCTTGTGAGTGTGGCCAGAAGTACATCGGACAAACGGTGCGCACTGTGGAACAACGCAGGAAAGAACATGAGAGGTGTTATCGCCTACGCTATCCAGAGAAATCTGCGTTAGCTAAGCATGCGTTAGAAAACGGTCACCACATAAAATGTGGCGATACCTCTGTCGTGGCTCGCGCTAACGGCTTCTGGGACAGTTAAATAAAGGAAGCTAGTGAAATAAAAATTACCGCAAACACCCTGAATGGAGACGGTGGGTTGCAGCTCAGCGCTGCGTGCGATCCAGCGATTGCGCGCTTGTAGAGGGCACATCGAACGCCGACTCAAAACATGCCCATATATGGCAACGTCACGGGCACCAGTGACGTCACAGCCAGCAGGCAGCGTATATAAGGGCGCACCAACAGCCCACTGGCAGTCATAACACTTGACAATGGCCAAGGAGTGCTTGGGCGTAAGCTCGTTCAGTTTCAACCAATTGACGCGGTTGGAAACCCGAGAACATTTTATTCAAATCAAAAGATATTTCAAAGATGTTTTCTTTCCCAGTGAGGAAGAAAAATCTCTATGATTGTTAGATTCTTGGGTAGGCCAACACGAAAGAACCATTTAGAGCGCCGTACCTGAGGGCAAAGAGCTCGTTCGTTGATCCCAAAGAGCTAAATGGATGTATACCGCTTTTTATGATGGAAGAACATTGTGAGAAAAATTTCAGGTATAGTTCTGTTGAATATTTACGATGTCGATCGCCACTTGATAACTAATATAATCATGCTGCAGTCACGCACACATAATCAGTTATCTTCGCCTAGGTTTTTCAATGAGCCGAAATATGCCTGATTCAAAGCAGAATATTTAGAAGATCACCTGCCACAATTTGGAGTCCTGTTGAACTTTGTGTACAGCTTATTTTCCAAAAATGGTATTCCAGTAACCAGTTTTATTTCACATGGAAGTGTATACCTTCAAAGCTTCTTTAACTTACGTAGAAAAAAAAAATTTCGTCTTTCTAAATATTTCAGGTTTTGCTTGCTCAACATGGGCCTTAATTTAAGGAAAAAAATTCAAAATGTACTTTTGGAGCACAGCATTGTGTGATAGTGAAACATGGAATGTGGGGAGCCGGAAAAGACGAGAATCGAAGAATCTGAAATGTGATGCCAGAGAAGAATGTTGAAAATTATGTGGACTGTTAAGGTAAGGGATGAAGAAGTTCTCTATAGAATTGTCGAGGAGTGGAATATATGGAGAATAGTACCAAGAAGAAAGTAGAGGATGGTAAGAGATGTGTTGAGATACAAGGAAACTACAATGGTACTGCGAGGAGCTGTAGAGAGTAAACACTGTAGAGGCAAACAGAAACTGAAACACACACAGCAAGTAATTGGCGATGTAAGGTCAAGTGGTACTCTGAGATGAAGAGGTTGGCATAGAAAGTAATTCGTGGTGGGCGGCATCAAATCAGTCAGAAGACTGATAAGTCAAAAAAATTACTCTGTAGCTACTTTGTGATGAAGCAACCGCGACTGATTCTATTTGGATATAGATGACAATATTTCGCATTAAACCAATCAGAAGAGTGATAACTCAAAAAATTACTATCTAGCTACTTTGTGATGCCGGAACCCTCAGCGATTCTATTTGGATGTACATGCAGTGTTTAGTTCATTCAAGTGCGATTTGAAAATTAGATTTGATATTATTAATTTATTAATACCACTCGTTTACTGTTTCAACTGCAAGTAAGAGATTACTGTTCATAATTCTTCTGAAAGTATCTTTGATCATTGAGTTGAAGGTCAAAGTTCACCGAATATTTATGGTTAGTCGCTGTCCTTGTGCTGTCCATATTAATCCTGGTCACATGGCATTTTTGACATTCGAATAGTATCAAAAACCGCGAAAACCCACACGATACCGTCACATATCGCGTCAGACTGCCCGATATCGGCAGCTTTTTTTCTAGACTTATGTACGAGCAGTGATGACATAGATTACCTACTTCCACAGGAAAAATGTGTGACCTAGGAGATACATTTGCAATTAATAAGGACAGATGAACAAATTATCGTAGAGGGGGGGTGGATATGAAGTCCACAAGTAGCCAACACCAAATCAAAATAGTCACGTGACTTATGTATAATGCTTTGTAATTACATGTTGAACTAAGACTGAAATTTTAATATTTTACTTAGTGACGTAATTTTACATACATATCTGTTAGTAGCAGCAATGATTAATTACTACTGAAAGGGATGGAAATCAAAGTGCGTGGAAGGAGTAAAATTTGCTTTTCATGTGGGAATTCGACAAAGGTTTCGACCGAGTTAGAAGCCAGAAAGATGCACTGTGGTTAATTAATATGTAGATTCATGGTAATTGGGAGATGATATTGTGAACATAATTAATACGACTGAATGTCCAAGGAGTAGTTAAATTATGTAGAAATCTGCTGTGAGCCAAACCATTCAATATGTACACTTTTAAAGAAATTTTTGTAGTCATATAAGATTTATGTTCGCCAGTCTCATTCATTACCTCCATGTTACATACAACCCAGTCAACGAAGGCCGAAAATCGTCAAATAAGGGAAAAATAGTGTAGTAGCAAATTTTGATTCAGTTGGTGCAGATTATATTGATAAATAGTGTTCTAATGGTACATGGTTATGTTTATTCTTAGAAGCTGATTAAGAAAAAGTATTGAAAGTATGCACCAAGTGTAAGTGTAGTAGAGGAATACATTGTGTTCTGGGGGTTCAACCTGATGGAGGATGTGAGGAGGGAGGGAGGGGTGATAGAAATACGAGGGAAGATAGGTCACCAGAAAGTGATTGTGGACTTAAATTGATCATAGGCCCGCAAACTGAAGAGGTAGCAGGTGCTTACCTACTCTATCTACCCGACTACGTCACAAGACGCCACGACAGGGTGTTTCAGAAAGTTACACTGAACCTTCGTCGTGCGCCTTATGAATCATGGACGACGCAGCGTGTAGAGATGCCAGGGGCAAAATGATACGAAAAAGTGGGGAGTTAGTGTGTCTGTAAAAGGAAATGTATCACTCGTGGACAGGGAAGTTACCTTTACCAGCAGAGCACTATAGCTGTTGTACACATGATGATTATGTATCAATTTCTCCTCCAACAGTGTGCAGAGATTTATGTACATTTTGTTCATATGCGTTTCTTGTGTTAGCATTACTAGTAACTTGTATGTGCATTCAGTGTAGCGTTAACGCTTACGATGAAAAACCAGCGCCCCCACCCCTCTCCTGGCATGTCTGCACGCTGTGTCGCCAGTGATTTGTAGGGCACGCTGCGAAGGGTTGGTGTAACTTTGTGAAACTCCCTGTAGTTGATTCTTGTGGGGTAGATAGCGTGGGGAATCGCCTGGTCCCTCTTCAGTTTGCAGACCTATGGTGGAGAGAAGCGCATGACCTACCTTCCGTTGCGCTTCTACGCTCCTACGCTCCCCCCTTCCCCCTGCCCACTCTTCCATCCTGTTACACCTACAGAACACAATGTATCCCTTAATACAATGTGTTTGTGAGCCGTGTCACGGCTCAGCTCATTTGATTTACCCGCGAGATTATTTCCACTTGTTTTCGCCGCAGCGATAGGGGGCGCGATCGCTGAGCGCTGTTGTCGCTGGTTCGGGAAGCAACAGTTTCGGAGGACATCTCGGTCGGGATATGGACAGAACGGAAGCGGCGGGGAGTCAACTGGTGCCTGCCGATTAAGGACTGCGATGAGTGTGGCTGTTTGCGAGCATGTGGGGAGGACGGAATGGTCGCTTGCTTAGCGTGGTTCTCCATGACCAGCTGTTGTTTGTTGGGCCTAGCACTCGAGTGTAACTGAAAACTGCATTGGTGTGGTTCTCATCACCTGGCTAAGGTAGAAATTTTCATATACTTTTATTGTATTTAATGATCATTACTTTATTATGTGGTTGGTACTTGTAGCCAACATTTTGTGATTTGAAATACTTTAGAGAATATCATCATGTGCCAGGTGTCTACTGTGAATAATTCTTAATTTGTATCGTAGTGTACGGCACGGTATCCACTATCATCGATCATTTTATGAAAGTTCTGTCCAAATTATTATTACATTAGAGTTTGTTAAAACTGGTGCGTTTAAATTGCAAATTTCTTAATTCTACTAATATTGCTTGGGATAAACCCATCTATTTCTTGATATTGCCATATTTGCGTATTAAGTTGTGTTTCTTCTCGAGACTGACTGAATTGATTTTGGAACACGTGGGGCGAGTATTTAAATGAAAATTTGCTAGATATCACAACCGTCGTGAAATTGAAAACTTGACAGTATTTACTCATGTCACCAGTCGTTAATGTTATTTCTGTCTTGTAGCTTACTTCACTGATATAAAATAATTTAGAAATTTTGTGTATTTGTCACGAAAGGTGAACTGGTGTCACATGCGAGAAAAATAAGTGACATTTGTGTAGGGTTTACGTAAGCTTAAGTGAAATCAGCAGGTAAAAAAAAAAAAAAAGCCCTGCTTATCATCTCCACCTTTTTTTTAGCAGGGAGAAGGGAATTTGTTGCACTCTTGGCAAATTGGATTTTTCAAGGTTGGATTTACATGTAGTACAAATCACAAGTTCAATATTTTTCTGGTGTAGTTGTTAATATTTGTACATGTTGCACTATTGTACGATATAATATACCTTTACTAACAGTACCTTTATGTAATGTTTCAGAGTGGGGCTGCACGTTCTTCTAGAGAATGTTTTTTTTAAATTATTGCTAAAATTTCCTTTTAACTGTTAATTGTATTAACTTGGATGTTTGACCAATTATTGTTAAATAATAAGTCTGTGACAACCAGGCTTGGACAAAATAAATGTGCCAACACCTTCCCCATCCTGACTCTGCTACCGTCTGCACATCACAATTTGTTCTTAACCAACTTCATTTAGGTTTTTATTCTTCACAGCAACGGTAGTCGTATATAAATAATAAGCAAACAGTTGCATAAAAGAAATTTAATTTCTTCACCGGTTTCGGTAATAACAATGCGATTGGTAGAAGCTTCTCATAAGGAATTGGTTGCTTATTATTTCGTTGTCCACTTCATTCAACAATAATGTTATACCATTACGGCAGTATTTTTAATAACGTGTAATTTTTCCACCAACTGCAATGCGGGAACTATTAGTCACAGAGGAATAATGAATAAGAGATTTTTTGTAGGAAATTTAATGTTCGTTAATGTTGAGGCAGCAACATTTTCTCAAAGCGGCGATTTGGTGTTGTTCAAGGGAACATAAAAAATGATCTTTAAACGACCCCATCCCCCACCACCACGCTCACATCCCACTGCTGGGGATTTTTGGTATATTCATGACACCCGCTCCTACCTCAGTACTAATATCTCCGACATTTTTCTCCTACTTTTCCATTGCTAATTGGATTAACAGTCCTCTAAATCATTCTGATTGTTTTAAGAAGCCACTATAGGAATAGGAGTCATGCAGAATGAAAGTGTTCGAATAATAATTTAGTTGCCGAAGTATGAATGTAGAATAAACACGCGACACCAGAAAAGAAAAACAAAAAATTTCATCTGTGTAATTTTTTTTTTATGTGGCACAACACTAAGGTAATGCAGATCATCGCGCCAAATTCGATGTTTTTCGTGACACTTCCACTTTTGAGTTCCAGAAAGCCACTTCACACTGCCACTACAGCAAAACGTTTTACATAAGAATCTCCAGAAGACGTGCGGTTGACATAAAATTCTGTTGTTTATTGTGGTGACCCACCTTTAATTCTGAACATTCTAGGATGAGTTTAAAAAATTACGCAACGTAATGATGCATTTATCACTCCAATGTTGTGTACTACACAGGGGAAAAATGCAAACTTTCAAAGCAACTAGGACACATTTACTCACACACCACGGCATTAAAACCATTCACAGCATTCAATAAGTGTTTAGTAGTTCTTCCTGTAAATACAATATGGACATTGTAAGAAACAATAAAACGTGTCAAAGGAAAATATCGAAGTTAATGACTGGTAGCTGTTTTTTTTAACACGTCTTATAATAACACCACAGAAGCAGGACAATGACATTTGTTAACTCTAAACTTCCGTTTTGACAAGACACCGTTACAACTTCTTTTCCTACCGAAAAACAGTTAACGAGATCTGAGCAGTGACATTTCTCGCAACAAGTTAAGTGCCCTCACATTTATCTCTTTAAAGGTTACGCATGTTTTATCACTTGAAACAAGAAGCCTCTTAAGAGATTTGCGACCATCTTCAGCACTGAATGGAAGTGCTCTTCTCTTAGACACCAACTTAGTTTTTCTTATCATCTTTTATGTTTCGAGGTATCGCCGCTATCACATCTGTTAAAACGGCATGCAGAAGTCTTGGACTTCTACTCCATACCGAAATTTCATCAGTGCCCAAACTGTTTCAAAGCAATTATTTCGACGTCTGTTAATGACTGCTTCGAAAATCTCGGAATTTTATTGCTCGCAATCTGCCTGGGAACTTCACTCCGTAAGATCCCGGCACTCAGCATTAAATGTTCACAGGGCTCGAAGTCTAATGATGCACATCCACATTTTCTGACCAATCTCACGGAGAAAGCTGTTGCCGCCGAAGCTAATGGCCAAGTATTTACCAGTTGTTGATTTTACAAGTTCTGTCTAACAAGCTGTTCTTAAGCTATCTTCTGATGCTGACGAGGAAGTGAGGAGAAAAGTATGTTGTGCATTGACTGGGGCACGTTCACCCAAGAGTAATACAGTACAATAGCAGCTAAGAGGGATTCTTTGCTTTCTGCCAGGTTGCATCCTGACATTATCTTACCCACAGGCAAGGGCAATGTTACAGTTTATTGGACAAGCAGGACCAGGTTCAAGAGATGCAATGTTTAGTACCAGTGCTGACCCGGCTAAATATATTGATACAAAGACTAACAACCTCCTGAAGAAACTTTCCTTGTCGCAGGACTCTATGAAGAGTCTCAGTTCTTTATTGTGCTATCCACCTGGCTTATATAACCTTCTAAAGATCAACAAAGGATTGATTCCTCTTAGGCCAATTGTCAGTAACATTCCTGCTCTGACATACCGTGCAGCAAAACGCTTACTAATCTATTAATCCCACTGACAATCCGACGTATGGGTCACATTAACAGTTTCTCCGATTTCACATGACTATTCATTCCGTTAGATCCCTTGTGTGGAGATCTTCCAGCGTGCAGAACATATCGGAAATACAAGAATACTTTAAAAATAATCACTAATAAAAACAAATACGTTAAAGTACCTTGTTTCATATAATTATCTGGCATGTGTTCCACGACTGAAATATATGTAACTATCAAAAGGACGAAGAGCAGCAATCAGTCCCCTCTTGTTCAGGCTCTTCTCACAGTTCATTAAATACTCTTTAATAATCTGTGACATGAGAATGAACAACAGTTGTCGATGTATTAGGTGATGTATAAAAACTCTGAAATACTGAATTGGTAATTGCTAGTTACTAGCTGAAACCTGGATCTGCCATAATAAAGCTAGAATGGATGCGACGTGATTCCTGCTACACTAATTTAAAAATGATGTTTGTATTTAAAAGTAATAAATAATTGGTCACAAAACCCATAAATGTTCAGTACACTGAGGTGCATATGGTAATTAATAGGCTGTTGTAGCTATGCATCATGAAATAGAAATCATTTAACAACAGTTGATAACGATCGCATTAGTGCACTAAATTTGTAGATAAGTGAGATTCTACAAGTATTCGCAATGTTTGACATTATTAGTAATACAGACACATCAGCTGATGCTACTAAAAAATAACCACCAACAAATCCCTTAGGCTCCTGTTCATCTGACTTAACTAGTAGTTAAACTTTGTATGACTGCTAGCAAGTAAATGAGAATGTGTGCTCCTGATAATAGACACCTTTCTGAAACAAAATAGGTGACTTTAAATATTCCAGATCAACATTACATCTATAGACAGAAAGCCACCTAGCAGTCTTGGGGGGACGGTAATTTGCGTACCACAGTCACTTCACCCCTTTCCTGCTCTAGACGCGAATGCTTTGTGGGAAGAACGATTGCTGGTACATCTCTGTGTGGACTCGAACTTCTCTAAATTTATCTTGGGTCTTTTCACAAGATATACATAGGAGGAAGCAATGTATTTGTTAATTGTTTTAGGAATGTTCTTGTCGGAACTTTAAACCATACCATGATTCAGAATGCATCCCTTGCCGCATCTGCCTCTGAGGCACGTTGATCATATCTGCGATGCTTTCGTGCTTATCAAATGAACCTGAACAGGAGTGCACCTGTTCTGATCTTCTCCTTTTCTTCAATTAGTTCTATTTGGTATGAATCTCATAGTGACGAGCAATATTCAACTATTCGTCGAATAAGTGTTTTGAAAGGTGCTTCCATTTTTGAGGGACTACATTTCCTTGCAGTGAAACTCAGTGTGTCATCTGCCTGATCCGCAGTTAATTTTATGCGACCATTCGACTTCAAATCGCTCCTTGTGTATACTCCTAGATTTTTTATGGAAATAATTGCTACCTGTTATTGTCTTGCAGTCTTGTAATCACCCAATAACAGGGTTTTCTGTATATGTGTTCACGTATGTTACATTTGTTTATATTGACGGTCAATTGATTTCCCTACACCAAGCATTAGTCCAGTTCGCCACAGAAGCATCCTACATGTAAAGCCTCCTGGAACTTTCTTAGTCATCTACACGCCTGTGTCTGAAGAATTCTCTGCACACAGAATGACATACTGTGTCCTCTTTACTAGAAACTCTTAAATCCATTTCCACAGTTTGTCTGATGTTCTGATCGATGTTAAACAGCTTTGGAAAAAGACATTTCAAACATCTTCATCATCTACAGCTGTAAAATAGTTTTTGAAAAAGACATTTAGTATTTTAAACATTTCTGACTCGTCCTCCGGTTCACTGCAATTATAGTCACTGGATGACTGTACAGATGGGTTCGATTTGTCAAGAACATTCTTATATCTATTATTTATTCCATGAACTGAGCTGTTAGTTTGAAGAAGAGATATATTTTCAATTAAAATTTCCTTAAGGAATAAATATAATGGGATGCAGTTAAGTTCATATCCCTAGTTCCATAAATAGGACTCTCTTGGATGTACTTGAATTCATATTACTAATAAATTAAATCGTTTTACACATTTTTGCACTCTCAAAATTTTAGTTTGGCCTGGTGAGCTACTTTTTTATTTTTGTAACACATATGTTAGACAAGATGCAATGCAAATAGAGTGTTGTTTAGGCTCTTCAACTGCTCTGTGATATGCTCCTCTCAGTTTAATTCATTAGCATAGTCTAATTTAATTAACCAGTCTGTAACACTACACTTGATTTGATATTTATTGCGATGCTGGTATTGTAGCGGCACCACCGTTTAAGACGGGAAAAGGTTAGCTTCGGAGAAATATTTCTGACCACACAAGTTACAGTCAGGCATAGGCTACCAGCAGTTGCGAAGTAGAGTAGAGACTACAGGGCCGTAGACCTGCTGAAAAGAGTAAATGCAGTGCTGTGCATGGCACAAGTTACAGACAGAAGGGGCCCAATTGGTCCAACACAGGTGTTATGAGTGCATGTCTTGGATCGGCACGTTAGCAAAACAGAGGTGCACATCCGTGTATGCATAGACGCCGGTTCACTAACAAGGCATTCAAGTGTTACAGCTCTCCTGGACGGCTGGGTGTGTCACACCACTGACTACACATAGCAGCAGATGGGGCGCCAGCGTTCCAGTCCATTGTAGGTCGCTGGTTTGACCCTCTGAGGCCAACACGGGGTCCGCAGCGAGCCAGCGGTGGGCCACACCGCGGCTCACTACAGCGGGCAGTCCTGTTGGCCCCCAACACATGCCAGAGGCATCACGAGACGAGAGCTGCAGGTTCGTTTGCTGGATCACGGGGGCTTGTTGTCGCCGCGATCTTAGCCACACCAGCGAGGTAGCACGCCAAGGGGCCACCTTGCAGCACCCCGCGGGAGGCGCTGAGGTGGCTGGGACGGAGACTGCTGAGTCGACTGCATCCTGGCGTCATCACAACTCTGTGGCTGTACAAGGCCGACACACAGCAGGGAGTTGCACGGGTCACTGAGGCAGCCATTCTGCGCCAAGCCATTTTGCAGACAGTGAAGTGGTGTTCTCAGCATTACGGAACCCGGTGACGCAGACTGAGAGGAATGCGGGCAATGTAGCTGGAAATAATAAATCACTTGGGAAACTCGGACGAGTTTTTATACGGCGCATCCTGAGAGTTTTCATCCTCGTCCAACATTCCTCTACAGTATCATCTGCACACAAAACAAAATTGACTTCTGGTAATGTTACAGATAGAGGATCACTGACATACAGGAAAAAGTAAAGGCATTAAGATGGAACCTTGTGGGGCACCACATGTAATTAGTTTCCAGTTGGATGATGCCTGATAGCTTAGTACCGTTCGTTTTCCGTCCGAGAAATAGGATTTAAACCATTTGCAGCATTTTTTTATTACTGTATACCAATGCTGCTAAAAGTATATTGTGATACGTGGTCAAATGCCTCTGACTAATCACAAAATATAACAGTAACCTTACATTCGTAATTACGTTTACTGGTGTCGTGACAGTCATATTCATATTTCTGAAGTTACTTGCAATCATTGGTCTGAGATTTCCATGGCAGCATCTACTGAACCTAACAACTCCATCTATTAAGTAACAGTTATGAAGTCCTTGTTAAATACATTTGAAACACTACATACACCTGTTACGAATATGTCATTTACTACTTAGGCTATATTCCCCTCTTCACGGCTGGTTCTACCACTCTTCTACTTCGCTATATCCCAGACTGACTTAATTTTGTTATCGTCTTCTCATAATGTATTTCATTTGATGTTCGTAATACTAACTTTAAATTTTACACATCTTGTAATGAGCCATACCACTATCATCTGAGCTTTGTCTGTCTGAAGGATATAGTTTCGTTTTTGCGTACAAGGTGCCTTTATTTCTTGTATACTCCATGGTTGCTTTGTAGTCTTTGGTCTACTTGTAGCTTCGTTTTGGGGGAAAGCACCATTAAAAATTGTAAGGATTTTATTAACAAAAGCGTAGCTTTCATCCATACTATGAGCTCAATACAAATAATTAAGTTTAATGTCTTTGGGGAGTGTCCAAAAATAATTAATTTTTGGCCTTCTGATTACCTTATTGGATTTAGATTTAGGAGATTTTATATCCTGCTCAGTATTAAAAATTAACAAAACGAATGGCATGTAATGGTCTGAGAGGCCATTATCTATTGGTTTTGTGATGTAATTTTATTTATTAGACCTTTCTATAAAGCTGGTATCAATGGCTGTATATGAGCAATTAGGATTCTAGTTGGGAAGTTCACTGTAGGAATTAAGTTGAATGATAGTATCAATGGCTTTATTGAATTTTAAAATCATCGGTAAGCACTATGTTTTTGCTGTTAAATAGGCCAATAGAACTTCAAAATGATTTATGAATAGATTAAAGCCAGGTGCAGGTGCTCAGTATACACTTACTGCTATGAAGGATTTATCATCCAATTCTACTACTGTCGCACATGTCTATATCCTGCACTAGACAAAATTTATGATTGTCCGTGTTCTTAACACTATGAGAGCTCCTGCTGAATGTGGGAACTTCTTGTTTATCTATATCTGCTGTACAATGATATATCCTGTAACATTTAACACCTTTAAACCAATGGTCACATGACCACCTCGCACTGCAAATGTCAACCTTGTCTTGTCTCAATACCTCTGCAAATTTCCGCTGTGTCCTTGGTCAGCCAGAACACCTTTGTACGACAAGATTATCACGTAAAATCCCCCTGAAACAAATATGAAACAAATAATGTCTCAGGAAAGACACAGAATGAATATGCACACCGTAAAATTATGCCCTTCAACACACTGAATTATCGTATAACAATAATCTGCCTCCCTTGGCCTGTAAGGTCTCTCTGACAGTACTGCTATCCAAAGGCACCTTCAGCACAACACCACTCTTATAAGCTCGATGCTCAACTCCCGGGGGAAAATAAGGGTTCTGCAGGGGCTACCCAATTGGAGAAAATGGTAATTGGTAATTTGAAGTCAATTCGCTGAAATTTAATGTTTTGAGATCATACATTTTGGGCACAAATGTTCTCCCTATTAGAGACTAACGAAAATCTGTGCCGGACGGGGACACGAAGCTAGATTTTCTGCTTATCGTTAGGGGTTCGCCGTAACCGCTTAGGCTATACGTGCACTCTTACCATAATAGCTCAAACTTTAACATGACACATTGTTTACGTCCACATACCACAGTCCGCTACATTCATCACTTAATATTCGCAGCTCTACTCTGTATTCCGGCATCAGTGAGAAGGAGACTATGAGGAATCAAAACGCATGATATTACCGTCGTGTGACAGCCTAGGCATTTAGTACTTAGTTGCATGTCTGGATGA
The DNA here is from genome assembly GCF_023897955.1 of Schistocerca gregaria. Classification (NCBI taxonomy): domain Eukaryota; kingdom Metazoa; phylum Arthropoda; class Insecta; order Orthoptera; family Acrididae; genus Schistocerca; species Schistocerca gregaria. The sequence goes on from NC_064924.1 coordinate 409,516,723, forward strand.
ACAGGTATTAATTATGTCACTAACATCACTAACATCTATTCCTAACACAGCTGAAGCCAAGATATCCGCGTCTCGCGAATTTATTTCGAACTTATTTTCAATCGTTGTTAATGTCGGTTTAGCGAGACATTGAAGTAAATATTAAAATTTTTCATTCAAGGATTAACTTATGTGCTTTAATTTTGCTGCTGTGGAGACGCTCACAGACTGTCTACCACCTCAGGACGTGATGCTGGTGTAATGATAAGGACTGTTCACAGAGCTTCGGTAGCAATCCTCAACTAACAAATGAGTAGGAAAGGATCATGTGGAGTCTCGGACGCGGGTAAGTGATGGCCGAGGCAGAGACGCTTCAGTTTCTTTGCTGCTGGTGTCCGATCCTCTACCACATGCCTCTACTTGCTCTTCCAAATTGCATTCGGGACTCTGGCTTTAACGGCCACCTCCAAATGGAAGGTGGCTTCCTTAGATGTACCATGTGCATCCTAGTAAACATAAACGAGTCTTTTAATCCGATCTTTGCGGTCCCTATTCAGTAATGGAATTAAGATGGATCTCCACATAAAAACCTATTGTTACGCCATTCCATAGATGACTGTTTCTCCCATGTCATTCGTCTAAGTTGCAAAGCTCGGTTTTGTTTCTTCGCATTTCTTGTGATACGTAATTGTTCTTTCTCGTTGTCTGTCTGATTTCCTTTGACACCATTTACCACCATTTTTAAATCTATACCTTACAAACAATTGTTGCCACTAGCTGATCTATACTCATGCTTGACATTACCTTTTCACTGGCTGTATACTTCTTTGAGTGACTATTACATGCCTATTTTTCTCTTCGCTGTTACTATCAGGATTCCCTCCCTCCAGAACTGTAATTTAACACCGCTTTCAATGATTTGTTCCTCTGAAATCTATTTTGTCTTATTTGTCCCCTTCCTTCTTCATAATAGGATATGTATGCACAATGTGATGTAATATTCTTTCCTATTCTTCTATATTTTTATTTGGACATACGTAATCACTCATTTACTCACTTTTTGGCTCTTTACCTGGTTCTGATTCAAGATCCCTTTCCCCTAGGTAACCTTATCTGATCCGTTCTTAACTATTTCTTCCTCGTGTTTACTCCGCACAACGAATTTTTCACAGATGTTAATCTCTCTTGTGCTCCTTTAATCAATTTAAACTCTGATACTGCATTGTTTTTCAGGACTTCGGGCCGTTGTCCATGATGTACCTAATCGTTAACTTCTACTCTGAATAACAATTTATCCCACTCCTCGTATATTAGGTATCTGCATCGTTACTGTTTTACAGTTGTCCACCTTAGTTGAAATTCAAGAGAGTGTCGTGTCGAACCATACACGCATTCAGTTCAGCTAACCTAGTGTGTTTGGCGATGAACCAAATAATTGCACTTACTGTCATGGTGTAACTAACAACTGTATGGCACTTCACAACAATTGAAATTAAAGTGACACTTAGGGCACAAGAATGACTAAAACCATACCTATATAGTGAGAGTAGGGAGGAATCAATTTGTATAAAATTTGTGTCTGGTGTAGGCTACTAATGACATAGCGGTAACATATTTCGGCATTTGGTGTCGTATATTCCATAATGAAAGAGTTTTGATTCGAAAAAATGTTCAAATTAGCGATACCCCAATAAATAATACAACTATGTTAATTCAGGGACAATGCTGAGGCAATGGTCAAGCCGAATTTCCCGCTAGACCCTCTCACTTAGAGATTTTAGTGTTTATACGGTGAATTGAACTTTTGAGTCTGTCCTTGAGGTGTGTATTAGTAGCACAAATGGTAGCGTACAACCTGAAAAAGACTATATAGGGACTCTTCTACCAGTCCAGCTCAGGATTAAAATTTGTCACAAACATTCGAGATTCTAATTGTTCCTGCTCATATACCGAACATTCACATATGCTCTTTATTCTTTTGCGTATTTTGACAGTATCGTATGTCAAACATCTAATTAAAAATCTTCAGAATTAATTTTGGTTAACTGCTGGTAATGTAAGTGGCAATAAATTTGGATTTTACTAGAAGCGTGAAATCTACTTAGTCAGTGCTATCGCTAAGAGTTCGTAAAATAATTACTTCTCTTATCACTCAAGAACTTAATTGCTTACTTCTCCTGTATTCTTCCAAGGCATATGAGAACAAAACATCTTTTATCCTCGAAAGGAGACGTTATGTCACAAGGTTATATCAAGGCCAAACATTTTGCAATTATCTCCTGCAGAAAACAATAATTTCAACAAGAAGACAAATCTACCTGCCAACAACAGCTTCACCACGTGTACAGTAAGCAGTCAACGTCCCACGATTCTGATTTTTACAGTATAATTTTGCCGTTTCAACCACCATTATACCTCAAGGGAATACAGATATTCACAAGAATTACATAACTCTCATTAACATGTTTTTCGCTTGTCAAATGTTCTGTTTATGTCTCTGTTAAGTGCAAAAGGTCGCTTTGCCGTTTAAGGAACTCACTTGAATGTGATGTTTACATATTCTTCCTTTGTTTTTAATTTTGTGCCTCCACCCTCCCCCAATGAGAAATTAAATAGCTATTACCATGTTCCCGCTTGTGACCATGCTACTGTATTTATTATGGGGTCTATGTAACTGCCATTTACGAAGATGTTTCATATAGAAGAGACCACAACTTCTCTCTGGCTCTAAAATTAGTACTGCTCCCAGAACCCAACGCTTCACTTTTTACAGTCTGATGAAATCAGAAGGGAACAGACTGGCTCGAGACTTCTACGAAGCCACGCTCTTAGTTTCAGATATACAGAAATAGCATGCAGCTCTTGCTACAGTTTTCTGCTTCCGCGTAGATGGCTGGCTCTAGTATCCGTTTACGCACTTGTGTTTTTATTTGCAGTGACATCAGAGACTGACAATTATTAAGAATCAGCGTTGGTACAGAACCCTTATTTTCAGTTGCCAACATTAATACAAACGCTGCTGTACGATGTAGATCCCCTAATTCCAGCATAATGTAGTGCTAGAAAAGTTATTATGTTCATTCTTTATCCTGCTAATCTAACTTCATAGGCAATAGATACAACTCTGACCAATATTAGGGCTGACGGTGTGTGGCGGAGAGTACCTTGAGTTCCTCTATCGGTTCTCCCTTCTGTTCCAGTCTCGTACTACATTCGTTGTGTGTGGATAAGTTGAGAATTTGGATCTGACAGGAGGCGTGCTAGGGTAATCCTTGCAGCTGTACTGACCACTCTTTCCGGATGGTTTAGCGCGCGGAGTGTCTGCCTAGAGAGAGGAGACCCGGATTCTAATCCCGGTCCATATTTTCAACTTTCCCAATTGATTTGAATCAAAGCCCACTCTCAGCGAATGTCTGTGCCTTCGTGTCTTTGAACACTAGTAGCCTGCATCGTTCCAAAATCAGAGGAAAACCAAACTTTTCGATAAATCGGTTTGTAGTAGGGGATTATTGCCTGAGACTATGCTCATGCCCCAGAATGAAATTTTCACTCTGCAGCGGAGTGTGCGTTGATATGTCCATACCCGTTAGACTGAGATACTTTCACTTCCTATTGGAAACTGATGGAGAGAAATTGCTCTCCACCTACACATTTAAGTAAAACATGCGTTCATGACACACATAGATGAAGCTGACCAATGTGATCTACGTCACATCTCACAACGAGGTAATTAATTTCTTCCATCTGATACCGACTTCGTTGTAGTGAGACACCAAGTCAGGAGATCCAGCAGGTTGTATGTCCCAGAACAACACAATATCTGGTAATGCAGTCAGTTAAAATCTTCTACAACTGCCGACATTTCAACACGTGCACTTTTAAGGCATTAACGCACCAAGTAAGCGCTGTGAAAGGGAGCAGAAACCCTCGGTTTGTAGAGCACATTCGGAAAGATAACGCACACACAAATAGGCATCCCAGCGCCACTACACAAGCAGTATTATTTTAAAGACCACCTAGTGAGGAAGCAATCATTCTGTTCATCTGTTTTTTGACAAGGAAGAGAGCAGGAGTCCTCGCAGAATTTAAGCAGAATCTATTATAGGAGAATGTGTATGATCACTAGTTAATTTAATTTCAATTCGTTCCTTGAAGCAGTATCCCTATAGTCGGAAGCACACGTAAAATTATCCGTGTTGTTATGTCCCTTAGGATGACCAGTCCCAAGGCAACGATCTGCAGTAGCCGACTGTTCTAGTGTTCGAGGCGCATTTGACGCTTGTCCCGTTCAGGCCAATATATGAGATGGAGCAAGTGCAAGAAATAGGACAGACATCGGATTTGAGCAAACCAAGATCATCCTTTTTTATTATGTTGAGTCATCAGTCTACTGACTGTTTTGATGCGGTCCGCAGCGAATTCCTCTCGTGTGCCAACCTCTTCGTCTCAGAGTAGCACTTTCAGCCTACATCCTCAACTATTTTCTGGACATAATCCAATCTCTGTCTTCGTCTGCAGTTTTTTCCCTCTACAGCTCTCTAGTACAATGGAAGTCATTCCCAGACGTCTTAACAGATTTCCTTTCACCATGTCCCTTCTCCTTGTCAGTGTTTTCCAGATATCGCATTCAGCCCCGAATCTGCGCAGATTCTACTAATTTATTACTTTATCAGTCCACATGACGTTCAACATTCGTCTGTAATACCACATCTCAAATGCTTCGATTGTCTTCTACTCTCATTTTCCCACAATCCATGTTTCACTACAATACTCAAAAACGTACATTCTTAGAAATTTCTTTCTCAAATTAAGGCCTATGTTTGATACTAGTAGATTTCTCTTGGTCAGGAATGCCATATTCGGCAGTGCTAGTCTGCTTTTGATTTACGTATTGTTCTGTACGTCATTTGTTATTTTGCTGGCTAGGTAGCAGAATTTCTTAAGTTCATCTGCTTCGTGATCATCACTCCGTATGTTAAGTTTCTCGTAGTTCTCATTTCTGCCCCTTCTCATTATTTTCGTCCTTCTTCGATTTACTCTCGATCCATATTCTCTACTCATTAGACTGTTAATTCCATTCAGTAGATCATGAAATTCTTCTTCACTTTCACTTAGGATAACAACGTCATCTGCGATTGCTATCATTGATATCCGTTCACGATGAATTTTAGATCCACTCCTAACCGTTACTGTGTTTCTATCATGTTCCTTCGATGTACAGACTGAACGGTAGGTACGAAATACTACATCCCTATCTCACATCTTTTTTAATCCGAGCTCTTCGTTCTTGGTCGTCCACTGTTATTATTCCCTCTTGGCCCTTGTACATATCGTATATTACCCGTTTCTCCCTATAGCTTTTCACAGAATTTCAAACATCTTGCACCATTTGACATTATTGAACGCTTTTTCCAGGTCGACAAATCCTATGAACATGTCCTGACTTTTCCTAAGCCTTGTTTCCATTATCAACCCCAATATCAGACTTGCCTCTCCGGTGGCTTTACCTTTCCTAAAACCAAGGCCGGCCGTGTGGCCGAGCCCTTCTAGGCGCTTCAGTCTGTAACCGCGCTACCGCTACGGTTGCAGGTAAGAATCTTGCCTCGGGCATGGATGTGTGTGATGTCCTTAGGTTGGTCAGGTTTAGGGGACTGATGACCTCAGATGTTCAGTCCCATAGTGATCAGACCAATCTGAACCTAAAACCAAACTGATCCATTCTTCTGTATATTATTCTTGTCGTCAACTTGGATGCATGAGCTGTCAAGCAGATTGTGCGATAATTCTCGCATTTATGAGCTCTTGGAGTCTTCGGAATTGCATGAGTGATATTGTTTCGAAGGTCAGATGGTATGTCGCCAGACTCATACGTTCAACACACATACGTGAATAATCGTTTTGGTGCCACATTCCCCATAACTTTAAAAATTCTAATGAAATGAAATTTATCCCTTCTGTCTTATTTGATTTTAAGACCTCCAAAGCTCTCTTAAAATCTGATTCTAATACTGGATCTCCTGCCTCTACTAAATCGACACCTGTTTTTTCTTCTGTCATATCAGGCCAATCTTCTCCCTCACAGATCCGCTGCTTTACAAATCCTAAAAGGGCCCTAATCTTTATGCTAATCGGTAAATACAGAATACTACCACTCGTCTCGGAAATGCTTCTTGTGTAAGTCAAAAAGGCCGTAGACCTTGGTGCCAGCTCTTTATTACCGTCGTTCACTCGTTGTGCCTTTGGTTGGTAGCACAACGCACGTCTGATACATCTTTCAGTGTAACTGTTCTGACTGAAAGTCACTTTGACTTCCAAATAGTCTGAGTTGCCAGACGCTCAGCGTGTGGGTCTTATTAACCAAGGAACGCTTTACCGCTTCATCCTGAGTCGAATGGTGGGAATTGTCAGCCTGTGGATAGAAGTCGGTGTGAGTTCAATTCCTGAAAATGGCATCTTCTAATGTGCCATCTATTCTCCTTCTTCTCAACACACCAAGAAAGTGAACGCCGCCTCCGTCTTGAAATGAATATTCTGGTCGATTGAATTCAGATGTTCCAAAAAGCGGTTTAAATTCACACTAGCACGAGGGCGCATAACGAAGATATAGTTTTCATATCTTACCACGCTACGCAGGTTTCAGTGCTGTCACTCGAAAGAACGTTTTCGAAGCTTTCCAGCCGCCCGCGGTGGCCGAGCGGTTCTAGGTGCTTCGGTCCGGAACTGCGCTACTGCTACGGTGGCAGGTTCGAATCCTGCTTCGGGCATGGATGTGTGCGATGTCCTTAGGTTAGTTAGGTTTCAGTAGTTCTATGTTCCAGGGGACTGATGACATCAGATGTTCAGTCCCATAGTGCTCAGAGCCATTTGAACCGTTGAACCATTTTGAAGCTTTCCACAGAGTGGTAATAACAAATGACAACGAACTACCCATCGCAACTCTGTTTTTTTGCTCATGGTACTGGTCATTGAATAAAAGGTAAGCGGAAGTTACACATGTCTAACCAACATCGTTAAAGCAGCACCAAGCTTAATCTCAGTTAACTGTAATGAATGAAAGGAACGCAGATGAGGTGAGGTACCACATTACAATATTGCTCTAGGATGAACATTTTACTTCTGGTTCTTCCGAGGGCCATTTAATTTAGCGGTGATTCCACAATAATACAAAGAATTTTGATAATCTTGTGCAACAATGGGCAAGCATTGAGATTTATAATCCCGGTTGTCTCAAATATTCGGGTATTTTTTCTGAACATGTCGTGATCTTCAGGGATGTGGTTAGCATGGACCCAAGAGCATAGCTGATATAGTAGCGTGACAGATGACAGTGTGTTAAGCGATATAAAATAATATACATCCGAAATTATATGATTATATTACATCATGAAACAAAGGAACAAAGCAATAAGAATTCCCCTGTGACATACTATATACAGTATATTACCCAAAGTGGTTTGCAGTGGAAGTGTCCTGGGTGAAGTGGGTTTGTTCAGACTGAGTAAAGCCAAGTAATGGTCTTGGTTCGTGGTTGATTGAACAACAGACTGCCTGAAGTGCCACGATCCGTTTACCGTCTCGTCGAATTAGGATTCATTTCTTTATTGGCACGATGGATGGTGCATGAGGGTGATCACATGGCCAACATGCAGTCCACATTCAAGCAGAGTACGCTAATTGGTAATTGGTCAGGTGTTTTGTGAATGGGAGCCATAAAAATTTACAACTTCTGCGCCAAGTGGGTCTCCACGTGTTATCCAAAGAGGGAGAGACTTATCTCAAATTTCGGCCTCTCTAAGCGTACGGTGTCTGGCAGGTCTTCTTCTCTCGTGAAGCGTTTATCCTGTTGGTGACTATCAATTCACAACAGTTGGGAGGACCAGGATTCTTGTATGAAATAGACGAGGCGAATTTTGGGGAACGGATACATAACAAAGGCCAGAAAATCGACGGACAAGGCTTTTTTTTTAGTGGTAGTCAGCGGGGGCCGAAAGATCACTCGAAGGAAATATTAAACTACTTTTCCTTTGGGACGGGTAAACTTTTCCCACCCAGTCGACCTCTTATTCAAAAATTCCACTGAAGAATGTTGGAAACATAAGTAGCCTTACTGGGAAACCGGCGTCTTCATTTCCCTCACCATTACAGGTATATGAAATCACTGCGTTCCTTGTTACCCTACAGTTTGTATATTATTTTCAGACATTAACAAGGCCCATTTTATTCTTGCTCACGGCTTATTCCTTTTCCGGAAGTTCGCTCAGCGACAGTATGATGTGATGGGCCGACTAGATCACATATCCTGTGATCTGATTCTGCGCAGTGATTGGCTGTTAAAACCAAATTGCGCAGTGCAATCTTCAGTTCAGTGTTTCCAAAGCTAATGCGCAGTATTTGATGGATTACATATTCACATTTGTATATTTTTCTGGCCTTCACTTTGAATCAAAATGAAAATGGTAATGGTAGTAGTAGCAGTAGTACTCTTCATGGTTTTTATATCTTGTCGGCATCTGCTTCTGTTAGGAGAACGTTGTCTTTAAGCCTCGCCTACTGACTTTCTAGTTCGTCCCATTCGAGCGAGCATTTCGTGTAATTGAAATGTACGGTCTACAGCTGATTAGAGCTGAAGCGGTTCGTGGAATAGTCGTGGAAGTTAATTTTGCTACTTCTGAGAAATCCAGCCTTTTGTGAAACACTGTACAGAAAAATCAGGAAATTCTAATAAACGAAGTCTTATATGGACACTATTAATAACGAAGCATAAATTAAGTATAATAACATTAATAGGAAAATTAAAGAGACCTTTGGAGAAAAGAGAACCACTTGCATGAACATCAAGAACTCAGATGGAAACCCAGTTCTAAGCAAAGAAGGGAAAGCAGAAAGGTGGAAGGAGTATATAGAGGGTCTATCCAAGGGAGATGAACTTCAGGACAATATTATGGAAATGGAAGAGGATGTAGATGAAGATGAAATGGGAGATACGATACTGCGTGAAGAGTTTGACAGAGCACTGGAGGATCTGAGTCGAAACAAGGCCCCCCGGAGTAGACAACCTTCCATTGGAACTACTGACGGCCTTGGGAGAGCCAGTCGTGACAAACCTCTACCATCTGGTGAGCAAGATGTATGAAACAGGCGAAATACCCTCAGACTTCAAGAAGAATATAATAATTCCAATCCCAAAGAAAGCAGGTGTTGACAGATGTGAAAATTACCAAACAATCAGTTTAATAAGCCATAGCTGCAAAATACTAACTCCAATTCTTTACAGACGAATGGAAAAACTAGTAGAAGCCGACCTCGGGGAAGATCAGTTTGCATTCCGTAGAAATAGTGGAACACGTGAGGCAATACTGACCTTACGACTTATCTTAGAAGAAAGATTAAGGAAAGGCAAACCTACGTTTCTAGCATTTGTAGACTTAGAGAAAGCTTTTGACAATGTTGACTGGAGAATAAAAAGTGCCTGAACATACTTTTGCACCTTAAGATAGGCAACCAGAGTTACTTTATTTGCCCGGGTGTGAGTGATGTAGGTTAGATGGCGTGACACAGGGTGCATGAAATACTTTCTGAGTTACTATAATTTTTCCCTCCAGATCGTTGAAATTAGCGTACGATTGATTTGAGAATCATCTTGTTTATTGATACGTTGGACGCATTTTGTTATCTGCTGTCTAAAGTTGGTAGAGATCAGGAAGGAGTCAGTGCCAGCAACTAACGTTAGATTACAACTGACTCAGCTACTCCATCAGTGCCGGCCGCTGTGGCCGAGCGGATCTACGCGCTTCAGTCCAGAACCGCGCTGCTTGTACGGTCGCAGCTTCGCATCCTGCCTCGGGCATGGATGTGTGTGATGTCCTTAGGTTAGTTAAATTTAAGTAGTTCTAAGTCTACGGGACTGATGCCCTCAGATGTTAAGTGCCATAGTGCTTAGATCCATTTGAACCCTTTTACTCCATCAGTCAACTCTTCAAGAGCCTTCTCAGAGTGCACTTAAATTATTATTATTATGCTTATATTACACGTTATGTTATTGAATAGTGCTTCCTTTGTCGAAATTATTGATTCGAGTCCAGTTACAAGCCTTAGAAAACTATTAACGAAGATAATGTGCACTTTTTGTACTCACATCAGAGATACGATGAGACCTACGACAGGACCGGTGACGGCTCACAACTGCCTGTAGAAACGGCTACATGAAGTATAGAGTGGCGCAGGGAAACGGGAAATTTCGAAATAACGTCATTTCCATGAATAAATTCATAAAATTAGTCATTTATTAACGAAAGTGAATGTATTCAGTATGCCATTATCTTTACAATCAAAATGTCCAAAAGTGTCCCTTCACTTTTTAAAGATGACATCGGAGAGATGTGCTCCCATTAGGCGTTCCCACTCTAACAGCCTTTTATGAAAACTCTGGAATGAGCGGTGTTGCAAATCTTGGGGAATGGCAGTGATTTCGTTTTCAATGTTCTCCTTCAGTTCATGGATTACTGCAGGACGTGTACGGTACACCTTGCCTCCAAGATATCCCCACAGGAAGAAGTCGCACACACTAAGATCAGGGGATCTCGCAGGCCGTGCAATGTCACCGTTACGTAAAATAATGCGTCTTCCAAATAATTGAGGAACTGCTGCCACCGATTGGCGAGCAGTGTGTGACGTGGCTCGGTCCTGCTGAAACCACAAGTTTTCGACGTTAAGATTAAGCTCGTACAGTCTCGGTGTAAAGCATTTCAACGTACCCAGCGGATGTTACTGTCACTGCACTACCATCGATAACACCATGACATGATACAGCACACCATATTGTGACCTTGGAGCTATGTAGTGGTCGCTGGTGAAACTCACAAGGATTGTCCTGTGCCCAATAACTAAAATTCTGTTTGTTCACGAATCCGTTCAGGTGGAAATGGGCTTCGTCTGATATCCATAAGTTACCAAGGAAATTCGCGTCCTCGTTGATTGTAGCCAATATCTCGCTACTAAACTCCATACGTGACGCTGGGTCTCGTTCATGTACGTGTTGCACAATCTGCAACTTATAGGGATGGAAGTCTAACTCGTGCAGTATTCTTTGTAAGCTTTGTCGCTTAATCCCTAGCGAAGATGCATGCTATCGAACGGAGCGGCGAGGGCTTCTCTCGATTGCAGCACTAGCAGCTGAAATGCTCTCTGGGGTACGTACCGTTGGAATGCCATCTGGAGGTTTCTTTTTCAAGGCAGATCCTGTTTCTTCAAAATTACGCACCCACGTTGTATCGCATGCGCAGATGGGACACGTCCATGACGTCCAAGCTGGTAATGCTGTCGAAATGTTCTCTACGCGGCAGTCGCACTATCACCATTTTTGTAAAACGCTCTCACAGCTACTGCACGTTCCGCGCCAGTCCAATTCTCCATGATTACTAAATGGCCATGATTTCACATCAATTATGCAAAGTTTCGAACATCTGCCGGCGCTACAGCGCTGCCAACTGTAACGTTCAAAATTTCCCGTTCCCCTTGCGGCACCCTGCAGATGGAGAAACTGGGAAAGTATAAGAAACAAGTAACACCAAATTTAAAACAACAAATTTTTTGCAAAACCTAGACAAATATCACTCTTACTATGGACTGTGTGCTAGATGTAAACGTATGTATTAATGTTTCAGAAAATAGGTTGTACCTGAGGGACTGACCAATAAGCAGAAAGATTCTGCTGCGATTTAAACAAGCAGACCTACAGTGCAACACAACGACATTCTTCGTGAGTCAGTATAACGATCTGCCGGGTTCATCCATTAGTTTGTCAGACACCTGCACAGTATCCAGTTAGAGTGGGCACAGGGACTCGACAAAAAAATATTGGCTGTCATATTGCAGTACTGTTCTGCAGAGATTTGCATTTATGACCTTGATTTAGATCAGTACAAAATCGTAGCTGCGCCGATGGAAACGACGTAACTTCTCGTGAACGGTACGACAGACAAAGAAAAGATGTGTTCCCTATCATTTGCGGACAGGAATGTGTCTAGTTAAGAGCATGTTCATTTTGACAGATAAGTGACAGATAAGTGATTTGGAGTACGCAGTCCAGAACAAACATCATTGTCGAGTACTCTTATCAGATTCTCTTAGATCTAACATCTGGCCATTTTCGAAAGTGACCAACCGGGAACGCTGAAAAATATCGTGCTCAACTAGACGTTCAGTGGGATTTCCCTGTCTCGCTATGACTTCAGATTCGGAACCATATATAAGCCTGCCTGCTCTCTGTTGGCATCAGGCTCTCCTGCAGAGATGTCGCCGACTGGTTTAGCTGTGCTCCTGGTGGTGGCCCTCTGTGGCGCCACCCCCGTGGTGAGACCTATCCCAGGGAGGCCACGTGTGGGTGGCCGTATTGTCGGCGGCTCCGCAGTCAGCATCTCCCAGTACCCGTGGCAGCTCTACTTCACCATGTGAGTTCTCAGTCAAGCGGATTTTGGGTTTCTGTCTCTAGAGGCGAAGAGGACCAGAAGAATGCATTCCGTTTGTAAATTATATATTCTTCGATAATATGAAATGTTACATAGGTTGAAGTCCAGACTCTGCATTTTAGTGCCACTAAGGAATCTTTGAACATTCCAGGGTAAAAGCAAAGATTTTGTAAATGATGACTCACTGAAAACCTCAGCTGCCGACAGGTATTGTTGTTAAACCTCGATGTGGAGAACTGAAAACGTGTGCCCCTACCGGGACTCGAACCCGGGATCACCTGCTTACTTGGCAGACGCTCTATCCATCTGTCCATCTGAGCCACCCAGGGCACAGATGAATAGTGCGACTGCAGGTACTTATCCCTTGCACGCTTCCCGTGAGACTCACATTCCCAACTGTCCACCATGTCTATAAGGTACAATACATATGTAGAATTGTGGACAGTTGGGAATGAGTGTCTCACGGGAAGCGTGCAAGGTATAAGTCCCCGCAGTGGCGCTACTCATCTGTGTCCTCGGTGGCTCAAATGGATAGAGCGTTTGCCCTGTGAGCAGGAGGGCACGTGTTCGAGTCCCGGTCGGGGCACACATTTTCATCTGTCCACATCGAGGTTTATCAACAACATCTGTCAGCAGACGATGTTTTCAGTGAGTCTTCATTTATTCCAGGGAAAAACTGCACGGTCATCAACAGTAACTGTTCTTTCGAGAACAAGTGACTGTCTTCGTATATAAAGATATTCTAGTCCCTAGAGAAGAAATAAATGTTATGTAACGCTTTATAGGCGACGCTGGCGCAATGGCAAAATCGTCCGAAAACTATTGTTCCTCAGAATACAAGAGGTATCGGTAGGAACGTTCTCTTTCGATACGTATCAAAGGTTACTAATGTCGTATTGCAGTACAAAAATCAGATTTTCTACAGCAGGTGTATACGAGTAAACTTGTTACTTTCCAAAATTAGCCGACGAGCTATATTACATGTACACTTTTCCACCTGACAGTATTCGCCATCCTAATAGATATAGCATTACCTTCCGCAGTTTATTGTTTGCTGTCTCTGCCGGTAGGTATGTGAGCTTCAAGCAGAGTTGCGGACATTATAGCAGGCATACGTCCACGTTGAAGCAACTGAAGCAATGTAATGGCTCTGAGCACTATGGGACTTAACATCTGTGGTCATCAGTTCCATAGAACTTAGAACTACTAAAACCTAACTAACCTAAGGACATCACACACATCCATGCCCGAGGTAGGATTCGAACCTGCGACCGTAACGGTCAGCGGTTCCAGACTGAAGCGCCTAGAACCGCACGGCCACAACGGCCGGCGAAGCAATGTAATGTTGTGGTGCTGGATGTCTTTTCTGCCTATAACCCGCTGATGTGCATAGAATCTCATTTCAGTTGTGTGGAATGTGTCCTCAGAATGTGAGATGGATGCTGAGTAATATTTCGAAATAATATGTAGGGAAAAGACAACTGAACACCAAGAAGTAGTTGTGCGACATAAGTGAACATTGGTAGGCTCGTTACTACACAGTAATAGGAACTCATCACTGTGCACGTTGAATTACTCCATCACACTCATGGCCCTGTGACACGGAGCATTATATTGTTGAAAAATGCCACGGCCATCGGGAAACATGATCGTCCCGAAAATTCTTTTCTGCCCCTTCATTATTTTTGCGTGCTGGGATATTTTTGTTGAGCTTAACAATCGTTACAAACTGGACAGCTCAAGTAGAGAGAATAATTCAGATGTATTGTAACCTCGAGTTATGCATTTGCATAAGAAACAATCTAGACCGTTGAGGAAGTTAATTTCATAAAAGTTTTCCAACACTAGTATGAGACTTTTGAAGATCCACCGGGGTTCGTACGTATTGTTACACAATTCGACAACGACTTAAATGAATAACGCAACACTTCTCGAAACAGGTTTGAACATTTCTTCAAATTACTGCCATGTTATGGTAGTTGACATTTACAGTATAAATATTTCATATTCCAGTGGTCTAGATATTAACGTAAAGGATCATGGTTTTCAGTACTTCTTTTATTAATTATGTGTGTTGTCGTGTAGGGAATAAGCAATCTGAAATGATCGTGTCAATGTTCATGGAATACCCGTATTGACGATTGTGGATAATTAACAACACGACTCGGCTGGAAGCACGAGAAAATCCTGTTAGTTTATGTCCCAGTGAGAATACACATGTAAAGGTAAGAGTCAACATAAATGTTATTGACGCACCTTGTCTTTCCCTCGTCAGGGGCAACTACATGTGTGGCGCCTCGATCATCAGCAACACCTGGGCTCTGTCTGCGGCCCACTGTGTAGACGGCTACTCCACCAGCCAGATGCTGCTGCGCGCTGGCACCTCCACCAGGGGTAGCGGTGGCACGACCCACAACATCGCCACCGGCTACATGCACGCAAGCTACTCTGATCCCGACTACGACATCGCTGTACTGCAGGTATCCAACGCCTTCAGCTTCAACAGCAACGTGCAGGCCGTGGGTCTGACCTCGTCGGAGCCCTCTGCTGGAACGTCGGTAACAGTCACCGGCTGGGGTGCCACCTCATCTGGCGGCAGCGCCTCCAACACGCTGCTGGCGGTGAACGTCCAGATCATTGACCGCAACACGTGCAACCGCTCTTACGGTTATATCACCAGCCGCATGATCTGCGCTGGAGTGACCGGAGGCGGAAAGGACGCCTGCCAGGGAGACAGCGGCGGTCCTCTGGTGTCCGGCTCCACCCAGGTGGGCATCGTCTCCTTTGGTTACGGATGTGCCTTGGCCAACTACCCGGGAGTCTACGCCAACGTAGCCAACCTCAGGTCCTGGATCCAACAAGCGTCTGGAGTCTAAGCCATGGGTCATCTTAAACAATTTTTTTGTCGAATACTTGAATAATGCATCACAAATAAATAAATAAAAGTTTCTTCTACCTTGAATCAATTTATTATGCATCCAGTTTTAAAATTTTCTTGTTTCGAAGCAATGACACATAGATTAAAATTTTCAAACGTTACAAATCTAGTGCTGAAATCGCTGTGCAAGAAAGTTATCATAGAGTAATCTTGATCCATCTCGTATTTAGATGGATCTATTGAAACTTCCCCTCAGAAAAATTAAGAATGATGGGCTCTGAGCACTATGCGACTTAACGTCTGAGGTCATCAGTCGCCTAGAACTTAGAACTAATTAAGCCTAACCAACCCAAGGACATGACACACATCCATACCCGAGGCAGGATTCGAACCTGCGACCGTAGCGGTCGCTCGGCTGCAGACGGTAGCGCCTAGAACCACACGGCCACTCCTGCCGGCAATTAAGAATGACAGTGCCGGTAAACCTCTACGTTGATTTTCAAACAGCTGAGCGAACTCAACGTACTCAAACATTTCTCTCTTTACTTATTCTGATCAACACTAAACTGACACACAATATTTTTAGCGCAACGCAGTATGACTTTCAACAATCCCTCCATAAGAATGGCCCTGACTAACAATAACCGATACCTTTTATTAATCACTTACCTCACAAAAATCTTCGTTACTCAAACTACTGCAATACAGCGAGCGCCAACACTGCCAGCTGAATAAAACATTCTAACTACTGAAGGCACTAACTACTGATAGGCGCTCGGCCTTTTAGCCGAGCGGTCTAACACACGGCTTTCCGGAGTGGGAAAGAGCGCCTCGTCCCCGGCACGAATACGCCTGGCGGACTTGTGTCGAGGTCCGATGAGCTGGCCAGTCTGTGGATGGTTTTTAGGCGGTTTTCCATCTGCCTTGGCGAATACGGACTGGTTCCCCTTATTCCGCCCCAGCTACACTATGACGGCGATTGCTGCGCCAACAAGTTCTCCACGTACGCGTACACCACCATAACTCTATCACGCTAACATAGGGGTTACATCGTATGGGGTGAGACGTTTACTGGGGAGTCCACCGGGGGCCAGAGTGCACAATAATCCTGGATTCGGTGTGGGGCGGCAGAGGGGTGAAGTGTAATGCGGTAGTCATCATGTGGTTGTGGACCACCGCGGCTGCAGTGGGGACGAAGCCTCTCCGTCGTTTCTAGTTCCATGGTTACAATATAATACAATACAATTACTGATAAGCACAGTTAGCAAACGACAGACTTTGATAGAGAACAAACAATGTATTTACCTTAATAGTAACCAACAGCACAACGCTACGCACTGTTCACATCCAACTGCCCAACACTACAATAGCAAATATTCCGACAATGAGACCCAGCCATAGATTGCACACAGCACAGTCACTGATTTTCATACAGAGCACTACGTGGCGTTACCACTATGAAAGCCTAAACAGCCTACTTACAGTATAAGCCCCAATGCTGAAATAGTTACAATATTTACAACATGCACCTTTTTGTTATTGAATACAGCGAACGGAATAAAAGTTTCTGAAGAGCAAAGCTACACAAAATTGAAAGCTTATAAGTACAAAACTAAGTATTATATGTTTCTAAGACTTTTGCAGTTCTAATCAAATCAACTCAAACATTTTTTAGCGTCGCCGTTAATGACACGCCAGATATCTAAATATCAAGATACGCTAACAATCTTGAGCCATAAAAGATTAGGAAGATAACGTATGAGTACACAGATGGATATTTATTTCTGACAACCACATACAGTGAACGAATGGAGCCTCACTACATAACGTAGAGCGGGTTTTTGAAATGATACGTAAAATATTTATCAAATCTAGACATGATTGTCTCAATGGGAATGCCGCGATCGTTCATTAAATAAAATATGGCGTTTCAGTCTTCGATCGCTATTCTTTATTTTCAGTTACCGGTTTCGGGCTAGCTGCCCATCTTCAGATCATATATTTAGTTACAGAGTAACTTGTCCGTACAGAATTCTCGGTTCGCTGCCATATATGATCAGAAGATGGGCAACTAACCGGTAATTGAAAATAAAGAATATCGATCGAAGACTGAAACGCCATATTTTACGTAAAATATTTGTTGGAAATTATTAAGGTTATATGGATTAACTGATAAGGAGACAATGAATAAAATATAAATGTCTTCAACATTATGGTGTGAGTTCCAGTACAACACTCGTGGCTGCCGCATCGCGGTCGCGTAGTGGGGCCGAGGCAGTTCCAGATAAGTTTTATAGTCTGACGATAATTTATGGATTTGTAGTTTTAGCTTGACGATGTCCACTATGGACAAACGGTAGTTACTGTTATTCTCAAGAAGGTTGGGTTATCCCGACTGAAACATAGGTGCAATCTAGGTAAACGGTGCAACCGAGGCTGTTGATTATTAAAATTAAAATTAACTGAATAAAATAGTAAAGAAAATATGTTTATGGTACTGCTTGACTGAAACACGGGATCAGTTCATAGCACGCAGGCTGAGGCAGCGAAGCAGTTGTCAGCTTGATAATGGAAAGACTTACGGTAGGGGGAGTGCTGTGTGCGTAGCCAGCGGTACACATCTGTATCACAAGATGATGCCGCTATCGAGGTACATTACACGCCAGGCGCCTCCCAGTTCCGAACAGTCACCTCTAGACTACGGAACTAAACCCTGATTTCGCTAGGAACCTGTCATCACGTCATACCCAACTGCAGGTTGTGTTGTCCACTGCCGAAGAGAGCTCTGACAGTCGCAACAATTTCGATTCCGCAAAGTTGAGCGCACGCGGAAATACTTCCGCCAGTGGTGGCTATGAGAAGACGCGCCCCTGACACACGTCTAGCGAGCTTCGCCGTTCCGACAATGCCGACTCAGCAACAGTTCCGCAGTGCTACCAATCCCGCCGACGAAAACAATCATAGCAATAGTAGTCGCTGTTTATGGACTATCAGTCGATCCATAAGAACTGAGTACCTGCCAAAGGTGTATTGGTGCTCATTTACAGTTATTGTGTCGTAATACTAAACTGGTAGAGACAACGAATATACTAAGAAAGTCAACTACTAAAGGCATGTATGAGGGGCTAAGAGAATAAGTGGTACAAATGCCTGCTAGAGTAAATTGAGTAAATGTCTGCAAATTAAATGGCTATATATGAATTATGTGAGTTGCTATGGAAACATCAGATAATCTTATCTAATGGTCATTTTGTAGGTACGGTTCTAACCTGTGCTTATGAATATTTTTTATGTGTTTCAAATACTTATACTTCTTGCATCTTACAACTTTTTATAGTAAAACAGGTACAAGGGCAAAAACATTTTGTTAATTGTACATCATTATATAATTTTTTTTGGTACAATACACATGACAGACATAGATCATTATATGTTCATTATAAACCAAGAATATGTGCGTAATTAATGCAAAATTAATGTAGCAAACTGAGAAACTATTGATAGCTAGCAAATACACTAAAATAAGAAAATAAATTGGTGTGGTTGCAACATGTATGAGGGATAATTCGTTCTCACTTTCTATAATCCTATGTCAGTGCCTTAATACAGAATCAGAATCATGTCCTTCTGTCGCATCTTTTGAGGAATGTGTTCCCTGGAGTAATACTTGTAGTGCTTTGCTGTTGTGTTGGGCGTTTATCATCCTTCTTTGCCAGTTCTACGACTACATCCTCTCCTTTCTCCACTCCCTCTCATTGTTTATCTTATTGCTCGCCTCCAGTCCAGGAATCTGACTGGCTACCAGTCTTCGACTGTCAGCTTGCTTTTCCAGTTCGGTAGTCTCTGAGCGACATCTCTTTGCCAAGTGGGTAACTCTTTTGGTACACGTGGCTCTAGCTGAACTATAGTGTGCGTCATTTACGACGGTGGCCGAGTTTAGTTTCGTTCTGCGCATCTGCCATCACAAAACACAGTCAGCCAATGAACAGAGAATGACGTTGCCAGAGCTCGACTGCAGCGTAGAGCACGGACGAGTGTCTTCAGTCTTAGAAACGTTCAGTCATAAATAAAGTAATTGAACAAAAGCAATGTCTTGATAGCAGACTTTCTTTTATGGAAAGTCTGGAAAAAGCATTCTTTATACCAATTGATTCATATTCTATTAATTAATTAAACCGAATAAGCAATAAGCCTCCTAATTAAGGCTATAGCAAGGAAAGGTGTTTGTATCATTCTCACGAACCGCTTTTTCGCAATAAAGAACAGTGGTAATTGTTTATTTCCTATTGTACTTCGACTAAACGTGCGTAATTCATTATCATACCAACAGTGTTTGTCCGTATTTTGCTTGATATTTTAGACTCCTCCAGGACATCTGTTTAGTGACCAGATGAGTTAGTGTAATGGTTAAGGTGTTTGGCTGCTAAGTGATAGGTTCTGAATTCAAACCTTGTTTGGTGCTTAATATATTCTTTACTTAATAACATTATCGAAGTGTGTTAATTCATGAATTTTATTCGTTTGAATGGAATTTTTTGATATTTCTAGTGCTTTGTCCCTTCATTATAATCATAATAAGTTTTCGGTTTTTCTAATTTTGTCCTCCAATATTTCTTTTCGCAGCAATTAACAACAGTGAAAAGGCACACATACAATATTAATGTTATCTGTTTTGTTTGTATATCTTATCTTCCGCAGTCGCTGTTCTATTATTGATATTGAGACATATTCTTTTGTGACACTATTAAAAGTATTATTTAGAGCAAAATTTCGGCTCGTACGTTGCCGAGCTACTTAATTGTCTGACGCAATTCTTTGCCTCGCTGCTTTGGCAGCATCACCATATTCAATGTTTTCGTCGACTGATGTATGTTCTGGCAAGTATTTGCTGTCTGTTGTGACAAACACAATTTTTTTGCGCACTGCGCCTCACTGACAATATATTTTAGTTTCTATGTTTTATTACGTCCACAATTCAGTTTTGTGTACTTCGCGAACTTTATTTTAATCAGAACTTTTTAGAAAAAAGCGAAATGACTCTGGTATAAATAAAACTTTTATTACAGTCTCGAAAGACGGAATATTTTTCAATATTACACACTACACCCATGTGGTACATATTTGAGATATTGTTGTACAGTAAATTTTATATGAAATTTAGGTATCTTATATACTTTCATTCTCAAAATTGTGGCAACTAAAATCGACCATACGGAAAGTATACGATATGGACTTTTACCTCTGCAAACTCTTCAAAATTTCGCTCAATGGTTTACTACATTTAATGCTGCTCAACAACTGCGTTGAACATCGAAACGAAATTAAGTCACTTATGGGGAGAAGGTATCAGTCAAGAATATGTGTAAAAATAAAATTTTTGGGCCAAATTGTTTTTGTAAAATCGAATAATAAGTGTGTCAAAGCAGTCGGAACACCACGTGTCTGCACAGGCGAGCAGTGCAGTGATGCCAAACTCACGCACAGCGCGGAATGCGGGGAGCACGTTTTTGTAGCAGCGAAAGGGTTAATGCGGCCTTGGTGGCTTCACTTCATAATCTACCCCCTAAACGTAAGTTTCCGAACTATACTATACTATGGCCCTGCTTCTCTTGGCGCGTGCGTCGTTTGCAACTGGCAACGCAGGAATCTCCCGCGTCTGGGCGGGCATGCGCGACCCGCCAAAATAAAAGAATTGAACTATAATTATGCTTGAACTGCGGCAGCGCTGGCGTCGGTTTTCGCAATCAGATCCGTTGTTTGTTCAACAGCTGATTTTACGCTTACTTCGATCGTTGATGAGATTTCGCGATCCTTCAAAGATAGCCACACATCAAACTCTTTTTCGACCTTCATTGCTTGGGTGTCTAGATGTTCTGACGTGCCTCAAGCTCTACATTTCATACACGAGTTGCCAAGTTTTGAACTTCGTCTTTAAGGCTAGTGTGAGCTATGTATAAACGTTGCATCTGACTAGTTACGTTTTGGACTAGGTCCGGTATTTCTTTGCATACGCTACACATTTCCACAATTTCGGAAGGTATACTACTCAATTGTTTCTCTAACATTTGTTCTCTTTGTTCGTTCTCTATCATGCACTTGTTGTTTTTTCTCGAAATTTTTTTCTGTTTGTACAAGTTTCTGATCGAGTCGACGCAAAAATTCTTGCGGAAGGGTCGGTTATAAGTGAACACACCGGTGTTTCATCCATCCTACCACTCGACTCGCCCCCCTGCAGAAGCAATGGAGTTATAGGTATAATTTGTTCATTAGTCTGTGGTGTATTATCTGGTATCCACAGAGCCTCGCCCTCCGCTTCATAAAGTATGTTTTCCGATGCGATGGCATGGTATTCATTTACATTCTGAACATTGTTTTCTACTTCCATATCTAGCAAATGGTGCTCGTCAGATACAGGTGGCTTTGCCTGACATACTTTACCCATAATGGATTTAATTTGGGACAACTAAAAGTGGAAACACTAACGCAAATGTACATATATCCCTTCCAAAACAAAACACACAAATACATACACGAATTAACTCACTACAAAGTTAGCACTGCTTACAGCTTTTACCGAGGATTTCTCATGTGCGTATGGCCTCGATATTTCGCACAAAATTTTCAGGACTCTTGCACTTTAAGCCTTACCTTTTTGTTATAAAGGTTTTGCTGTTTCAATTTCTTTCGTTTCCTTTATCAAGAATATCTTCTTTCTTTCATCTCAGGGTGTTCGTTGCTGTGCATAAAAAACCTTTTACGTAGACATTAATATCACACAATGGTTATGTACGTTCGTAAATCACATAAATATACATATATAAATTTTCATGCCTCGAAGTTGGGAGTCAAATGAAGTATCTGTTCGAAAGGAGTAGTATATTTATTTATTTATTTTATTTATTTGGTGACTTTAAAAACACTCATAAATTTAAGTGTGTGGTCCAAATGAAAATAATTGTTAACTGATTTTTACTTCCTAGAATATTAAGTGAGAATGAAAACAAGAACAGTATGATAATTAGCCTCGGCGTATTTGTTCTTTAAAGAGCATCGGAGTAAGCTTAAAAGTAAAATCTTAAAACTAATGTTGCTCTGCGCTGCTGCTCATTGCTGTGAAAAAATGTTTGTTAAATGTTAAAGCAGGCGATCATTGCGCTTCCGCTATGATTTCGCTTTTTAGATCGACACGTAATGGCATCCATTGAAACAACGGCCGCTATTATTGTCGAGCTGTAAACGTCTTAAGAAAAATTAAACCAATGCAGGGAACTTGACAGAGGGCTCACTGTACATTGAAATAACTCAAACAGAAACTTTAACGTACTACATTAACAAGGTTAACAGCATAAAAGCTTACATTACTTTCGTGAAACAAGCTGTCTGCTTCTTAACACCACAAACAAGCGAAGGAATAGAAGAGAAAAACAATCTAGGAGCGTTCTTCTTCCTTATTAACATCATAGAGATTATTACATTTTAAGAGTTTACTCCTTGATACTAAGATTAAAATTTAATATTTACAATAAAACATGGGTATTTTCCGCCGCCTACGCGGTCGATGAAACACATACGTTTCGTGTACATTTATGTGGTGGTATAATATTTCTCGTTCCAAGTTTTTTTGTTTGTTTTAAATGTCTTTACGACACAATCGTCGCTGGGACGGTGTACAGCCTAAACTTATTCATGACAGAGTCAGAACTATGGAGCAAATATCTTTTACTTATTTTACTCTCAAGGGATCCAGACAAATAAGCTTAACAAATTTTTGCTTGGAGCATATCTTGTGAAATGTCACGTGGACCACTTGCACTCTCAGGCCCTCATATATGCTGCAAATAAATTATATTTTGTGTTTTACGTTGTGCCGGCCGCGGTGGTCTCGCGGTTCTAGGCGCTCAGTCCGAAGCCGCACGACTACGACGGTCGCAGGTTCGAATCCTGCCTCGGGCATGGATGTGTGTGATGTCCTTAGGTTTAAGTAGTTCTAAGTTCTAGGGGACTGATGACCACAGATGTTAAGTCCCATAGTGCTCAGAGCCATTTGAACCATTTTACGTTGTGTACCCATCTTTCTGATATAGAACCGGCCTCATATACCATCCTGTGTTGAATTGTTGTTTACTGCCATGTTGGATGTTGAATTAGACTAAATGTAACTAGTTATGACATACCAACGGGAGACAGCGTTGACTACAGTAAGTAGCTTCAAATGGATGTAGTCTGCAGCAGTTTCGATGAGAGGAAAAGGCTTGTACAGGATAGACTAGCACGCAGAGCTGGAACAAATCAGTCTGCAGCTGAAGACTATAGTACACTTACATGGTGAGAGTCGCTTGTAATGGGACACCCTCCTCTAACATTACTTTCCCTCGACAGTAGTTGTTGATACCACTATTATTTCTCGAATGTTGGACACGTCAGTATTACCTCAGTTGCTTTTCTAGAAACTATTATTTAGTTTTATACTCAGTATGTAATATATCAAGATAAAATTTATGAAAAGGATTACTTTATAAAATATTGTAGTTTCAATGTTATAATCTATAAATACTAGTTCGGAATCTATAGTTAAACATTTTTACAAACATTTGAAATTAAGAATTATTTGCACATTTAAAATTTGTATTATTAATTACGTAATCATGTACATTTTACTATATTTTTGGATCCATTTATGAAAGAATAACCAAAATTAACAATGTAACGAAAACTAGTAGAAATTTATATGTGAAGAAAAATTGTAAACCGTTTGGAATGTTGTTATTTCCACAGAATGAAAGAGTCGTAAGCTTGCATCTGATGTGATCGGAAGTGTTTCTGTATAACAGGTGCGAACAATGTAATTTCGAGTTTGTTAATGTGAAGAAGAAAAATTCTGTTTGATATCCTAAAATGTGAGACAATCAGTGGAACATATATTTAAGTAAAAACGTCTGCAACAACAATCTTTCAATTTGTTTAGTTCAAACCAACCGTGAGTACCTGATGTTAGACTTTAAGCTTCGAGAATTAGACCCCTAGACAAGAAGAACTGAAGCCATCTCAACATGACAAAATAATTAAACTTGAAAGTTTATTGTAATCTCGAATCTTCATAAAAGAATTTCCTTATTAATTACGAGGACTGGGCGTTGTTTAATGTGGACAACAGATGGAAGAAGGAAGGAGGAGGGGGGGGGGGAAAGTTTACAAGCTTTTGTGTTCCAAGCGTCCTGTTGCTGAAATAACAACGAGCGTCAGTAGCTCAGTTGTAGACTTGTAAACAAACCTTTGCTCCTTCATATACATTCAAATTCGTCGCAGCTTATTCTACTCCAATAGAAGTCTTTCGGTAGTCAGCTCTTTGTTACCTGTTTAAAGGGAAGAAAATTCCAAGATATGTTATTGTATCTACAGACGGCATCGTTTGTAGCGGCAAATCATTTCAAGCGATGGAAGCCAACAGTGCTGAGTAAAATATCAATGCTGTTGTATGTAGACTCGGCTCTGGTAAACACGGTTAGCATTTAAGCACTGTCTCCAGGGGACATCCGCTCACAGATGACGCGGACAACTAATCTTATATGTTCTTTTATCACCTCCATCATGTGGCTAACAAAATGGATTCACTCAGGACCAGTTTTAGATCACGTGGGCCCATAGCACTGGCGAACTGCCGCGCTCCTCTTGTGCACTGTGTAGTGGTACTTCTTTAGTGAAGTATAAGAGGAGGTAATGTACAACAACTTTTCATTTCAGTAATTTAAGCACTAAGAACTGCTATCCACCGTGATTATTGAACCATTATCTATCCAATTCAATGATAACACTAAAACTCTGTGTCACATTTTTTTCTTGGTATCACCATTTACATACAAAGGAAAATCTCAATTGACTATTAGTTACATTCATGTAACAAGGAACAACGAGTATCTCCAACATAAAACTCCAAAAAATATTTTCGATCTCTACCTACTTAGGCCACATATATACTGACTCTATTCAAGTCATGATTAGGCTATTACTTTCATTTTCACTAGGTGAGAAGTGTAAGATTATCACCGCCTACTATATACCTCATCTCTTCCTAAACCTCTGCATCGATTTCAAAATTTTAAGTTTACTAAACAAACTACTTGTTATCTGGAAAGAAGTACTGTGGTATCACTAGTACCTTGCTCCCATATGTGTGGGCATGTTATGAAAAAGGATGGTTAATGCCTGACATCTAGGCTGCCCTGGACAACCGACTTGTTGTGCATGTAGTGTTAGGATGCATTCCACGGCACACGTGTCAATGGTGATGACTGAGGAGAGAGGGCAGAAGAGGAGATGGGTTGTAAGAGAAGGTACAATGACATGTACAGAGAAAGTAGGAGGAGGAGGAGGAGGAGGAGGAGGAGAAAGGAGTAGGACGTGCAGAGAGAGAGGGTATAGGAAATGGAGGGACAAAGAGTGAGGGTTGGACGGATCGACAGAGAGAGAGAGAGAGAGAGAGAGAGAGAGAGAGAGAGAGAGAAGGAGGGTGTGAACAGGAGAGTGGGGAAAGGAGGGAATGGACAGAGAGAGGGGTAGAAGGAGATGAGCAGAGATAGAGGGAGGAGGAGAAGTGTGCAATTTAAGTGCCATACACTTACGCTTATGAAGTATGTTAAGTATCAATAGGCTGCGCCCCACCTTCTTCGAATACTGAAACATTCGACAGCCAGTGAGCAAATGAGTCTGAGAACATTGGCATATATTAACAGATTTAACAGAATGCGTATGAAAACCGTACAATAGTGTGTTGTAACGAAGTAGATTAACATACTGAAATGACACTTAGTGGCTGAATTTATAAATATTAAGTAAACCTAAAGCAAGATCGAAGAATAAAATTTGACAAAATATTCGTTGTCAAATCTCCAGAAAGGAATCTGAAGCAAACAGAGACTTGCTCAGTTTTGGAGAGGTCACAAGTTCCATCCAATAGAATTTAAAAATACTCAGCTGTTTTTATCTCGTCCATAATTCCAGACTGCTGTAGCTGCCGTCAGCTCGAAATTTCATTTTTACTGTTGTGGTGAACCTTGTTGTATCCATCTGTTTGTAACCAAGATTTTAATTCTACCACTTCTTCTGCTCCAGGCACTAGAAATGTCATAAAGTCGGAATTTTCTTTGTTGTTGGAGCCACGTATTGGGAGACCTTGAACCGCCAGTGCCTTTACTATGCTGAGTATTTTCAGAAACACGGTTCGAGAATCCATTATCTGCTTCAACTGCGCTGGTAGATAGCACACCGCGCTTCGTACACGACCACCGTGGCGCTTGGGCGTCACAGCACCAAGTTACGATACCTGAAGATGGGCGTATAAGAGCCCGAAACCGGTCGTGTGATAATAAAAGAACTTAACAACTATAACGGAATTTTCAACCTATTAGTAGTTTAAGCGTTATTTAATTCTTTCGTGTAATTAATATGAGTCCTCATATTCCCTGCTTTATATTTCCAGTTTGAAAATCCATCAACAACCATAAGGTTTGTTGATTTTAAGGCCTTCTGGTCGAAAGTGAATATTACCTTCCCTTCAAACACCTCAATACAGATTTGACAATTCCTGTATTATTTATGTTGAGTCGAAGCCATGGATTATGCTTCCTTTAGTTTCCAAAAACTGAAGTCTCTATGGTGTTCTTTTGAGCTGAAAACAAAAACGAAAGTATGTTTTGTGGGACGTTCAGTAAGTATTGCAACACTTCTTTGTCGGTCAGTTTCGGTTGAAAAAATGCGCCATTTGGTGTGGGACATAGCGGAACATTCCCGCTTCGGCCCCTACTATTTCATGAATTTGCGATTGGTGGCGGTGCTATACGTAGCCTTCAAAATGGCGTTTGTAACGGAGGTGTGTGCCAAGCAGAGAACTGTCGTTAAGTTTTTTTTGGCGGAAAACCAAGGCATCGCAGATATACATAGGTGCTTGCAGAATGTGTAAGGAGACGTGACAGTGAAAAGAAAGACGGTGAGTCGTTGGGCACGGCGTGTTTCATCATCGCAACAAAGTCGCACAAACGTTTCCGATCCTCGGCTTCCCGGCCGCCAAAGCACAGCTGTGACACCTGTAAAGTTGGAACGTGCGGACACTCTTAATCGAGATAATCGACGGGTCACAACGAAACACCTCACTGCTCAATTGTACGTCACTGTTGATAGTGCTGACACACTCGTCCACATTTTGGTGTACTCTAAGGTGTGAGCCCTCTGGAGTCCTTGCCGCCTAGAAGAAGACCATAAAGAGCAACGAAGGACCATTCCGTGCGGAATAGCTGGCGCGTTACGAGGTTGATCAAGACCATTTATTTTCAACTTCTTCTCAGGCGACGAAACATTTCATCACTTCGAATCGGAAATAAAACGGCAGCTCATGGAGTGGCATCACACCACCTCTCCCCTACCGGTAAACTCAAGGCGATGGTCTTCTGGGATTCTGAAGGGGCTGTTTTGTTGCCCTCCCGCTTGGTGCAACTATCAACTCTGAAGTGTATTGTGCTACCCTGAGGAAATTGAACAAAAGACTTCAGCGTGTTCGTGTTCCCAAAAATGCCCTTCTCCATGACAGTGCAAGGCCTCAGTCAAGACTGCGCTTGCGAGAGGGGCTTACAAACTACTGTGTTAGTATTTCTAATGAACAGTAATCTTGATATTGAAAATCTGTGAGAAGTTCCTATGGGACGAAACTGCTGAGATCATCGGTCCCTAGACTTACACACTACCTAATCTAACTTAAACTAACTTACACTAAGGACAACCAACACACACACCCATGCCCGATGAAGGACTCGAACCTCCGGCGGGGGGAGCGGTGCAAACCGTGGCAAGGCGCCCCGGACTGTGCAGCGGTAATCGTGATATCTATGAAGTTGTGGGTACAGATGTCCTCACAGTAATATTTCATTAAAATTCAATCCAGACATACAGACCTCTATAATCACTAAATACAAACACTTAACAATACGACAGAGTAAATAAAAACATAAAATAAATATCTAGCCTACGGTGTGTCACAGATAATAAGGCGTTTTCATTCATGGGCACGAATAGTCCACAACCAAACAGAAGATCGTTCCTGCAACTGACCGACTCCAAGGGATAAAGACTTTGAAGTCAGCTTCCCAAGCAGCATATCAGTGCAAGAGCGTATGAGCACTTGTATTGTAGACAATATGTGTAGATGAAATCTTTCGGGTCTCTACTCGAATGGTAGCTTGGGATTCCAGTATCTCTGCGTCGCTGCATACTTGGAGACGAGTGATTCTCATAGGTATTTATACCAGGACATTCTACATTAATACGGCAGCTTGTTTATTTGTTGTTGTGGTCTTCAGTCCTGAAACTGGTTTGATGCAGCCCTCCATGCTACCCTTTCCTGTGCAAGCTTCTTCATCTCGCAGTACTTACTGCAACCTACATCCTTCTGAATCTGCTTAGTGTATTCATCTCTTGGTCTCCCTTTACGATTTTTACCCTCCACACTGCCTTCCAATGCTAAATTTGTGATCCCTTGACGCCTCAAAATATGTCCTACCAACCGGTCCCTTCTTCTAGTCCAGTTGTGCCACAAACTCCTCTTCTCCCCAATCCTATTCAATACTTCATCATTAGTTACGTGATCTACCCATCTAATCTTCAGCATTCTTCTGTAGCACCACATTTCGAAAGCTTCTATTCTCTTCTTGTCCAAACTATTTATCGTCCATGTTTAACTTCCGTACATGGATACACTCCATACAAATACTTTCAGAAGCGACTTCCTCACACTTAAATCAATCCTCGATGTTAACAAATTTCTCTTCTTCAGAAACGCTTTCCTTGCCATTGCCAGTCTACATTTCATATCTTCTCTAGATCGACTATCATCATTTATTTTGCTCCCCAAATAGCAAAACTCCTTTACTACTTTAAGTGTCTCATTTCCTAATCTAATTCCCTCAGCATCACCCAACTTAATTCGACTACATTACATTACCCTCGTTTTGCTTTTGTTGATGTTCATATTATATCATCCTTTCAAGACACTGTCCATTCCGTTCAACTGCTCTACCAAGTCCTTTGCTGTCTCTGACAGAATTACAATGTCATCGGCGAACCTCAAAGTTTGTATTTCTTCTCTCTGGATTTTAATACCTACTCCGAATTTTTCTTTTGTTTCCTTTACTGCTTACTCAATATACAGATTGAATAACACCAGCGAGAGGCTACAACCCTGTCTCACTCCCTTCCCAACCATTGCTTCCCTTTCATGCCCTTCGACTCTTACAACTGCCATCTGCTTTCTGTACAAATTGTAAATTCTCTGCCACCTTCAGAATAGGAAAGAGAGTGTTCCAATCAACATTGTCAAAAGCTTTTTCTAAGTCTACAAATGCTAGAAACGTAGGTTTTCCTTTTCTTAATCTTTCTTCTAAGATAAGTCGTAAAGTCCGTATTGCCTCACGTGTTCCAATATTTCTACGGAATCCAAACTCATCTTCCCCGAGGTTGGCTTCTACCAATTTTTCCATTCATCTGTAAAGGATTCGAGTTAGTATTTTGCAATTGTGACTTATGAAACTGATACTTCGGTATTTTTCACATATGTCAACACCTGCTTTTTTTGGGATTGGAATTATCATATTCTTCTTGAAGGCTGAGGGTATTTCGCCTGTCTCATACATCTTGCGCACCAGATGGTAGAGTTTTGTTAGGACTGGCTTTGCCAAGGCCGTCAGAAGTTGTAATGGAATGGTGTCTACTCCCGGGGCCTTGTTTCGACTCATGTCTTTCAGTGCTCTGTCAAATTCTTCACGCAGTATCGTTCCTCCCATTTGATCTTCATCTACATCCTCTTCCACTTCCATAATATTGTCCTCAAGTACATCGCCCTTGTATAGACCCTCTATATACTCTTTCCTCCTTTCTGCTTTTCCTTCTTGTTTGTTATACACCAGCATTCTCTTACTTGTTGGTTTATATGAACAGAATTTGCATCATACTCGTCTTAACACCGTGTAGTGCACTACAGGGCTGCCGGTTGGTGTGGATGCCGTTGGTGTGGATACAGTGAGTAGTTGTACCAACTCAAAAAATTCAGTTTCGATTAAAGAAAACATATTCTACATCTACATCTACATCCGTACTCCGCAAGCCACCTGACGGTGTGTGGCGGAGGGTACCCTGAGTACCTCTATCGGTTCTCCCTTCTATTCCAGTCTCGTATTGTACGTGGAAAGAAGGATTGTCGGTATGCTTCTGTGTGGGCTCTAATCTCTCTGATTTTATCCTCATGGTCTCTTCGCGAGATATACGTAGGAGGGAGCAATATACTGCTTGACTCTTCGGTGAAGGTATGTTCTCGAAACTTCAACAAAAGCCCGTACCGAGCTACTGAGCGTCTCTCCTGCAGAGTCTTCCACTGGAGTTTATCTATCATCTCCGTAACGCTTTCGCAATTACTAAATGATCCTGTAACGAAGCGCGCTGCTCTCCGTTGGATCTTCTCTATCTCTTCTATCAACCCTACCTGGTGCGGATCCCACACTGCTGAGCAGTATTCAAGCATTGGGCGAACAAGCGTACTGTAACCTACTTCCTTTGTTGTCGGATTGCATTTCCTTAGGATTCTTCCAATGAATCTCAGTCTGGCATCTGCTTTACCGACGATCAACTTTATATGATCATTCCATTTTAAATCACTCCTAATGCGTACTCCCAGATAATTTATGGAATTAACTGCTTCCAGTTGCTGACCTGCTATTTTGTAGCTAAATGATAAGGGACCTATCTTTCTATGTATTCGCATCACATTACACTTCGCTACATTGAGATTCAATTGCCATTCCGTGCACCATGCGTCAATTCGCTGCAGATCCTCCTGCATTTCAGTACAATTTTCCATTGTTGCAACCTCTCGATACACCACAGCATCATCTGCAAAAAGCCTCAGTGAACTTCCGATGTCATCCACCAGGTCGAGGATGCGGAGAGGTACGCCTCCGCATTTTTTACATAGAACTCTTAAAACTTTTGAATTAAAGCAAACTTTGTTAGCATTCTGCATCTTTATTCCTGAAGTCTACATATTTATTTTCAACACAGTCATCCCGAAGACGAACACATTTCGCCAAACAACACACTCATTTGCTGAGACCGTTATTTTAGAATCATTGACTTTGTTGAAGGATCCACAACCTCACCTCTGCTCCCACTGCTTTATCGCTGTCAAAGTGAAGTCCTCGACGGTGTTCTTCAAGTTCTGGAGACAGATGAAAATCGGATGTGGTAAAGTCGGGATTGTATGGAGGATGACCAATGACAGTCAACCCAAGGCGTCAGTTTGTCGCATATGTTGCAGCGCTCGTGTGTGGGCTGGCATTGTCATGCTGAACAAGTGGTTGCCCCATGTGTGGACGAACTCTTCAGTTAGAAAGACGGTTGCAACACATTGTTTCTCACGCGCCTCCATAGCAGCATAGAGTTGCAATTTTGTCGGTGAAGTGGTAAAGTAGACCGAGTAATAAGTCCGCCGTTCAAAAAGTTAGTCACCCCAGTGCTATCTCTAGATGAATTGTTAAGCCTTTACTGATAGAGCCGCGAGTGGTAGCCGAGCAATCTGAGGCGCCTTCTCACCGTCCGCGCGGCTCTCTCCGTCGGAGGTTCGAGTTCTCCCTTGGGCATGGGTGTGTGTGGTTGTCCTTAGCGTCAGTTAGTTTACGTTAGATGAAGTAGTGTGTAAGCCTAGGGACCGATGACCTAAACAGTTTGGTCCCATAAAATATTACCACAAATTTACAATATCCCTTTTTTTACCAACTGCGACATAGTGGCGTATACAGTGATCCAATACTGTCAAATGTTTTTTATTCCAGTCTTTGATCAAAACGTCAATTCTTTATTTTCTAAAGAATTTGTTCAAATGGCTCAGAGCACTATGGGACTTATCATCTGAGGTCATCAGCCCCCTAGTACTTACTACTGCTTACACCTAACTAACCTAATGAGATCACACACATCCATGCCCGAGGCAGGATTCGAATCTGCGACCGTAGCGGTCGCAAGGTTGCAGACTGAAGCGCCTAGAACGACTCGGCGACAACTGCCGGCCCAAAAGAATTGATATTGTGATCAAAGACCGGAATAAAAAACATTTTTTTTCTTTTTTTACAGATAGTGCAGCGATCGAGTCACTTGCTGAACCGTGTGTCTACATGAAGATAAGGCAACAGTGATCATTTATGTTTCAAGGCTACATTGCGCGTAATCGTGCGTAAATGTGAGAACGAAACACAGTGAAAAAATGGGCCATTGTGTTTGGCCATGACGATGGCCATACGTTGTGTGAAGTTCGTGGATTTGCTGGTGTTTAGCGGCGGACTGTTAAACTGTCAATAAGCAGTAGTGTAGCACACGTGGCTACGAAACTTGACAACAGAATTGTGGTTGGAAAAATAACATGATTCCAGAGACACGTTCCATGGCTTGTGAATCAAATTCGCTCCCAAACGCGACAGGAATTCCTGCTGGCAATGAATTAAGTTCCATTGCCAACTGTTAGGGAGACAAAATTGCAACAGGAACTGCATGAAATGAAAATTTTGAGTCTGTCACTTCGCAACAGGCACATGAAGACGAGAACAGCAACGCCCATCGGGCTGGAAGAATAGTTGCCTGGTTCTGAACGCTAACCCGTCCTATTCCATTTTGATTGTCCTCAACATCATTTAACTTCAACCCCAAAGCCAATCTTGTGGGCATGTTGGAACAGCGGGTAGAACACCGCAATTTGGTCGAATTGCGTGATAACTCCTCAGCGAGTGGCTTAACTTGTAAGCTTCGTATACGCACAACCTTGTGGATTCACTTCCCGACGGTTGTAAAGTCCAGGGGCGGAATTAGACGGTATTAAATCAAGAAAGTAATAATTTATGTAGGGGTGACTAGTTATTTGTCCGGTGAGTTTATACATGACTTGAAATACTCAACCGATATTTAGAATAGAATAAAAATATTCTGAGGAGTAACTTTTCAGCGCGCCCTCGTAGGCTATATACTGTGAGAGAACGGTCGCAGAGTAGCTGTGCTGTGATGAGCTTGTTGAGCCATCTATCAGTGAAAATCGTAGGTGTATATGAAGTCACTGAATTCTTTTCTTAAATTTACTATAATCCAAGTGTATTGTTATAGTTTTACACTCCAAAGCATGCAGTTTAAATTTCAGCGGTTTACATAAAGCATAATATCGATTTTAATAAGAAATGACAGAAACTTTTCTTTATTGTATTTGATGTCACCTATTAGCATGGAAACTTATACAGTGTGTGGTTTCAGGTACTGAAAGGCAGTGTTACCTGAAGTGCCACGTTGGACTATAGAGAGTGGAGATCCCACCAGAAGAAATAACTTTCATAGGAAAATGAAATTTCAAGATAAATATAAAAATGTATCGCGTATCTTAGATAGAAATCATATCTTACATGTTGTGCACTTTGTTTTGATTCACACCTTGGCGGTATTTCATATATGTTTTACGATGTTTTGTTGTAATTGATATCTCTTACTACTGCAAACATTAATATATCAAATTCTTTGTCTATGAAGTGTGACACAGTATTAACGCTATAACTTTATAATTTTTGTATGTTTTGGCTGTTATACATAAGACCCATGATTTCTCTTACATAATTTAATGAGTTAATGTTTTTGGTGCTTCATACCACGACGAGAATTCTTTTTCCAAACTGTCTACATTCCACCTTCAGGATTGTAGAAGAGCGTTTTAGTAACCTTTGGTTAGTAAAACGTCTTTGGAGGTATTTAAATGGGACTACCTTCCCATTCCTACCTGAAATTCTTTCCTCATGTCAAAATTCTCTAAAGAGGTTATTTTAGTCCACGTTTTTCACTTTCTGGATTATATACTGTTTTGTCTGTACCCTGTTCCAGTAGTAAACTGCCCTTTAAAAATTAGTACAGGTGAGTTTACTATTTCAGATTAAATTTCACTTTAATATTTTACCCAGTTTGTATTAGCAACTAAGGGGAGTAAGCGGTTTGTTAATAACCAAACTTTCAAATTTCGTGATATGAACTGTTCAGCCATGTTGCGCCACATGTAATTGAAAATTTACTATTTGTGAAAAGCCAGGATGTTTATTCATTAGGATTATTTAATATGATACTCTACTTGAGAGCTATCCAAAACAACAATACAAATATTATATTCACAATGATTTGTTTATAATTAACGAAAACGTGATTTAAATTGTTGTACAGTAAAACTGATTGAAATTGTATGTGAAATTAAGTAAACTCTTCCAAATTGCTTATCACAACATGTAGGGCAACATGTGGACCATTTTTTTTATATTGGTAAGGCAAATCATCTAACGACTTTTAATTGTTGTTTTGTAAATCTTACATTTAACATTGTATTCAGATGTTTAGTTTCGTATAAACGGAAGTGGCGCTTAACCCATGAGAGGAGAAGTACTAAGGGACAGTTAGTGGGAGTGCCTGTCAGTCACTCTGCATTATCTGTGACTGAAATTTTCTAATTTCCACCACTCTTCTACATACTGGTGAACGGTGGAGACCCAATCTATTACGTTGCTCTGATGGTATGATTGAGAATTCACTATTACCACTGTCCAGATTATAGACAGAACAACAAGAACTGTATATTTTATTCTCACTCAGCGTCTGTGGTAATTAAAATGTTTCTCTCCTCTCACGTACTGAAGGGTGACTTTTGAATTTCTCATAAAATTCCACACATTCCACATGAATGAAATTACCTTCTGGCATATTTTACAAGAGGGTTTGTATGCCTGGCACAGAACTTATTTACATAATATATAATATTTTGTGTTTGATGTAATTATTAACTGAAATTTATAACTTTGCTAACCAGTGCTGTCTGTGGAAAACTTATTGCTTTGTAAGAGGTTTCGCTGTTGACTGGAGGAATAAATTATAAACTGGACATGCATCTGTGAGAGAAAGTCTAACTTAATGATGTTTAAGTGACTATAGCTCCGATTTGTAGACTGTATATGTTGAATGCATTACTCCATCTGCATTGTACTACCTAGAATATTCCGGTATTAATTGATACACATATCTGTGTAAATAATAATTGTGAGAAAATTAGAACACAAAATTCTGTATCTTTATTTGTGTGTCAATTGAATAATACACTGTGGCATAGAATCTAAGTGCTCTAATAACTCATAGCCTGACAACGTAGACCTACAGGGTGAGTATTATTGAAGTACACGAAATAAAATCGTCATAGCATCTGAGCAGGTAAAGTTAGCATGCTCCAATTGCACGAGTGGCTGCGGCGCATGTTGGGAATTGTATGGTTTCATCTAGCGACGAAGCCCACTTTCGTTTGGATGGGTTCGACAATAAGAAAGATTGGCACACTTGGGGGATTGAGAATCGACATTTTGCGATCGAGAAATTTCCTCACCCGCAATGGGTGACGTCCGTACCACGTGGTCTCGCGGTCGCTTTCTCGCTTCCCTTGCACGGGGTCCCTGTTTCGATTCCCGGCGGAGTCAGGGATTTTCACGTGCTCCGAGATGACTGGGCGTTTGTGTTGTCCTCATAATTGCATCATCATTCATGAAAGTGGCGAGATTGGACTGAAAAAAGATTGCGAATTTGTACAGGCGCTGATACCCGCACTGTTGAGCGCTACCCAACCAAACATCAGCATCATCAGCATCATCAGTGGGTGACTGTGTGCTGTGCAATGTCCAGTCATGGAATAATCTGTGCCATATTCTTTGATGGTACGGTGACAACCAGATGGTATATGAAAGTTTTGGCAGATGACTTCATCACCATTATGTAAAGTGACCCTGATTTCGACAAGATGTGGTTCATGCAAGGTGGAGTTCGAACCCGTCGTATCAAGAGAGTGTTTGACGTCCTGGAAGAGCACTTTGGCGGATTTCATTCTGGCTGTGGGGTACCCAGAGGCCACTGGCATGGGCCTTGACTGGCCGCTACCTTCTGCCCCTAAGAACCATGGTTCTACCCAAAAGTGGGGAGAATTGCATGCCTCAGCCATACAGATAGCCACATGGTAGGTGCAACCACAAACGAGTGGTATCTGTGGAGAGGCCAGACAAACGTGTGATTCCTGAAGAGGGTCATCAGACTTTTTCTGTAGTTACATGAGTAACAGTCTGGATGATTGACTAATCTGTAACATCAACCAAAATGGCCTTGCTGTGCTGGTACTGGAAAGGGTGAAAACAAGGGTAAACTATAGCCACAATTTTTCTTGAGAGCATGCAGCTGTAATGTATGATTAAATGATGATGACATCGTCTTGGGTAAAATATTCTGGCGGTAAAGTAGTGCCCCATTTGGATCTCCAGCTGGGGACTTCTCCGTAAGACATCGTCATCAGGAGAAACAAAACTAGCGTTCTACGGATCAGAGCGTGGAATGTCAGACCTTTAATCTGGCAGTTAGGTCAGAAAATTCAAAAAGGGAAACGGATAGGTTAAAGTTTGACATAGTGGGAATTAGTGAAGTTCAGTGGCAGGAGGAACAGGACGTCTTGTCCTGCGAATACAGGGTTACAAATACGAAATCAGATAGTGGTACTGCAAGAATAGATTTAATAATGAGTAAAAAAACAGGATAGCAGATAAGCTACTATGAACAGCATAGTGAACGCAGTAGTGTAGCCAAGATTGACACGAAGCCCACGCCCTCCACAGTAGTACAAGTTTATATGCCAAGTAGCACCGCAGATGAGGAGGAGATTGAGGAAATGTATGATGAGATAAAACAAATTATTCAGATAGTTAAGGCAGCCCGAAGATTTAGTAGTAATGGGGGACTGGAATTCAATAGCAGGAAACGAAAGAGAAGGAAAAGTAGTAGATGAATATGGGCCGAGGATAATAAATGAAAGAGAAGCCGCCTGGTAGAACGTTGCACTCAGCATAATTTAATCATAGCTATCACTTGGTTTAAGAATCATGAGAAAAGGTTGTATACGTGGAAGAGACCTGGAGATAATGAAAGGTTTCAGATTGATTATATAATTGTTAGACAGAGATTTAGGAACCTGATTTTAAATTGTAAGACACATCCAGGGGCAGATGCAGTCTCTGACCACAATTTATTGGTTATGAACTGCAGATTAAAACTGAAGAAACTGCAAATAGGTAGGAATTTAAGGAGGTGGGACGTGGATAAACTGAAAGAACCATAGGTTGTAGAGGGTTCCAGGGGGAACTTTAGGGAACGATTGACAAGAATAGGGGGAAATAAATACAGAAGAAGAATGGGTAGCGTTGAGTGATGAAATAGTGAAAGCCACAGAGGATCAAGTAGATAAATAGACGAGAGATAGCAAAAATCTTTGGTTAACACAAGAGATATTGAATTTAATCGATGACAGGAGAAAATTTAAAATGCAATAAATGAAGCAGGAAAGGAAATACAATCTTCTAAAACATGAAAATGACAGGAAGTGCAAAATAGCTAAGCAGGAATGACTAGAGGACAAATGTAAGGAGGATGAAGCATATAACCCTAGGAGTAAGATAGATACTGCCTACATTAACATTAAAGGGATCTTTGTAGAATAGAGAACCACCTGTATGGACCAGTCCTAAGTAAAAATGGAAAGCAGAAAGGTGGAAGGAGCACATAGACAGTCTATACAAGGGATACGCACTCGAAGGCAATATTAGGAAAATGGAGGAGAACGTAGACGACAATGTGAAGGTATATATAATAGTGCATAAAGAACTTGACATAGCACTGAAAGACTTAAGTCGAAACAAGGCCCCCGATGGAGCTACTGACGGGCTTGGGAGAGCCAGCCAGCACAAAACTCTTCCATCTGATGAGCAAGATGTATGAGACAGGCGAATGCCCTGAGACTTCAAGAAGAATATTATAATCCCAGTTACAAAGAAAGCCGGTACTGGCAGGCCTGAAAACTACTGAATCATCAGTTTAGTAAGTCACCGCTGCAAAATATTAACACGAATCATTTACAGAAGAATAGAAGAATATGGTAGAAGCCGACGTAAGGTAAGATCAGTTTAGGTTCTGGAGAAATGTAGAAACTAGCGAGGCAATACTCACCCTACGACTTCTAATAGAATACAGGTTAAAGAAAGGCAAACCTACTTGTATAGCATTTGAAGACTTTGATTAAGGTTTTCACAATGTTGGCTGGGATATTCACTTTCAAATTCTAAAGGTGGCAGGGGTAAAATACAGGGAGCAAAAGGTTATTTACAATTAATTTGTACAGAAACCAGAGGGCAGGGTGAGAGTCGAGATGCAGAAAAGGGAAGCAGTTATTGAGAATGGAGAGACACAGAGTTGTAGCCTATACCTCATGATATTCAATCTGTATATTGAGCAAGCAGCAAAGGAAACAAAAGAAAAATTCGGAGTAGGAATTAAAATTCATGTAGAAGAAATAAAAATTTTGAGATTTGTCGATGACATTGCAGTTTTGGCAGAGACAGTAAAGGACTTGGAAGAGCAGTTGAACGGAATGAACAGTATCTTGAAAGGAGGATATAAGATGAACATCAACAAAAGCAAAACTAAGATAATGGAATGTAGTCGAATTAAATCAGGTGACACTGAGGGAGTTAGATGAGGAAATGAGACCCTTAAAGTAGTAAATGAGTTTTGATACTCCCTGAAAGTATTTGTATAAACGTGAAACATACACGATAAATAGTTTAGAGAAGAAGACCATAGAAGATTTTGAAATGTGATGCTACAGAAAAATGCTGAAGATTAGATGGGTAGATCACATAACCAATGTGGAGGTACTGAATAGAACTGGAGAGGAGAGCAATTTGTGGTAAAACTTGACCAAAAGAAGGGATCAGTTGATAGGACACTTTGTGGACATCAAGGGGTCACCAATTTAGTAGTGGAGGGAAGAGTGTGGGGTAAAAATCGTAGAGGGAGACCAAGAGATGAATACAGTAAACAGATTCAGAGGGATGTAGGTTGCAGTAGTTACTGAGAGATGAAAAGGCTTGCACAGGATGGAGTCATATGGAGAGCTGCATCTTCGGAGTGTAGTGACGTTTCATTGTTGAAGAAAGTGTGTGCACGACGTAGTTTGTAACTAACTTTTTTTTCATGTTGTTCAGTAGTTGTCATCTGGTATGAAGCCAATGTAACTATTTATTACTTCATTCTACTTGGCTGTATTATTAGACGTAAATGGATTGTGCTTTTCGTATAGAATATTACCGTGTTTAATCAAAGGAAAGGAAACCAAGATACTATATATTCATCTGAGTGACTTCTTATGAAATGGACTATTTATTGTAAGATTCACAGTATTTAAATGTAGAGCTGCATGGATTATAATCACCAGACATGTCTTTACAGTGCTTCTGGAATCAGTATGTTGAATACTTGGCACATTAATGATTGCTCTCCAATGAAACCTTCATCCGGATTCATATGTTTTATATTGCCATAAAGTAGCTTAAAGAAATGATTTAATGTTGGCACTCTGTAAAACGTTATAAAAACCAGCAGGTTTTCTATGAGTAGCTTCCTAGTCTCAAGTGAGTTTAAGAGTGTAAATAATCTCACTAGTTCTCGATAAGAATGATAACAGTAACAGCCAAACAGTTTACAGTCTTCTCGTAATAAAGATTTTTATCTTATCTGAAGACTAGATGGCATTCTGCTGTGGAACGTGGAAGTGATAGTACCACCAGGCCGAAAACCGCTAAAGCACCTTACAATATACTTCAATCAGGCCAGTATTTACATACATTTAAGGCATGGCATGACACTTTTTTCCTTCACGTATAGATCAAACTGAAATTATTTTGAAACCTCGTATACTGCATATTAGTTTGGAAAGCAAAAAGGAACTTGTTCGAAATTATATCAAGCTCAGATACATCTACTGGAAGCACATCTAAAGGGAAAGAGGGCCATTCATCATCTACTTTTTGCATTTCCAGTGGTTTAACCTTACACAAGATCTGCCACTGTTGTTAGACTAGGTGTAACTTCTCTCTGTGTAAGAGACACTGCTCTTTTTGGAGATAAATATTCTAACATTGAGTCGTTAAATTTAAGCCACATCTGAATTACTTTACATCTACAGATTAAGAAGCTGGAGCATCTCTCCCTGAATTCCATAATGAGGCACGACCAGAAAATCCTTCGACCTCATTGTTGTTGTTGCTGTGGTCTTCAGTCCTGAGACTGGTTTGATGCAGCCCTCCATGCTAATCTATCGTGTGCAAGCTCCTTCATCTCCCAGTACCTACTGCAACTTACATCCTTCTGATCTGCTTAGTGTATTCATCTCTTGGCCTCCCTCTACTATTTTTACCCTCCCCGCTGCCCTCCAGTGCTTAATTTGTGATCCCTTGATGCCTCAGGACATGTCCTTCCAGCCGATCCCTTCTTCTACTCAAGTTGTACCACAAACTTCTATTCTCCCCAATCCTATTCAATACCTCCACATTAGTTACGTGACCTACCAACCAAATCTTCAACATTCTTCTGTAGCACGCCATTTCGAAAGTTTCTATTCTCTTCTTATCCAAACTATTTATTGTCCATGTTTCACTTCCATACTTGGCTACACTCCATACAAATACATTCAGAAACGACTTCCTGACATTTAAATCTACACTCGATGTTAACAAATTTCCCTTCTTCAGAAACGCTTTCCTTGCCATTGCCAGTCTACATTTTATATCTTCTCTACTTCGACCATCATCAGTTATTTTGCTCCCCAAATAGCAAAACTCCTTTACTTCTTTAATTGTCTCATTTCCTAATGTAATTCCCTCAGCATCATCCGATTTAATTCGACTACATTCCATTATCCTTGTTTTGCATTTGTTCATGTTCATCTTATATCTTCCTTTCAAGACACTGTCCATTCCATTCAACTGCTCTTCCAAGTCCTTTGATGTCTCTGACAGAATTACAATGTCATCTGCGAACCTCAAAGTTTTTATTTCTTCTTCCTGGATTTTAATACCTACTACGAATTTTTCTTTTGTTTCCTTTACTGCTTGCTCAATATACAGATTGAATAACATCGGTGAGAGGCTGCAACACTGTCTCACTCCCTTCCCAACCACTGCTTCCCTTTCATGCCCCTCGACTCTTATAACTGCCATCTGCTTTATGTACAAATTGTAAATAGCCTTTCGCTCCCTGTACTTTACCACGGCCACCTTTAGAATTTGAAAGAGAGTATTCCAGTCAACATTGTCAAAAGCTTTCTCTAAGTCTACAAATGCTAAAAACGTAGGTTTGCCTTTCCTTAATCTTTCTTTTAAGATAAGTCGTAAGGTCAGTATTGCCTCACGTTTTCCAACATTTTTACGGAATCCAAACTGATCATCCCCGAGGTCGGCTTCTATCAGTTTTTCCATTCGTCTGTAAATAATTCGTGTTAGTATTTTGCAGCTATGACTTATTAAGCTGATAGTTCGGTAATTTTCACATGTGTCAACGCCTGCTTTCTGTGGGATTGGAATTATTATATTCTTCTTGAAGTCTGAGGGCATTTCGCCTGTCTCATACATCTTGCTCACCAGATTCTAGAGTTTTGTCAGGACTAGCTCTCCAAAGGCTGTTAATAGTTCTAATTGAATGTTGTCTACTCCCAGAGCTTTGTTGCGACTCAGGTCTTTCAGTGTTCTGTCAAACTCTTCACGCATTATCATATCCCCCATTTCATCTTCATCTACATCCTCTTCAATGTCCATAACATTGTCCTCAAGTACACCGCCCTTGTATAGACCCTCTATATACTCCTTCCACCTTTCTGCTTTCCCCTCTTTGCTTAGAACTGGGTTTCCATCTGAGCTCTTGATATTCATGCAAGTGGCTCTCTTTTCTCCAAACGTCTCTTTAATTTTCCTGTAGGCTATATCTATCATACCCCTAGTGAGATAAGCCTCCACATCCTTACATTTGTCCTCTAGCCATGCCTGCTTAGCCATTTTGCACTTCCTGTCGGTCTCATTTTTGAGACGTTTGTATTCCTTTTTGCCTGCTTCATTTACTGCATTTTTATTTTCTTCTTTCATCAATTAAATTCAATATTTCATCTGTTATCCAAAGACTTCTACTATCCCTCGTCTTTTTACCTACTTCAGCCTTTCTTGCCTTCACTACTTCATCCCTCAGAGCTACTCATTCGTCTTCTACTGTATTTCTTTCCCCTATTCCTGTCAAGTGTTCCTTTATGCTCTCCCTGACACTCTGTACAATCTATGGTTTACTCAGTTTATCCAGGTTCCATCTCCTTAATTTCCCACCTTTTTGCAATTTCTTCAGTTTTAATCTACAGTTCATAATCAATAAATTGTGGCCAGAGTCCACATCTGCCCCTGGAAATGTCTTACAATTTAAAACCTGGTTCTTAAATCTCTGTATTACCATTATATAATTTATCTGATATCTTTTAGTATCTCCAGGATTCTTCCATGTATACAATCATCTTTCAAGATTCTTGAACCAAGTGTCATCTATGATTAAGTTGTGCTCTATGCAAAATTCTAACAGACGGCTTCCTCTTTCATTTCTTAGACTCAATCCATATTCACCTACTATGTTTCCTTCTTTCCCTTTTCCTACTACCGAATTCCAGTCACCCATGACTATTAAATTTTCGTCTCCCTTCACTTCCTGAATAATTTATTTTATCTCATCATACATTTCTTCAATTTCTTCGTCATCTTCAGAGCTAGTTGGCATATAAACTTGTACTACTGTAGTAGGCATGGGCTTCGTGTCTATCTTGGCCACTATAATACGTTCACTATGCTGTTTGTAGTAGCTTACCCGCACTCCTATTTTTTTATTCATTATTAAACCTACTCCTACATTACCCCTTATTTGATTTTGTATTTATAACCCTGTATTCACCTGACCAGAAGTCTTGTTCCTCCTGCCACCGGACTTCACTAATTCCCACTATATCTAACTTTAACCTATCCATTTCACTTTTTCAATTTTCTAACCTACCTGCCTGATTAAGTGATCTGACATTCCACGCTCCGATCCGTAGAATGCCAGTTTTCTTTCTCCTGATAACGACATCCTCCTGAGTAGTACCCGCCTGGGGATCCGAATGGGGGACTATTTTACCTCCGGAATACCTTACCCAAGAGGACGCCATCACCGTTTAATCATACAGTAAAGCTGCATGCCCTCGGGAAAAATTACAGCTGTAATTTCCCCTTGCTTTCAGCCGTTCGCAGTACCACAACAGCAATGCCGTTTAGGTTAATGTTACAAGGCCAGATCAGTCAATCATCCAGACTGTTGCCCCTGCAACTACTGAAAAGGCTGCTGCCCCTCTTCAGGAACCACACGTTTGTCTGACCTCTCAACAGAAACCCCTCCATTGTGGTTGCACCTACGGTACGGCTATCTGTATCGTTGAGGCATGCAAGCCTCCCCACCAACGGCAAGGTCCATGATTCATGTTGGGGTACGACTTCATTGCTTCCAGAAATTCTACAGACATGTCCAATCAACTGCTATCATCTGCAGCCTCTAGAGGTTCCACAATAATAGTATCAAGAAATTCTTTGTATACATAGTCTCATTTCATGCAGGTTTGTGAAAGTCCTTAAAAGACTTGTTTCTTTAAGTTGAGCACTTCATCTTTTGAAGGTTGCAAGTATGGGTTCATTGTACTAAATCTAGGCAAAATTCACTTTAGAAATTGGAAACAGTGTTTCATAAATAGATTAGGAAGCAAGTTTAGCATCCATTTGGACTTATTAACCTTTTTTTATGCCTACTGATCAATAAAAAATATAATTAGTGCATCCCGCTGGTCCAACATTCGTTCGGCAGTAGAAAGAA
The DNA here is from genome assembly GCF_023897955.1 of Schistocerca gregaria. Taxonomy (NCBI): domain Eukaryota; kingdom Metazoa; phylum Arthropoda; class Insecta; order Orthoptera; family Acrididae; genus Schistocerca; species Schistocerca gregaria. The sequence continues at coordinate 409,560,925 of NC_064924.1, forward strand.
CTGCAAGCCAACTAGTCTGAACTGGATGTAGTATTTCATGTACTTTAAGCTGCATATATTTTTGAAACTGAGATAGATAACACTGTAATTTGCGATTTAGTTTTATGTACGGTAATTACGTACTTCTCTTGGAAGTTCCTCACAAAGTCTAGTAAGTACCTTGCAACCATCACTAGCGCCCAAGTGAATGGAATGAAAAATGTATTTTGTTAATTGATTCGAGGAAGAAAGTCTTTTAGTCAGCCGGGTACTGAATTGTGCTTCCCAACCATAGCTTTTGCACCGTCTGAGCCAAAACCAGTGCCTTTTTCTAATGGAACATTATCTTGTACTAAGGCATAAATGTTTGCCCCACTTGGCCTAATCACATAGAGTCTCATTACTTCTGTCAAATTGAAGAGTTTGTTCAATGCTTGGCCTTCCATTCCCTCATAGTAGGGCACAACAATTTAAGCAGAACTGATTGAAGCAGTATGAGTACTTTCATATGTCAAAATGGAGAATTTTAATTTTTGAAGCTTGGAAATAAGATCATTTTTATGAGGGGGTATAATGACATTTGTCATAATACCCATGCGTTTGTTCCTTTTCATAACAGCATTTTGTGCTATTTTAGAATCAGGAATTGCACTTTTTAACATAACAGTCAAACAGTTAGTTGTATTAAAAGGAATATCATAAGCTGCTACGAAATCGGCAAACTTAAACTCCGCTTCCATAGTTTGTTTGTCGAACGTTGTCGTGCCTTTCGACAAAAACTTTACTGGAGTTGCGCATGATTTTTCAATGGTATCACTCATTTTATTAGTATAATTTTTTGATTGTATTTCTTTATTACAGTAGAGTAGCTACTATAGTCTGCTTACGGTGTTTTCGTTTTGCCTTGTAGCAATTATTTGTGGCCTTTGCTATCGATGCAGGGAAAGCTGGGGCATCGTCCCATTCAAACTGAGATGCGTGTGGCGCGGCACAAAGCAGCGGGCATTTTTGTAATGTACCAGCGTCAAGTGCGACGCGCAAATTAGGACGCGACTCGGTGATGACTTGACACGCGCCTGCACCAGATCGCATGGTGATGTGCTTGCGGCCCTGGTTCTCGAGCCGCGCAACACGCTATCGCAGTGTTAGGGAGAGGTGCATCGGAGAGTGGGGAGCAGTCTTATAGACTCCTTTTGGCACCGCGTGTATGGGCAGTTGTAGTGTTGGTCGTCCGAAAAACATTGACATACTACTGAAATTGGTTGACATTGGGCAGTGCTTCGTCCTTTGTCATTTAAGCTGTCAACTTTTTTACTAGTATATTATATTGTTCAGTTATTTATATGAATATAGTTCCGCTGTTTTCTTTATTATTGTTTTTGTTTTGTAAAGAACAATGAACAGTTCAATGACGGCTAAGCCGTTAGCCACTGGGATTGTGTCTTCTGTCTCCACAATGTCTTCAGATCCCAAGAAGAGACAGATGATTCATGGTGAGCGTAAAGAAACAGGAAGCAATACTACAAAATCATGTGATAAAGAAGCAAGACAGAAAATTTTAAATATTATACAGTGAAACAAACATGGTTGTCTATGTGCTGCCTATTACGCTGGTGTGTTTGTACCATCTGTTACAGAAATTCGAAAAGCGTAAATTTCCACAGATGTATCCCTCTTACATTCCTTTTAAAAGCGACCAAGATCGCAAGTGTATAAGTTTCATTGCAACTTCGTGGACATGGATGTAATATGAGACGTTATACTACACGGTGTGGACGCAACATTTTCACTGCAAATTAGAAATGGCGGAGAAACCCCATAAACGACAATGTTTTAATTGGTGTGTAGTGGGGAGAAAAAGCATTTCAGTAGTTGGATACACGATATCGGCATCAACGAATCATTTACACAACAGGCTGCACAGATGAAGAATGTCGTCGGCATTATTCTGAAAGTACCCTGAGAGCGTGTGGTGATTTGATAGATTTAATTTGCTAACATGTACTGCTGACAACGGCAGGCCTTCCTTCGTGTCGTTTTTCGAGCGACGTGAACGGCTCCGCTCACAAGGCACACCTAGCTAGCATTCGCATTCGTGTCGCGCGCATTATTGTCAGCTGCTGACGGTACACTGATAATCACGTTGATTAGTTGTTTCAGTAGTGACTTTTATTCGTGAATCACACTTTGTCAGTTTGGCAAGCTGTAGATGGGTAACCACCCGTCTGGCATGTCCACATCACTCCATCACATCGATACACTCGTTACTTTCATATTTGTCGGATGAAGAACGGGAAGAAAATCCTTTAGTAAGTTTCAGTCTTTCACTATTAAAAATGCGATGAGTTACTGGGATTCCGAGTCACAATTGCTACAGAATTTACATTTATTTTTGTGTGAATTGTTAACATTTTGTCGTTAGAAGATTAATCATCTTTTATGAGTAACTCCTACATTGCTCTTGTTGGCGTGCTCAGTCGTACTTATTCTGCCAAAACACAGTGTAGTTTGCAGAAACTCGCTTTGTTAGTTAGTTAGTTGGTTGCGTGTTCCATTGATCAATCGCACGATATATTAGCCGTTATGATGTGGAACGTGTCAAGTGCACAAGAAATGCACATATGAAACAAGATTTATATACAGGGTGTCCCGGCTATCTTGCCCACCCAAAATATCTCTGGAACAATAACAGCTATTGGAAAAAGACTTTCACCGGTGTCAGTGTAGGGCTGGGACCCATGAATGTACGTATTTGGAAACATTCTAAAACGAAAGCATATGTGTTTTTTAACACAAACCTATGTTTTTTTTTTAAATGGACCTCCCATATTTTTTCTTCAGCAATCCATATCATGACTAAGCACATACACAACGGCGTTGATTGCATCGCAATATTCCCATTAAATCCCGAGATATTGAGACGCGAAGTCGACGCTTGAAACACCCGACATGCGCTGCTAGCGCACGTCCTGAGGCTCAGGCGTGAACCCTATGCTTCCCGTAATCGCGATGTGATTGACATGTGTAATCACACCTCCATACTTATCAACAAGTCCGAAACGAATAATACGGTCTGCTGCCATCAACTCTCATAAGCACATAATGGTTTCGCTCTTGCACGTTATACGTATCTACGTACACAATATGAACCAATACCGATCGGTGTACACCCGTCAGGTTGTCTTATTTATCCTGCACACCCAAAATAAGGTTTTTCTAATGCGTTATATGACCCATTGTGCCTGTCACGCAGGGCCTGGCTCTAGCTAGTCAATTGTCCAACGTAGTTCCCACTACTGCCACCGTTACCACTTCGCCTTGTTTATGATTTGCGACCCATGCAAACCCCTGTACTCCACCACCCTCCGAGTATCCCATTTGTTGTTGCTTTGGCGTGCAGTACACCGCTTGCCAGTGTACTCGTGCAGCAGAGTAATCTAGTGACGGCACGGAGGTAGTACACATTGTGAATAAACGTTGTGTTGTGTGGAACTTATGCTGTACAGTATAATGTACACACATGAAGATATGGTAGAAATGCTGCTGATTATGGAGAATTTACTTTGACGGGAAATACGTTATGAGATTCCTTTTTTTTGTTGATAGTACTGTTAGCGAACATTATGATTGTTAAGTTAATGTGCCTGTTTTCTACCCTCTCTACATACCTGTATTGTACCCTGTTGTAGGTGGACGAAATGCTGTTCAGGCAGAACGACTGTACAGAAGACGATTCCCTGACAAGCCATCGCCTTCGCGCCGGATGTTTGGTCGTCTCACATCTCGTCTACGTGAAACGGGAAGCTTAAATCCAAGACCTCGAAATCGTCCTAGAACACGCACAGATGAACGTGCTAAAGTTGCTGTGCTCGCTACCATAGCTGTGAATCCTCAAATCAGCACACGTCAAATTGAACGTGAAGTTGGTATGTCGAAATCAAGTGCACAGCGAATTCTTAAACGTCATAAATTTCATCCTTACCATGTTCATTTACACCAGGATCTTCATGGAAATGACTTCCGCAATAGGGTAACATTTTGTCGGTGGGCTCAGCAAAAACTTCTGACTAATCCATTTTTTTTTTTTTTTTTTTTTTTGCAGATGTTCTCTTTACCGACGAGGCATCATTCTCAACCAAAGGAATTGTCAATATGAGGAATATGCATTATTGGTCCGCAGACAATCCAAAATGGCTCCGTCAGGTAGAGCATCAACGTCCGTGGAAAGTTAATGTTTGGTGTGGGATTATTGGAGATACCATTATCGGACCTTTCTTTATAAATGGCATCCAAAATGGCAGACAATACTCCAGATTTATACGACACAATCTTCCTGTTCTCTTGGACACCGTACCTCTGAACCAGAGAATGGTCATGTGGTATCAGCATGATGGATGCCCTGCACATAACGCCTTACGAGCACGACGACTTTTGAACCGTAAGTTCCCTGGTAGGTGGATTGGACGAGGTGGCCCAGTTAGGTGGCCTGCCCTATCTCCGGACCTTACACCACTGGATTATTTTCTTTGGGGAGCAGTGAAGGATGCTGTTTAACAACATGAACCAACAACACCAGAGGACATGAAGCAACGCATTATTGATGCTTGTGATTACACATGTCAATCACATCGCGATTACGGGCAGCATGGGGCTCACGCCTGAGCCTCAGGACGTGCGCTAGGAGCGCATGTCGGGTGTTTCAAGCGTCAACTTCGCGTCTTAATATCTCGGGATGTAATGGGAATATTGCGATGCAATCAACGCCATTGTGTATGTACTTTGTCATGCTATGGATTGCTGAAGAAAAATATAGGAGGTCCATTTAAAAAAACATAAGTTTGTGTTAAAAACACATATGCTTTCGTTTTAGAATGTTTCCAAATATGTATATTCATGGGCCCCAGCCCTACATTGATACCGGTGAAAGTCGTTTTCCAATAGTTGTTATTGTTCCAGAGATATTTTGGGTGGACAAGAGAGCTGGGACACCCTGTATATATATTACAATACAGAGTTAAGGATTAATATTTCTATTGTTTACCCCATTCCCTGAAATGGCAAAAAATGCATTACTATATTCATCTATGGTATAGAAGGAGTTGTCAAGGAGATATGATTTCTATTTATTTTTGAAGCTATTACTGCTGTCTGCAGACATTTTATTTCATCTGGTAATTTATCGAAAAGTTTTATAGCAGCATATTTTACCCCTTTCTGAGCCAAAGATAGGTTGAATAAAGGGTAGTGTAAGTCCTTCTTTTTTCTGGTATTATAATCATGAATGTCACTGTTGTTTTGAAACTGATCCATGTTATTGAAAGCAAATTTCGTTAGTGAGTAAATGTGCTGCGAGTCTGTTGTAACAATTCCCAATCTTTCGAAAAGATGCCTACAAGATGTGCGACTGTGAACCCCACTCATTATCCTCACCACTTTCTTTTGAGCAGTAAATTCTTTTTGGCTAAATGCTGAGTTACCCCAAAACATTAATCTGTATGACATCAGTGATTGAAAGTATGGAAAGTATGTTAGCTTACTAATCTCTATATCCTCAAAATTAATAATTCTTCTGAGTGCAAAAGTTGCAGAAACCTAGTCGCCTTAGAAGATCCAAAATATGAATTTTCCAATTAAGATACTCATCTATGTGTACATCCAACAACTTAGTATGCTGAACCTGTCCACTTACATCTGTTGATGTATTATGTTTATTGAAGGAACTGTACTTTTTCCAGTAGAAAATTGGATGTACTGTGTTTTTTCAAAGTTTAGAGTAAGCCCATTTGCAGAAAACGAATTCATGACTTTTCCAATGACCTTATTTGTACCATTTTCAATTGGAGTTTCTTTTACTGGATTAATAATGATGCTTGTATCATCAGCAAACAGTGTCAGCTCAGCTTCCTGTTTCAGATAGGAAGGGAAGTCGTTCACATACATTAAGAACAGAAGGGGACCCATGATTGAACGCTGTGGAAAACCTAATGTAATTTCACCCCAGTTAGATGAAGTGGCAAACTTATTTAAATCCCTTGACCCATAGAAGGAAACTTTTTGCTTCCTGTTCTGTAGGTATGACTTAAACCACTCATATGATATTCCATTTATATCATAGAACTGTAATTTCTGTAACATAATGTCATGGTTCTTACAATAAAATGCTTTGGACACATCACAGAAAATTCCTGTTGGTGACATTTTACTATTTAAAGACTGGACAGCGAAATTGTATATTGCTGTCTCAGTGGAACAGCATATTTGAAATCCAAACTGTGATTTATTAAGTATCCCATTACTGTCAAGATGGCTAACCACTCTTGAGTTCATTACCTTCTTGAAGATTTTTGAAAATGTTGTAAGCAAGGATACTGGCTGATAATTATTGACATCTGTAGTGTCCCCCTTTTTGTAGAGCACCCTGACAATGGTATATTTTAACCTGTCTAGGAAAATACCTTGAGTTAGTGATGCATTACATATGTGACTCAGAACATCAGCTGTAATTGCTCCACATTGTTTTAATATCTTATTAGAGCTGTCATCTACTCCAACAGAACATTTATTTTTTAAAGATTTAATAATTTTACTTATTTCACAAGAGGTTGTTAGGTGAAACTTAATCTGACAAATTTTTTTCAAAACAGAATCTTCCATATACTGTCTAGATTTATTTTTCTCCTACACTTAAGAGACGCTTGTTAACTACATTAGCTACTTGTGCACTGTTGGTTAGGATGCTCTCGTTCTCCTTAATAGTAACACTACCTACCCCAGTGGTTACTTTTCCTGTCTCCCTTCTAACAACATGCCATATTGATTATATTTTATTGCTGGAGCTGTTAATTTCTTCTCTAACATACATATTTCTTTATTTCCTCACAACTTTTCTCAGTTTGTTACAATAACTATTTCTGGATCTTTACTAGTTCTTGCTGTGTCATAAAGTTTTCAGTTTGTTTCTGAATTCACTTTAATACCTGTAGTACTCCAAGGTTTCTTTGAAAAGTGTGTGGCGTTACATTTGGTAATTTTCTTTGGGAAACAATGTTCAAAAAGGGATATAAATTTATCAAGAAATATTTTGGATTTATCATTAGCATTTGGCTCATTATATATATCTTCCCAACTAACATTTCTTAAGCTTTCTTTGAAGTACTCTATAGATATCTGGATAAGCGACCTTACACTTGTACTTAATGGTTTCTGAACTGTACACCTTGTTAGATTTTGTAAGTTAATCAGTTGTGCATCATGGTCTGAAAATCCATTTACCACAGGGAAAGCATGTGTTTGTTTTACATCTTTCTGTACAGTTACATTATCTATTAGCATGCTACTGTCTTGAGCTATGCGTGTAGGGAAATTGATCTCTGATTCTAATTTGTGTGTTGTTAATAACACTTCTAGTTCACTTTTCCTCTCGGAATTATTTAGAAAGTTTACATTGAAATCGCCACAGGTTAATAACTTCTTCTTTTTGTCTGTCAGACAGCACAATAGGGAGTCAATCGTTTTTATGAATAGCTCCCAGTCTCCTAATGGGGACCTGTACACTGTTGCTAATATTAATATTACATTGTCTAGCTGAAATTCACATGCACAAACTTCAGTAATGATCAACACAAAATTTGCTTACTCCTACAGTTTTGCATTTACACCCTTGATTTATGAAAATGGTAACTCCTACTTTATCCATACTAGATGCCAAATTATACCCACTTATAGTGACACTATCCATGCCCACAGTTACATGGTGTTCAGACAGACAGAGTACATCAATCTCATTCTTATTTTTGAGATCATCTAAACATACTAACAGCTCATCTACTTTATTTTTTATTCCCCTGATATTTTTATGAAGTAAGCTGATACTGCCCTTAACTTTACCTCTATTTACTGTACAAGAAGTTTCTTTTATTCTATTTATCTTGATTGTCATCTGTCTGGACTTTGGCTTTAATCTCAAAAATGTGTCTGCCGGGGTCCATTAACCACAGGGATCACCCCTTGTGTGACTGTGAACCTCCTTACAGTTTCTGCTAATAGAGAAGCATACTTATTTTTCCCCATCTTATTCAGGTGCAGGCCATATGTAGTGTATCCCCACCTACCAATAGCATTTACTGGAACAACACTTATGTGAGATTTTACCGTTGTATGGAGCATCCTGTTCAGCTCAGTGTTAACATGCCTTACAGCAGTGTTTACTCAGGGCTGATCATGGCGCTGACAGACCTCCACAAACCCCACATTTGTGTGCTCAGTTTCTGCCCCTGCAGCAGCTACTGCGACAGCAGTCTGAAAAAAAGTGTCTCATTACAAGCAGTTGGCAACTAGAGAGGTCAATAGCTTACTAAAAACATTATTGTGGTCGTTTGCACTAATATAAGATATCTAATTTCACGTTCATTTTCATACTAGAATATTCTCTTTCCAATAGCTATTTATGACTCAAGAAAAGTTACACTAACGGATTGAAAAATTCTATAATTTCTGCTATATTGCCGTAGATAAGGAAGTTCCATGTGCTAACGGTATGGAAAAATACTCTGTTCTTTGTGTGCTTTCGTTCACCAAAATCGTGTTTCGATATGTCGACCGGTTTAGGAGCTATGATGCTTGTTATGAATATTTCATTCTCGCGCACGTGAGATCGGAAGTGAATGCTCTACAAGGGATTCATTGTCTCGCGATCGGAGAGAGACAGGGACCAACTGGCAAGTCTAAAGAAAAATTCAGTATTTTATTGAAATTTCATTTGGAGGAACGACTGGTGTAATATGCACAAAACGCAAAATCTTAGTGATCCCTATTCTTCATTGCAAACTTCCGACTTTTGCGCAGTGTCTTACTGAAATGCGTTTAGCACAGTTTGAGCATTAGCGACACAATGTATGCTTCACCATGAAGCGTACATGTAAAGCTACAAGTAACGTAAAAATGAAATATTTTTGCCAAATAATTTCCGTGCAGTCATCTGAAAAATATTACTGAGAGTGCACTTGTGCACGCTTCGATTGTATCACCGCAGCCCGTCGCCTACTGGCGAAGGCAAAGAAGTCGAGAAGATATAAGCAGCAGCTGCCGGCATGTGCGGAACCTGCGGCTCGCATCGTGCCTTGCACTTCACAAGTGCTGTGTGTCTCAATTTGCGCTTACTCTTATACGCAACCGAGTAATCTTAACGTGAGTCTCGTTCAGTTGTTGTGCATGTTCTTCGTATTCTCTTGACAGCAACTTAATAATGTATGCAAATTATTTCTTTCGCCCAGAACTTAAAATTCTGAAAATTATTATATTTTCGAGTATAGCCCTTCACTTAGAGTCATACACTACACAGAACTTGAACTTATAACATGTGTATGATCCTTACCATACCCCTAACAACCCTGGTGCCCGTCCCGACTGTCAATAAGAATGATCAACGCGACTTCATTGTTTAATCGAAATTTTTGTTTTAAAAACAATAAAACTTGACTAACAAAGACACTAAAAATGGACACGTTGTGAACATTACTTGAAGGAGAGATTTTAGCTGCACCAACTCTTTCCTCACGAAGTTTAGTAATTTTGATTTAATGGGTAAAATGAAGAGTGACACTTCAGAAACGAAACATAAAAGTGGTTTTTTGCCATGACGTAAAACTCGGATCCATTTAATATGTGATGAACTTACGTTGTTATTTGTGTTAATGTAAAGAAAAATTTTATTTATATCGTAATGAAAGTTTCTGCCAGTCTAACCTGTGTACTCTACGTAGTGGAAATACAACTGTACAGTTCTTTTGTGTGATCTGATGATGCGGTACTGTATGAGTGAAACTTGATAACCAAAGAAGTCGGGGAAGGTGCCCTGCCACCATTCCTGTCTAGAACCTAATCATTCACGTCGATCCTATCCCAACTGACGATGTAGCGGGAGCCAAATTCCTGGGTCCGTTGCTGCTGGTCATCATCTACTGTCACCTTCAATACTACCGTAACCCAGCCTCTGATGAAGCGTTCCATTAGACTTTGTGAACCAAGAACGACGTTTATTCAGTGAAACCTTTTTCGAGAGGACGTTCCCGCACACACCTGTGTTTAATGGGTAACTGCCGGACGTTTCATCGTTATATGTCTGTTAGTTTTGGTCAGTGTTGTGTTGTACAGCTTCCGAATTTCGAGATGGCAGAGTTAGAGGAGCAACGCGTCTGCATTAAATTTTGCGAGTAACTCAAGAAAACTTTTACAGAGACATATAAAATGGCGAAGGAAGACTACTGTCACCAGTACATAAGCTGAATTCTGTGTTACAAATCGTTTACACATTTTAAAAATGGCCGGATGGAAGTTAAAGATGATCGTCGTTTCCGACGCCCTTCCACGTCTACAGACGACGCTCCCGTCACGAACGTCCTCGAAATTGGGTGGCCCAATCGAGGACTGACTGCCCGAGAGATTGCAGAAGAATGTAACATTTCAGTTGGATCATGTCATGAAACGCTGACACAGTATCTTCTTGGAATGCATCATGCTGCACCAACTTCATCCCACACCTCATGAATAATGATCAGAAAGACCTTCACCTCGCAACGTAGGATCGCGCAAATGAGAATGAGATGTCCTTTAAGTGAATGGTAACTGGAGATGAGACGTGGAACTACGGTTACGTTGTTGACACCCAGTTTCAGTCTTCACAGTGGGTTGGGAAAGGTTCTCCAAAAGCTCGACAGGTCAGGTCAAGTCTCAAAGCCATGTTGATGGTTTTCTTTGACTTTGTAACATTAGTTCATCATGAATGTGTGCCACTGTAACAAGCTGTTCCTCAGTGACACTAGAGGGTCGTGTTGTGACGTCTGCGAGAAAAAGTGAGAAGGAAACGACCGGAAATGTGGCGAGACAATTCACGGTTCTTGCGTCGCTATAACGCAACCGCACATTCCACCCCGGCTGGTGCGTGGCTATTTCACAAAATACGAAATAACCGCGCTGCCTCATCCTCCGTACATGCCAGACCTGGCCCCTGCGGACTTTTTTTACTTGCGTAGTTAAAAACCACATTGCGTGAAAGATGATTGACAACGACAGACGAACAAAAGAAATTTCGCAGACGGCACTTCGTGGGATCCAGCAAGAGGCGAACCAGGATTGCTTCCGGAAGTGGAAACGGCGTTGGGAGCGGTGTATCAGTTGTCGAGGAGATTATTTCGAAGGAGACCGTGCACAATAAGTAAAAGGTAAGAGTAGGAAAATTTTGCAGATAAGGTTCCTGGTACATATAATGCCTACTTGATGGTACAACATTTACGAGAACATCTAACATGATAAACGTTGCACAAATAGCAATATGTTTCAAAACAATAATCCTTTAATAACTACTATGAAAACATATTATATTAGTTCATTGTACGAGGGTAAAAGACTCGTATCGTAACTGTAATGTGAGCGACGGTAAGATAATGGTGCAAAATTTATTACGCGCCATTTTTTATAAAAGAAACCCCTAAACTGATGTAGTTGAATGAGTCCTCCAATACTGATAACAAACATGTCGCAGACATTCAAAGGGGCGATATAATAAAGTAATTTATTTGACAGTGTGTTTCACAAGGTTTTAACGGTTTGAAATATGAGTAACGCTCACTAAAATCAAGATACTAGTAGTGCGGAGTGTCCAGTCTCATACAATATACAGGCCAGTATTCATGTCGTATCGGCCGAAGAAATATCGTCTGTTCACGGTGATGTGGTTTTCGCTACGGCGAATCTGACGTGCATTCACAACATGCCATTTGTAAGCATTTCCAGGTATAGCCGCGATTCCATTTTCTTCTCGTGAAGAAATGTTGAATTAGATAAGAAACTCCATGACACTGTTAGTGTATCGAATCGAAAGTCAACTGGTCCTCAGAAAAACGTCCTAGCCCCGAGAACGTGGAACATGTGTGTACCAGTTTACAGCTAAGCCCTCGTCGTTCATTAAGAACACGTGAGCGAACGCTGAACAGTTCGTCGGCGTCCACTCATCGCATAATACTCTGTGATCTGCATTATCATCTGTATAAATTAGCTGTGATACAAGGGTTAGGTCCCTGAGACAATCCAAAAACGTAATGATTCGCCGACCAGATGATCGAGAACATCAAGCATAAAGAAACAGATATTTTGATGACGGAGTAACTGTTAAAAGATCGCATTCTCGAACAAATTTGCAGAATTCCTTGAGCAGTCATGAAAGACATGTTCAAAAACTGGGTGAAACATTTCGAGTATTGAGTAGTCGTGAATTGTCGTTATTTTGCTGTTGTAGTGTTTCATAAGTAAATTTGAACAAATGTTGTACCTTGTGCGCTATGTTCAAACTTGCTTAGTGATTAGTTTGTGCTTTTTTCGAATTTGAAATCGTCAAAACGTTGTGAAACACTGTATTTAAAAGCAAATATTTCGATGTGCAGTATTACTGTCATTATTTAAGGTGTATGGTGAATTTCGATTTTTGTTTCAAAGACAACTGAGGCCCGATTCGCTTTCTGTCTTTTGTCACTCCTCTGCCTTATTCGACTTTTATACTATAAGCACGTCGTTCATTTGCTCGTACCATATTTCAAAAAATAATAACAATAAAACGCGACTTATTCTGTTTTATTTGTCAATAATGATGTTACTATTTTGTACTAACTCTACGTAAAGTTTTTTGCTATGTTTCAGTGGTAATTACGTTGGGAAGCGTTCACTTTGGTGACGTGTCAGTTTAGGCTGCATTTGGGCGCCACTGTGTGGAGATTTACACGATATGAAAACAATTGAACCTTAGAGGATTTAAACTCTTTAACAAAATCCGACTCATGTTTGCTAACGTAATGCAAATAATTTTTTTAAGATTATACTTCCTGCTGCCACCCAGTTCGGATTATCTTATTGTGCTGTCCAGTTTCTGTTCCAGCGGTACCCACTGTGACATGTCCCGAACCCGAACAATTAGACTTCGGGAGAATTCAACATTAGCATTGCAATTAATTTTCCGAAATCTTTGCTCATTGATCGGTATATGTTATACTGCTTAGAACACACGAAAACTTAAGTGTCTAGCGATCAACTCGAAAATGGCCTGGTATCTGCACAAACTTTAAAGGTGAAGCCCTTCACGAAAAAAATTCATGAATTCAAAGGTTGTTTCAAACGATATGAGAAACACTCTTGATGAACATGACAAAGCTTAAGTGCAGAAAACGAACACAACAGCAGGAATACATACTTCAGCCAGCCGCGTCCAATTTCTTGAAGATTTAGAGGATCACATATATCCTGATAGTATACCCCATGTCAAGGAATAACAATCACAGTGACGTATCTATAGTATGTGCTTAATGTTTAATGATTCATGCATACCAGTGTGCCTGACCGGTGTGTAGCAGCGTTTTACGTCGCGCCATGTTGTTATGGTGTGTATAGCATGACCAGATAGATACATAAAAATGAGAACAAATAGCTTCAAAAAGGAGGGCACAGTTAGAAAAAAGAGGACACTCGTAAACTTATGTTTAAATTAAACAAATGAATTACGAGGCCTATTCGGAAAGTAAGGTCCGATCGGGCGCGAAATGGAAACCACAGTGAACATCTGCTGAAGCTTTGCACAGATGTTTTGCGCAGTGTCTCTAGTATTCCCGTCGATCGCATCATTTCGCTCTTCTCAGTTCTGAGAGCACAGTAACCATGTAAAGATTCCTAGGAAACAGTGTCTCCCGCCAAGTATGAGGTCCTAGTGAGAAATTTCGCCTGATGTCATGCAGCCCACACAACACAACTGCCATGCGTTTCCTTCTTGACAACAGTTCTCGGCTGCACTCTGCAGGGGCAATGAAGAAACTCCTTCAGCGTTTTCGATAGAGAAGTATTTATTCACCCATAATGCATACTCTACTCACATAAATCGCTGACTAGTAAGAAAACATTTTGGCACAGACAACGGGCTGCAGACCAGCATGGAGAACTGGCAGCAAGCACAGGTGGCTGCCTTCTATGACTAGCGTATTGGAAAGTTGGTACAACGCTAAGACAAATATCTAAGTTGGTACGTTGACTATGTACAGAAGTAGCTGGAAGGTGTAGCTAATTGTCATAAACGAAACATTTTTGATTTGCACATAGGTTTCCATTTCGTGACCGATCGGGCTTCATAGCACTCAAAATTAACAGACATAACATACATTCCTTAACTTTCATTGGTACTTCTCTGAAGATTTAATTTTCTATAGAAGTAAAGATTTGCTTAGCAGTTAGTCGTAAAAAGATACACAGGGAAATTCTTTTAAATTATACTGGACCATCAACATACCTTCAACACATTCGAGGTTCAACCCATTCCTGTCATCAGTCCACTGTGTTATAATGGGCGAACATACTCTTTTGGCATTTGCATTGTGCCCTGACATACAGAAAAAGTATTCTGCAAGTTTTAACAGCTCTGAATGAAAATCAACAGACTTACTTTCACTAAAGTACTTGGCCCATTTTTTACTGCAAGTTAACGCACTAAATTCAGAATCATTACTAAGCTGTTTCACAAATTGCCAAAAATTACGGAATTGGTCAATATGTTTTACGTTATCAATTCTAAAAGCTTCACAGAGTTATCTTGCAAATGCAAAACGCATTTTTCAGCATCACTGTAATTAACATCTTTTGTTGTTTGCCAAAAGTTTTACGTCTTCAGTTTCAAAATATTTACATTTATCCTGCAAATACAAAACGTGTTTTTCAATATAGATAACATCTTTATTTGAAACAGGCGATGTCGTGATACATACAGAGCCATCCTTTTAAACATTCATGATATGATTTATACAGCAACATAGGGTTCCTCCATGACAAGTTTAATTTCTTTATCAAAGCCTTCTTCTGCTGTAGTTTCCAGCTCCTGTTTAACCAATAGGCAAATGAATTTTTTATTTAATTGGTCTTCAGGCACCTTACATAAATAATCTAAAATTTCACTCACTTCAGGCGCAGAATTGTCCTCCTTTTTTAGTTGCAAAATATTCAATTGAACATGCAACAATGCATGCAAACGCCTTAAGTAGGCTTCACGTAACCTATTCTCAAAAAACTGAAACAAAACGTTTGGTGACTTGCTTTCAGACAGAAAGTAAGATTTCAGAGCAGGATACATTTCCAGTACACTATCAGATGCCGGGAAAACCGACAACCGCGTTGTTTTCACATGAGAAAGGACTTTTTTATAATTTCCTTCGAGAAATTCGTAGACAGAGGGTAGCGGTTCCGTTCTAACAGAGTAAATAGAAAAAAATAATTATGAATTTCCGTGATGACGCACACCAAATCAACATAATGACTACCAGCTCCATGCTGAACTGCATTATGTCAAATGTGTTAGGTAATATCGACGACCATACTGCCAGCTGCACGTGAGTCATTTAAGAAATGAGCAATAGACCAGGAATAATAGCAAATAAAATTTTGTTACAGTGAACTTTGCGAAAAAGGTGGACAGTCTGAAAATCCGCGCGACCCCGGACAAAGAGATAAAAAGAGGGGGGCATGTCTGGATGCATCCGGACATCTGGTCAACCTAGGAGTGTATCACAAAATATTATTCTAACCAGAAGTCTATACTTCATAAGATTTTAGTACAACGCTTTTTTACGTGAAAAGGAATAATTTATAACCAAATAACGTTTTACCCATGGCCTTGCACACATACGCATATGGCACATACAGTGTGATTGTCATTAATGCTACAGTTTGAAAATGCTGTAAAACAAAAAACCGTCGTTCATAATAACAACAAATTTGAACGGAAGATTTATGGAAAGAAAATTTAAGAAAAGTATCATAAAGTAAATGGGTTCGGCTGTTAATGACAAATGAATCCCAATATGACAGCTATGGTGTGAGTTGCACATTAGAGTGCAATGTTCATGGCTCTACAAGTCTGGCATTCTCAACTTTGGCTCTGTTAGGGAAGCACATCCACCATTCCAATGTCGTACCACATCGGATGCTAAAAATCGACCTTTAATAATCCTGAGGGTAAAAAAAAGCACAAAAAGCAAGATTTTTAACTGTCGTGAGATGATCCTAACGACACATCCACACGGATACCTTTGCTGAATCGCATGGTGTCGTCTGCTGTGCGAGCGGACTTCCTTCCAATATTCTGCAGTTCTGTGACCTTCGAGATGGAAAATAGCTTCATCTGACCACAAAATATTCCATGGCCATTCATTGTCCACTTTCACTCTAGCAAGAAATTCTAGATTAAACGTCTCTCTTCATCTCAGATTATCATGAAGCAAATCCTGAATATGGGTAATTTAGTATGGATAGGAAATGTAGTGTGTTTCTTAGATTTTTATACACCGCGCTCTCATGCGTGTCGAGAGGTCGGGCTATATTCCATGCACTGCACGTTTGCACACCACCACTCGACCGCTCTGCAATGCAATAGCGTCATCTTCTACTGACGTTGGATCGATGATCCTCTGCCACACTGCACTTCAAAAAACCTGTCTTTTCGATTTCCGTAATCGTTTTGTACTGACCCCTGGCAGACGTCAGACCAACGCCTTTTTTTCCCACCCTTGAGTGTCCATAACTTCTGCAGAACTACTGGCGCACACTCACCATTCTATAACCGGCCGTGTTTGATCCTGCATTGAGACAGGCATGCCGAGTGCCTGAGACGCAAAATGAGAAGCACCCATGTGCCACGAATATTTTATTTAGGAATAGTGGCGTTTACAGCGCCATCTGGTAGTAAAATATTTGTTAAATAGTTTTTGTTTCCATAAGGTTTTACATCGACAACGTGTGCAGGTATAGGGGAAACCTTATGGAAACAGAATTAATTTTACGAATTAGTAATCAAAACCACCGCTTAATTTTAAATAGAAATAGGCAGCAATGGCGGCCGAGGACATCCGACATAAGGAGTCACCCTCATTCAGCCATCAGCCTTGTCAAAGCGGCTGGAGGAACGGACAGTGATCCAGGGCCCTCCCTCGCCCCTGGTGTGGAAAACTGCTCCTAAAGGCGGAAAAATCAGCAATGTTCAACGGCATCAGGATGCAGCATGCAGTGGAAACCACTGCAGTAAAAACACCTAATGTATAACCACAGGACATGTGGCCCATAATTGAAAAAGTGTCATGATGATTTCTCCGTTGGCAAAAGATTCTGGACTAGTCCCCCATTCGGATCTCTGGACGAATCTCCGAAGGTGACCTTGAGAAAGATTAAATAATCAACAAAAGGATAACGATCTAAGAGTCATGACGTGGAACGTCAAAAGCTTGAATGTACTAGAGGAGGTATAAAATCTGAAAACCACATGCTACGGCACAATCAGGGTAATATCAACAGGAGTAGGATTCGTCAGGAACAGGAGTGTAGGGCAGAGAGTGTGTTATTGTGAACACTTCACCGATAGGATTGTTCTTATCAGAATCGACAGCAAACCAGCACCGACAACGATAGTTCAGGTATATATGCCGACGTCACAAGCAGAAGATGAAGAGAATGAGAAAGTATACGCTGATTCTGAACAGGTAGTTCTGTACGTAAGGGAAAATGAAAATCTAATAGTCATGAGAGAGTGCTAGAGGAAGGAGCAGAGAAAAGGCTTACGGTAGAATATGGGCTTGGTAATGGGAATGTGAGAAGATACAAACTAACTGAGTTCCACAATAAAGCTAACAATACCGAATACTCTGCTCAGGAATCACAGGAGGACGAAGTGTACTTGGAAAAGCCTGGGAGCTACGAGAAGATTTCATTTAGATTTCATCACGTTCAGACAGAAATTTCCAAATCGAGTATTGGATTATAAGGCGTACTCAAGAGCAGATATAGACTCAGATCACAGTTTCGTAGTGATGAGTAGTAGGCTAAAGATGAGAGAATAATCACGAAGGCTCAGCGCGCAAAGGGATGTGGAAATACTAGGAAATGAAGAGATACGCTTGAAGTTGTCTGTGGCTTTTGGCACTGCGATTAGGAACTGCTCAGTAGGTAGTTCACTTGAAGAGGAATAAACATCTCTAAAACGGACAAAAATATAGGTGCCAACAAGGTAACTGCCTAGAAACCGTGGGTAACAGAAGAAGTATTTTAGTTGATCGACGAAAGAGGGAAGTACAAAAACGTCCAGGGAAATTTAGAAATACAGAAATACAAGTCACTTAGGAGTGGAATAAATTTGAAGTGCAGAGAAGTTAAGGTGAAATAGCTGCATGAAAAATGTGAATCGAAAAAGAAGACATTGTTGGACGGACTGGGCACATAGAAAATGCAAAATAACCTTCGGTGGAAGCAAGGGCGGTAACATTAAGTGTGCAACAGGAATTCCACTGTTAAATGCAGAGGAGAGAGCGGATAGATTAAAACATACACTGACGGCCTCGACGAGGAGGAAGAATTATCTGACGACGTGACTGAAGAAGAAGCAGAGTCGATATACAAGAGACAGGGGATCCAGTTTTAGAATCAGAATTCGGAATACTTAAAATGAAATATGGTAGAAGGGATCAATTACATTCCACCAGAATTTCTAAAATCTTTGGAGAAGTGGCAACAAAACGGTTATTTACGTTGATTTGTGGAATGTATGAGCCTGGCGCTATACCATTTGACTTTCGGAAAAACATCATCCACACGCTTCCGCAGGGGCCGACAAGAGCGGGTATCAGCTTAACAGCTCATGCATCCAAGTTGATGTCAAGAATAATATATAGAAGAATGAAAATGGCTATTGAGGATGTGTTAGATAACGACCAGTTTGGCCTTACGAAAGGTAAAGGTACAAGATAGCCAATTCTGACGTTACGGTTGATAACAGAAGTAAGACCAAAGAAATATCAAGATCCGTTCATAGGATTTGCCTACGTGGACAAAGTGTTCGACAGTCCAAAGTGGAGCAAAATGTTCTGACTATATAGCGTATCTGTAGGGAATAGCAGTTAATAGACAGTATGTACAGGAACCAAGTGTGAACATTAAAAGACCAAGATCTAAGTGCTCGGGTTAAAAAGGGTGTAGGATAAGCGTGTTGTCTTTCGCTACAGTTGTTGAGTCTATATATCGAAGAAGTAATGACAGAAATAAAGGAAAATTTCAAGAGTGGGAATAAAATTAAAGGTAAATGGATATCAGTAATAAGTCTCAGTGATGACACTGCTATCCCCAATGAAAGTTCAGAAGAATTACTAGATCTGCTGAAATACACTACTGGCCATTAAAATTGGTACACCAAGAAGAAATGCAGATGATAAACGGGTATTCATTGGACAAATATGTTGGACTGACATGTGATTACATTTTCACGCAATTTGGGTGCATAGATCCTGAGAAATAAGTACTCAGAACAACCACCTCTGGCCGTAATAACGGCCTTGATACGCCTGGGCATAGAGTCTAACAGAGCTTGGGTGGCATGTAGATGCACACCTGCCCATGCAGCTTCAACACGATACCACAGTTCATCAAGAAAAGTGACTATCGTATTGGGACGAGACAGTTGCTCGGCCACAATTGACCAGACGTTTACAATTGATGATAGATCTGGAGAATGTGCTGGACAGGGCAGCAGTCGAACTTTTTCTGTATCCAGAGAGGCCCGTAGAGGACCTGCAACATGCAGTCGTGCATTATCCTGTTCAAATGTAGAGTTTCGCAGGGATCGAATGAAGGGTAGAGCCACGGGTTGTCACACATCTGAAATGTAACGTCCACTGCTCAAAGTGCCGTCAATGTGAACAAGAGGTTACCGAGACGTGTAGCCAATGGCATCCCATACCATCACGCCGGGTGATACGCCAGTATGGTGATGACTAATACACGCTTCCAATGTGCGTTCATCGCGATGTCGCCAAACACTGATGCGACCATCATGATGCTGTAAACAGAACCCGGATTCATACGAAAAACTGACGTTTTGCCATTTGTGCACCCAGGTTCGTCGTTGAGTACACCATCGCAGGCGCTCCTCTCTGTGATGCAGCGTCAAGGGTAACCGCAGCCATGGTCTCCGAGCTGATGGTCCATGCTGCTACAAACGTCGTCGAACCGTTCGTGCAGATGGTTGTTGTCTTGTAAACGTCCCCATCTGCTGACTCAGGGATCGAGACGTGGCTGCACGGTCCGTTACAGCCATGTGGATAACATGCCTGTCATCTCGACTGCTAGTGATACGAGGCCGTTGGGATCCAGCACGGCTTTCCGTATTACCCTCCTGAAGCCACCGATTCCATATTCTGCTAACAGTCATTGGATCTCGACCAATGTGAGCAGCAATATCGTCATACGATAAACCGCAATCGCGTTAGGTGACAATCCGACCTTTATCAAAGTCAGAAACGCGATGGTACGCATTTCTCCTCCTTACTCGAAGCATCACAACAACGTTTCACCAGGCAACGCCCGTCAACTTCTAAACATTCATGGTGGTGCCTGATTGTTCTATATCGTGTCTCCCAACCACTTTCCCGCAACGACGCTCTGAGGTGTTTTTTAGGGAACTAGTTTGAACCTGGGACCTGTTGCTGGTAAGGAGACGCCAGACCACACATGACATGTAGAATTCAGAAGAGTTCAGTGAGACTAGCGATGATATAACCAAATACTAAATGATCTCAGCGTCAGCTCCACTGCACTCCCTGTAAAAGAATCTTAATTCTAACTAAATATAGGGGAAAGGGTTCAAGGCTTTCCTATTTTTAGTTAACTGGTAAAATAACGTCGAAAAAGCAGTTAAGTTTACCATTGGAAATTTATTCTAATCACACAACATTGTTTATAAATTGCACTATTGATAAAAGGAAATGTTTTAATACAGGATGGTAAAAACCAACAGCGTTCAACAAAAATGTGAACGAATATTCCCTAAATGGGTTTCCAAGTTCTACAAGCGATCGAAGGATGACCTATGCCATATCACATCTATAATCTAGGTTTAATTTAAGTTTCACAAAAGAGAAAACTATCAAAATGGTCTACAGTGACCCTCAATTATCTTTAATAACTTATCTAACTTGTCGTAAATTACAGTGGCTGATGTGGCTTCTCAATAACTATATAAAAGAAAAATCATAGCGTTTCAGATCTTTTCTTCAAGTGGCAAATGTGAACACCATGAGTTTTAATTAACGATCGGCACTAGTATTAAGCAAAAAGGGGTGTAACAGATGAGTCTTCTGCAGTTCTGAGTGAACCCTTTTGCGCTCAAAAATGCGGCATCGCGTGCGTTCATTACCTTGTCGGTGTTGAGGTAGCGTCAGGGCGGCAACGGCCGGCGCAGCAGCCATCCAGCTCGCCATCTCGGAACTAACTCTCGAACTTCTCCTTACTACAATTTACCGAAGTTAGTTTAAAAAAGCTATCTGGCTGTGTTTTCATCTGACCAATCAGGGTCTCAATGTTAACCTTACGCTCCGCCTACAGAAATTCTGTCTATCCAATGGGAAACGTTATACTTTTCGTGGTGGGGCAATGTTTTTAAAGTTTGCAACGTAACACAGACGCTAAAAAGTCTCACGCTAAAACCTGCAGCTAGTGTGGTCCTTTTAGCGTTATCGTGAGATCTATACTGCTCTTCTGGAGGGCTCTATCTTTTAACATGGGCTGGGGAGTGATCCTAATGTAACAGACACGCGAAAAAGTCTCACGCTAAAACTTGCGGGTGGTAGTGGCCCTTTTTGTGTTATCGTAAGATCTATACTGCTTTTATGGAGGGCTCTAGCTTTTAACATGGGCTGGGGGTTGTCCTTGACATACCTGAGACGCGAAAAAGCCTGACGCTAAAACGTGCGGGTTGTATAGTTGTACAGGTAGGCTCGCGGCGTGGGTGCCCAGCCCCTCCCCACGGTTCTGCTCTCGGCTTCTGTCCTCGTTTCTCCCCTCGGAACTGCGTCTGCCTCACGGTGGGAAGGTACGACATGCATTTAGGCATTCTTGTGTTAGTCTGTGGTATTCCATTTGCTCACTCGTTACTCGTTTTACTTTGGTTAATTTAATGTCACGATTTATTCGGAGCTATGTGACATACTAGTAGATTTGCTTATTATGTCAGGGTTTTCATGTAAGGTGTTGGATTTGCCTGACACCTTACTAACTGTTGTTTGTGTATGAGAAATCGGTTGGAAACTTTCCTCATGTCAGCACGTTGTAGGTGTCGCCACCGGCGCCAGCCTTGTGTGAATGCTCTGAAAAGCTAATAATTTGCATATCACAGCATCTTCTTCCTGTCGGTTAAATTTCGCGTCTGTAGCACCTCCTCTTCGTGGAGTAGCAATTTTAATGGCCAGTAATGTAAATAAACAGTCTAATGAATAGAAAATATGCATTGTGAGCAAATCAAAGAAAGATAAAAGTAATGAGAATTAGCAGAAATGAGAAAAGCGGGAACTTAACTTTGAGATTGGTGATCACGAAATAGATGGCGATAAGTGAGCCGTGGTGCCACTGATTTAGTAGACTGTTCTGTCTGGCGCCATTGGCTCAAGTGAAGTATCGACTATCCCTCTTGCGGCCCCATTGCCAGTATCTATGAGGGAGAGTTGGTATGCATGGGTTGTGTCCTTAGAAGGTCCTTGCTTGCCGATAAATATACGGGGTTCGCTGGCCTGAGAGAGGTGGCACCAACTTTGAGATTGGCTACAGCGTCGCGACAAGAGGCGGTGACAAGGTCCGAGCGGCCGAAGCCAAGAGCTGCCCAAAGAGGGCCTGCGCACAGCGAAGATACCGGAGTACTGCACCAGGGTCAGCGTCGAATACAAGCAGCAGGTCGACATCCAGTCGGTTGGTTGGAAATACTGGTGTCGGACGGCCGCTCGTGGCCTGGCTGCCCTCTTCTAACTGGCTTTCATCGGCGTCACTCAGTAACCGCAGTGATTCACCGTGGATCCATGGAACTGCTTGTTGATAAAGGGGAGTAACATTCTTTAATCCTCGTCGTCATTTGTGTCATTGTCTATCTGCTCGGTCACCTATTTGACCGTAACTATAGGCAGTAGTGTTGTACTAAGATACTAGTTGTCGTTTGAAAATTTTTCCCGCTATTATATTGCCTTTCCTTTCTGGTTGTACCCGATCATTAATGGTCTAACGAATCAGCTCCTGGTCGTAAATAGAGCTGGAGCAATTGTGCTCAGACACAGGTTGCCGTTAAACAAAAGAGGGATCTTTTGGTTAGATTTAGATGTTAACCGATTCAGTTCTTTGTAATTGCATTTCTCACTTATTAGTTATAATCTGAAGAACCTGTTGTACTAAGCTGTGAGTTGCTGTGTTTGAAAGACCGATTCGTTATTAGTGTACTTTAGCTGGATCTTGTGGTTCCATCCATTGAGTTCTTTTGTAATAAGTGTTCGCAAGTAATGTTTTAAGACGTTTCTTCAGAGCAGTCTTAATAACTGATAATCAGTCTAGCTTTGGAAGTATTAACAGCCAACTGTCACCAGGGCTTTAGTCAAAATAAGATTGTCAAAAGGGACGGGTTAGGATCCAATCGCACCTTGGTTGCCGAATGAAATTAGGAGGATATTTGCTTTGAAGTTAGCTTTATTATTGTCATATTGTTTCCTAACCTGTTTAATCTTTAAGAACAGGTACGCATCTTAGCCCCAAACTTTTCGACATACAACTTTCAAATTAAAAGTTACGTCATCTGTTTTGTGTAATGGACTCACTCTTGTCATCAATGGTGTTTATATAGTTTTCATGTGTTGCAGAAGGACATTTAATAAGACAGACGGTGACCAGCGCTACTGTTTCACCCGATAACAGGCGGGCTGCAGGTCCGGCCGTCTTGTAATCATTGCCATATTGTTTGCTGATTTGAATTATTTTGCAAAGGCTTATTCATCTTAAGGTTTAAAGTCAAAAGAATTTTGCGAATTTGTCCATTTTGTAAAAAACGCTTTGGTTATATATATTGTGAAATAAACAGGTTTTGTAAAAAGGATGTAATATTGGTGGGTCCTCCCTTCCACGTTTTCCTTAATTCCAGTAAGTACCACGTATCAATAAGGAATTTTACTACCTAGGTAGCAAAATAACCAATGACAGGAAGAGCAAGACGGACGGAAAGACAGACTAGCACCTGAAAGAAGGGAATTTCTGGCCAAGAGAAGCCTATCAAATAAAGGCTTTAATTTGAAGAAGAAAATTCTGAGAATGTACGTTTTGAGCACAGCATTGTGTGGCAGTGAAACATGGACTGTGGCAAAAGAGAATCGAAGCATTTGAGATGTAGAAAAAGTTTACCTATTCTTTGCTAACATTCCATTCAAATTTCATTCTGAGTTGTGGTTTTGAAAGGTTAACTAAAAATAATCACCCAGTATCTTGAAAACATCTTCTTCACCACCCTTTCACTCCTCAGCTCACCCTCTTCACCTTTTCATCTCCTTCTTGCTCCCTCTCTTGTCCTTCTTCTCCTCTCTATTCCCATCTCTACCTCCACACCTCTGTCCCTGTTTATCTCCTCCTCCCCATTTCCATCCTCTCACCCCCCACTCTCTGTCCAACTCTTCTTCCCCCTTTCCACTCCATCTCCATAACCCTCCTCTCTATCAATCTCCTCCTACCTTCTCGATACCCAATATCCTCCTCCCCTTTTCTCTAACCGCCTCCATCTCTGTATGGCCATCTCATCCACCTACAACTGTCTACTGTCTTTCAGTCTTTTCATCCCCAGTCTCTGTCCATCTCCATCTCCACCCCCCCCCCCCTTCTGTATGTGACCAACTCTGCCCTTTCTTTCCTGCCACCTCCCCCTCTCCCCCTCTCCTCTCACTACCTCTTTCTCCTCACCTGATTGTCCATCCACCTTCCTCTCTGTCCATCTCCTTCTTCCTCTCTCTCTGACCATCTCGGTCTCTGACCTCTATTTGTTTATCTTCTCCTGCCTTTTACCTCTCACTGTTTATCTCCTCCTCCTCCTCCTCCTCCTCTATCAATCCCCTCCTCCCCCCTCTCTGTCCATCTCCTTCCCCTCTGTCTGTCCGTCTCCTCCTATCTGTCCACCTCCTTCCTCTCTCTCTCTCTCTGCCCATCGCATTCTTCCATTTCTGAACTGTATTTATCACTACGAACCAAAACATTATGACCACCTGCTTAATAGGTTATTTGTCTATCTTTGGAATGAAATATATAATTGATTCTGCGTATCACGTACCCGACTGCTTGTTGGTAAATTTGTGGAGAAGTGTGGTATTAGATGTATACTCAAAGGTCGTGTAATTCACGTAAGTAACGGGCCTCCGATTTCCGCATACGATGATGGCGGCCGATAGCCACCCATAGAGCGTCCATAGGATTTACGTCAGGTGAATTTGGTCGTCCAGACATCAACGTGAGTTCGCTATATCACTCAACAAACCACTGTAGCAAGGTTCTGGCTTCGAGACATGGACAATTATGCTGCTCAAAGATGACGACAATCATGAAGGGATGCAGGTGGTTCGCAGGTGTGAGTGTGTCTTCAATTACTTCTACAGGTCCCATGGAAGATCAGGAGATTATCTCGCACGGTATAATACTACGCCCCCCAGCCTGCATCTGTGGCACACTGTACGTTACGAGCCACCGTTCACCTCGACGATGGCGTTTGTGGATACGACCATCGACCTAGTGTAGCAAAAATGTGATTCGCCCGAAGAGTCGACACGTTTCCATTGATCGACGGTCGAATATCGATGGTCTCGGCCCACTGCAATCGTAATTGGCGATGTCGTTAGGTCAACACGTGAACACCCAGGAGTGGTCTGCTGCAGAGCTCCATGTTCAACGTATGCGATGAGTGGCGTGCTACAAAACACTTGTGTGAGCAACAGCATGGTTCTTTTTCGGGAGAGATGCAACAGGTCACCAACCATCCCAAAACCCCATGTTATGAGAAGACTCGTAAAAGTCCCAACATTAGGGACCTAGTAGTAGTTTCACTGTCCTTCTACCTCTTTCTGTAGATGCTTACGACAGTAGCAAGCGAACATTAGACCAGCCTCATCGTTTTTGAGATACTCGTTCACAGTCTCTGCGTAATAATATTCTGCCGTTTTTCAAAGTCGCTTATCTCAATGTATTTCCGCATTTACAGTCCATGTCTTCATTAAGATGGCCCCCATCCGTGTCTGCCCCACGTGTCTGCAACACCACTAGACGGCATCCAACGTCATGGTGGGCAGGGGTCATAGTGTTTTGGCTTATCATTGTATTTCCTCCTCCCCTTCTCTCTCTGCCATATCGCCATTTCTGTCTGTCAGTCTCCTCTTTTCGTCAAATATCAGATTTGTTCGAAACACTTCATGTCGAGTTCCCTGTTTTCCCATCTCTGCAAACGCCATTGAGCTGGGAGTTCCAGTTTCAACACTGCCCGGTGAAGCTAAACGTTGCAGTTGCTGCTGGTAGCCCCGGGCGCCGATAACGTCAGCATTTCCCGTCACAAGTCTACACCCACCGCGGTGACCAATCTTGTTATTTAGATTTTTGTTCATGTTCGGCAACTGTGTTTAAGGAATGTCGATGTGAAGAAACAGTTGTGTTAGAAATATCTTTTCTTTTTTAATGCAGGTGATGTGCTGGTTCTTCACATCAGAAATATTTTTATTCCTTACCCCCTCCCCCCTCCAGAGCAATCGGAGTTCTTACACTTGCTTCACACAGCCAAAGGGGAAGACTGGACGTGATGAAAGCTCAAAACGTAGTAAGACTCCTTCACACAGTGAGAGTAAAATGTTCTACTACAGTTCCAGAAGAACAACTTTAAAATTTTTCCGAAAATTGTGAAAAAATATATATAAAACAAAATATCGGCATTCTATACAGCCACATTGACATCCATAAACGGATACTCTGTTGGAAAATAAATGGAGATTTATATCGATAGCTTATAGAAATATCGATAGTTTATCAACAGCTCTATCTGCAACTGCATGATACAAAGTCAGAAATATGATCTTGGACATTCCGCGTACAACTATATCGGATACATTGAAATGCACTTTAAGAAAGAGCTGAAGATTTAACGATGTCCAGAGAGAAATATTATAAAAAGTAGCGGCACGTAAGTATCTGCGAATTATTAAGTACAATAAAGGTAATTGATAGCAGCATGTAAAGATAAAAAAAAATCTCAGACACAACGGGAATACCAGAAACGGATCTAAGAAACCATGGGACAATACATGATTCAAACGGACAGAATCAAAAATACCCGTTTTGTTCATTGTGTTGTCAGTTGACATCACGTTCTCTGGCTGCAGAATGGAAACACAGAATGTCTGCGTTTGTCACTCTAGTAGAAGATAACAACAACCTAATAAAGACGTGTACCTCCTGTTAATAGGGAAGTCAGCAGTCGAATGTTTGTCGTCCTATGTTATGTGTGCTGTAGTGTGTAGAACGTGCTTTACTTTTCTTCCTTTCTGTTTCGAGCATGTCGAAGATTTAGATTACATTTACGTTCATTCCAATTGATCCATAGTGAGGAGGTCCTCCAAGATGTAGAAAATGTCAGAAAAACAATAATAAATGACAAATACTTACAACTGAAACAAGTAAGCTAATGTATCTTCAACAGGTCCCACGCGAAATGATCGTAATTATTTTAATGAACACTATATGAAAGAATCATTTTACAAACACTAATGCGCTGAATTTAAAATAAAAAGTTTTTTATATACAAAGTAATAAACATGTAATAGAACTACTATAATACTTATTTACAATGAACTTATTACTGCACTGAAATGGTGCAGAAGTTAGTTTGTACTCTCGCTCTCTCTCTCTCTCTCTCTCTCTCTCTCTCTCTCTCACACACACACACACACACACACACACACACACACACACAATGAACGCACAACTACATGATTGCTCAGTAGAACCAACTGACTTGTATATACAAGTCAGTTGGTTCTACTGAGAAATTCATCAATGGAGTAGAAGCAGTTGGCCACCAATAAATCCTTTAGGCTTCTGTTAAACTGAATTTAATTGGTTCTTAAGCTTTTTATGGCTGCTGGAAAGCTATTAAAAATGTGTGTTGCTAAATAATGCACACTTTTTTGTACAAGAGTAAGTGGATTTAAACCCTTTTGAAGATTGTTCTTATTTCTAGTATTTATTCCATAAATTGAGCTGTTGGTTTGAAAAAGTGATATATTTTTAATAACAAATTTCATTAAGGAATAAATATATTGGGAAGCAGTAGTTACTATCTCTAGTTCCCTAAACAGGCTTCTGTAGGATGTTCTTGAGTTCACACCACATATAACTCTTGCTGAACGTTTTTGTGCCTGAGAAACTTTAGCTTGACTTGATGAATTATCCCAAAAAATAATCCCATGTGACATTATGGAATGAAAGTAAGCATAGTATGACATCTTTTACATTTTTATATTCCCTATGTCTGACATAATCCGCATTGCAAATAGAGATTTGCTAAGACGCTTCAGCAGTTCATTGGTGTGCTCCTCCCAGTTGAATTTATTATCGAGCTGTCATCTCCGCTTCTTCTATCTGCTTGTCATTGTATGTTAGGCATATACTTGTGGGACATCCCTTACAAATTCTGAACTGAATGTACTGTGTTTTTTCAAAGTTAGTGACAAAGAATTGGCCGATCTGTCTAAGACTACACTTGATTTTCTATTTATTGCAATGTTTGTACCATAGATAAACAAAACAAACTTGGCATCTGGTAATATTACTGATGAAAGGTCATTGATATACACAAGGAAAAGTAAGTAACCTAAAATGGAACCTTGTGGGACCCCACATGTAATTACTTCACAGTTGGATGATGGCTGATAGCTTAGTCTCTTTCCTAATAACACCCTTTGTTTCCTGCCAGATATATAAGATTTGAACCACTTTCAGCATTTCCTGTTACACCATAATATGCTACTTACTTTACATAAAACGATATTGTGATTTACACAGTCAACTGCCTCTGACAGATCACAAAATATACCAGTTGCTTGCAATTTTTAGTTTAATGAATTCAGCACTTTTTCACTGTAAGTGTAGATATACCTCTCAATATAAGAACCCTTTAGAAATCCGAACTGCGACTTTGACAGTATGTTATTTGAGATAAGATGGTTATAAAGCCGATTGTACATTACATTTTCTAAAATTTTTGAGAATGCTAGCAAGAGTGAAATGGGATGGAAATTGGATGCTATTTCTTTATCTCCTTTCTTAAATAGTGGCTTAACTGCAGCGTATTTCAAACATTCAGGAAATATTCCACTGGCAAACGACTGGTTACACAGATAGCATAATATGTTACTTAACTCAGAATCACATTCTTTAATTACGTTTGTTGATATTTCATCATATCCGCTACATATTTTTGATTTTAAGGATTTTATGTTGGATATTATTTCTGTTGGGGTAGTGAGGGCCATTAAAATTGCAGATGATAAACGGGTATTCATTGGACAAATATATTATACTAGAACTAACATGTGATTACATTTTCACGCAATTTGGGTGCATAGATCCTGAGAAATCAGTACCCAGAACAACCATGTCTGGTCGTAATAACGGCTTTGATACACTTGGGCATTGAGTCAAACAGAGCTTGGATGGCGTGTACAAGTACAGCTGCCCATTCAGCTTCAACAGGATACCTAAGTTCATCAAGAGTAGTGAGTGGCGTATTGTGACGGGGCAGTTGCTCGGCCGCCATTGACCAGACGTTTTCAATTGGTGAGAGATCTGGAGAATGTTCTTCCCAGGGCAGCAGTCGAACATTTTATGTATCCAGAAAGGCCCGCACAGGACCTGCAACATGCGGTCGTGCATTATGCTGCTGAAATGTAGGGTTCTTCCCAGGGCAGCAGTCGAACATTTTATGTATCCAGAAAGGCCCTCACAGGACCTGCAACATGCGGTCGTGCATTATGCTGCTGAAATGTAGGGTTTCGCAGGGATCGAATGAAGCGTGGAGCCACGGGTCGTAATACGTCTGAAATGTAACGTCCACTGTTCAATGTGCCGTCAATGAGAACAAGAGGTGACCGAGACGTGTAACCAATGGCACCCCATACCATCACGCCGGGTGATACGCCAGTATGGAGAAGACGAATACACGCTTCCAATGTGCATTCACCGCGAAGTCGCCAAACACGGATGCGACCATCATGATACTCTAAACAGAACTTGAATTCATCCGAAAAAAAAAACGTTCTGTCATTCGTGCACCCAGGTTCATCGTTGAGTACACCATCGCAGGCGCTCCTGTCTGTGATGCTGATACTCCATGCTGCTGCGAACGTCGTTGAACTGTTCGTGCACATGGTTGTTACTTGCAAACGTCTCCATCTGTTGACTCAAGGATCGAGACTTGGCTGCAAGATCCTTTACAGTCATTGCGATAAGGTACCTGTCATCTCGACTGCTAGTGATACGAGGCGATTGGGATCCGGCACGGCGTTCCGTATGCTCTCCTGAACCCACCGATTCCATATTCTACTAACAGGCATCGGGTCTCGACCAACGCGAGCAGCAATGTCGCGATACGATAAACCACAATCGCGATAGGCACCTTACACGAGTCATCACAACGACGTTTCACCAGGTAACGCCGGTCAACTGCTGCTTGTGTATGAGACATCGGGCGGAAACTTACCTCATGTCAGCATGTTGTAGGTGTCACCACCGACGCCAACCTTAGGTGAATGCTTTGAAAAGCTAGTAATTTGCATATCACACCATCTTCTTCCTGTCTGTAGCACGTCATCTTTGTGGTGTAGCAATTTTAATGGCCAGTAGTGTATATTATGGAAGTTACTTGAAATGTCTGGTCTGAGGTATTCCACAGCAGTATCCACAGAACCTGACATCTCCATTTTTTCAATGACCGTTATAAAAGGTTTGTTAAAAAGTTCAGGAACGCTATACACATCTCATCAATGTATCATATACTCTTAATGCTATTTGTCCCTCTTCATGTCTGGTTCTACCAGTCTCCTCCTTCACTATATCCCATAATGTCTTTATTTTTTTATCTGATAAGACAATCTTTTCCTTGTAATATGTTTGCTTTGATGTCCATACTACAGTCTTTAATATTGTGCAGTATTTGTTGTAATGTACTATAGTATGAACATCAAAACTGTTTCGGATTGACAGATACAGTTTACTTTTTGTTTTACAAGATACCCCTATTCCTTGAGTAATCCATGGCTTCCTTGTAGAATTTGCTCTAACCTTTGTTAGTTTTGGGGGAGAACCGTGATCAGATAAGGTAAGCACTTCATTTGCAAAAGTGTTACATTTTTCATTCATGCCATGAGCACTGTAAACATCAGTCCAGTGAATGTCTCTGTGAAGTGTTCTAAAATTATAAAGTTTTGGCTTATTGATTACCCTCTTGAACTCAGATTTAACAGATTTTATATCGTGTTCGGTATTAACATTTAACAGAAGGAAATACATGTCATGGTCTGAGAGGCCATTGACTATTGGTTTTGTAATAGAATTTTGTTCATTGGACTTTTCTATAAATATATTATCAATGGCCGTTTGTGAGCAGTTGGCTACCCTTGTGGGGAACTTTGCGGTGGAATTAAGTTGAATGATAGTGTTACTAGCTCAAATAAGTTCTTATTGGGAGAGTCTTTAAGGAAATCTACACTGAAACCACCATCAACCACTATTGCTTTGTTTTTGGTTGTTATATGGGCCAGTACAGCTTCAAGGTGATTTATGAACAGATTAAAGTTACCTGCAGGTGCTAAATATACACTTAATATTATGAAGGATTTCTTGTGAAATTCTACTTCTCTTGCACATGCTTCCATATGCTGTTCTAGGCAAAATTTATGAATGTCTACGTTCTTAACTTTATGAGAGTTCCTGATAATGTGGCAACTTCTCCGTCCTCCATTCCTGCTCTAAAAAAGTGATGTGCTAACCTAAACCCTGTAACACTTAATAGTTCTATGCAAGTGGTCACATGATGTTCAGAGCGGCAGATTATGTCAGCTGGGTTTGAAGACTCTAATTCATCTATGCAGATAATTAATTCACTACTTTCATTTCTCGGTTCTCGAATATTTTGATGCAATAAAGATAGCTGACATTTCACATTGACTGAGTTAAAATTGGGTAGAGTTGAAATATCTGCTGATGTTGAATATTCTTAACTAATAGCTGTTTATGCTCATGTAATAAGCTAGAATTATGTTTTTTTTGTTTCTTTCTCAATCTGAAGGTTTGTCTCAGTCCTAACCGCTCTTAAAATTTGGTTTCTTTCTATCCTCGCTTCCCTAAAAAAGAGTCTTTTCTGAACACTATAACCACTGGTATTTTATCACTCATGGCGGTGC
The DNA here is from genome assembly GCF_023897955.1 of Schistocerca gregaria. Lineage (NCBI taxonomy): Eukaryota > Metazoa > Arthropoda > Insecta > Orthoptera > Acrididae > Schistocerca > Schistocerca gregaria. The sequence goes on from NC_064924.1 coordinate 409,593,246, forward strand.
CTCACCCCTTTAATTTTCCTGCTATTTTTCCAGCCAGTTTACCCTTTCCTTTCCTGCTGAGGTGAAGGCCATGCCTAGTATAATCCCACCTATTGAGAGAATCAACAGGAACCACACCAATATGTGACCCTTTACCCTACATAAGCAGCCGTTCCAACTGCAAATTAACTCTCTTGAGAGAAGAGTTCAAATAAGGTGGGTCATGGCACCCAAGAACAGATACAAACTCAACACTAGTATGCTTTGATGCTGATGCAGTCTTTGCCAGGTCACATGCTATACTGTACCCAGGATCTCTGTCAGTACTATTACCTGCCCCACCCAGTATAACCACAGTGTCTTCCTTAGTGAAATCGTTGCAAAGTGACCCTAAATCCTCTGTCAACTGCCCCAGACCAGCACTAGATTTAAAAAAAATTGGTGACCTGGTATTCTGATCCTATTTTATCCTGCAAAAGTTGGCCAACACCTCATCCACGGGAACTACCTAACAACAACACTTTCTTTCTCTTTACTGATTTCCCAACATTCTTACTTTTCGATTTGCAGCTGAAATTTTGTTATGCCCTGTCTACACCTGCAACTGCTTGAGGTTTACCGGCTTCTAAGACAGAAGACAAAGGTGTTCAAGTTTCTGAAAAGTAAAGTTGTTATGTGAGTGTTATTTTGGTGAATGTTTTCCTGTTACAGTGCTTGCTACATTTTTTTCAAATCTGGTTGCTGTCATTTGACACCATTGAGACGATGTGCGTTCATGTTGCATGGACATTCTCGTTTTTGCAGGTAATATTTTTGATGTTCCTTTGAAATAATTTTGAAAGCTAATCATTCGTAATATATTTAATGGATGCTGCTATTATTTTCACACATCACATAAGTCGTTTCAGTAAATATTTTTTTATTTTTCATACTCTGATGTGGGTAAACATTTCGGAAAGGAAATTAAGCAGTTTCTACTAGAGCTCAATGACAGTGAGCTTTCAGAACTCCGAGATACTGAAGAGTGTGGATCTGAAACTTTTGAAGATAAGGCACATGCGAGGAATGAAGAAGCGCAATGCGAGTGCCGGAGCTCACAATATGGAAGAGACATTCTAGAATCTGAAAGAGAAGTTTCACAAGCAGAAAATGAACAGTCGCGAGGTAGCTTTAAATGGAAGAAACATGCCTTTCACTACCTACAGTGGTCCACATATTACAGCTGATGAAGAGGTAAGATGTCCTGCTGAATATTTTTCAAAATACTTCACCAATAATTTTCTGGTATTGCTTCCAGAACAAACAATTTTTGTATTCAGGGTAGAAAAATGGCGTGCCGGTGAAATGTACCAGTTCTGAAATACGAAAAATGGTTGGAGTAGCTATTTTGATGGGTACATCAGGATTTCCCAGCTTGCGTATCTACTGGGAGCCTCACACAAAGACTACCTTTGATTGCAGACACAAGATCCATAAATAGAATATTCAGACTGACGAATCATGTCCATTTAGTTGACAAGATGGATGGTAGCTCTCTGAATGACAAACTGTTGAAGACGAGACCACTCCTAAATAGAATCACGGAAACTTGTCTCAATCTGAAACAAGAAGAAAGGCAAAATATTGACGAGCGAATAACCCTTTTCAAAGGAAGGGCTGTAATGAAGCAATTTGTTCGTGGTAAACCAAACCTATTGGTCAAAAAAATTTTGTTCGTTGTGGAGTTTCCCAAGTTCTATTTGATTTTGTAATATATCAGGGCAAAAGAACGGGAATTCGAAGTGAGCACAATCAGGTGGGCCTTGGTGGTTCGATTGTGATGCAACTTAGTGAAAACATTCCACAAGGCTGTAGGTGCAAACTATATTTTGATAATTATTTTACAACTACTTCACTGGTGCGTGAATTGTTGAAAAATATCTTTTCCGTGAACTGAAGGAGAAAGGAAGCGGATATGTCGATGTTTGTGCGACCACAGAACAAAATCTCTGCGTCGTTCGCTGGCTCGATATTAGTGCCGTCACTCTCACTTCCTCTTACGTGGGTGTAGACATTGTCGATAAAGTGAACAGGTAGAGTGTAGCACAGAAGCAACATCTCGAGGTCACAACACCAGCCATCGCAAAGGATTACTGTGCATTCATGGTCGGCGTTCGCAAAATTGATTTTTTGATCTCTCCGTACAGAATACGCATTAAAACTAAGAAGTGACTTACAAAAGTAATTTTTCACATGGTCGATCTGTCCATATGCAACTCAGGGCTTCGGTATCTGAGAGACATGGGTACCAAAGCAAAAGGACGTAAAGAGAAAATGGATCTGCTGAAATCCAGAAGCCTGCGCTGTGGCCGAGCGGTTCTAGGAGCTTCAGTCCACAACCGCGCTGGTGCTACGGTCTCATGTTCGAAACCTGCCTAGGGCATGGATGTGTGTGAAGTCCTTAGGTTAGTTAGCTTTAAGTAGTTCTAAGTCTAGGGGACTGATGACCTCAGATGTTAAGTCCCATAGGGTGTAGAGCCATTTGAACGATTTGAAATTCAGAAACCAGGCAGCTGAAGCTTTAAATCTAAGCAGGAAGACAGCTCCATTTCGAGAAAAAGAGGACGTCCGCGATTGCCTGAGTATGAAGATGAAGAACCCAATTCGTATGTGGTAACAATATCGCAGAGAGAGGTGAGGCCAGTTTCAGATGCCAGATATCACGGGTTTTCTCATTTGCCACATTATATTGAAGGGAGGGAGCAAAGACGCAAATTAGAAAACTTCACTGGCAGAAGCCGAGTTCATTGGTCCATATGCCATGTAACTCTTTATCTGAACAAAAATAACCCTTGTTTTCTTAAATTTAGTATTCAATAATTTGTTGCAACAAATTTCTTCATTTGAATGGTGTATTAACTGTACCAAGAAGTTGGTGACCGCATTCGTTAGTTATAAGTACCCGTAGCGACACAATGGTGTCAAATGACATTATATTTTTCAAAAAAACATTTTAGAAATTTCTTTCTTTTTCGGAGTACAGGTCGAGATAAATTATTTGTTCAAGAATAATGCATAAATAATTTTTTTCTTTCTCGAAGAAAAAATAGTGGCTGAAAGGGATGCAATTAATAAAATCTCTAAAGCTTAATCAAAGGTATGATGATGATATGTAAATTAAAATTTCAAAAGCTAGATCCTAATAGTTGTCTGTGACGTAGACAGTGTATTGTTAAGCGAATTGAAAGCAGAATATTAAACCACGATGAAAAGGCTGCGGGGACAGCAGGATCGCCGATTGCAAGACAAGGAAACGTGAACAGCACGGGTCCAGGTGAAAAATAGAGCTCAATCACCAATGAGACCTTCAACAGTCTGTCAGAAAATGAAAAATAGCGGTTAGCTGCAATTCATCCTGTTTAATAAGAAATTTAGAAGTGTGGCGTTTCGCATTCCCATAAAAAAATCTCTGTTTCTTCCAAAGGACTCAGTAAAAGTGCCTTAGTAGCAGTGTGTATAACCTTTAAAATGTAATTTGTGTTAGTTACTGTATGTTAGTGCACAGTTAAGTGCTGTCCAAATGCAGTTATATTTTGTGGATGTGTGTGTTCCTTGAAAATAAAGTCCAAATTATTGCCTGTCTGTCCAAGACAAAACTTTTCAAAAAAACTGAATTGCATTCTATAGATGGTTGAATCCCAAATTTTATTCTGTTTGGCCCCTATCTTATATGTAAGCTGCATTTTAAAATGTTATTTGTATGGAGACCTCAGCTGGCGGTTGTGTTCCTTGATTGCTTCTCTAACTGCCCAGAGTTTTGCCCATTTGCACTAATTCTTGTTTCACTGTTCACTATTTTCTGTGGTCCTCATTGTCCATATTGCTCTTTTTTCTTTGTTTTGTAGTATGGGCGCTTAACACATCATTTTGTGTACTCGTTTTCCACGGAAATTTGTTTTAGTATATTTACTTCCTTATGTATTTCTTGATTATCTAATTCAGGCGGAGAGTCGGTGAACCATGGAAATAAAGAAGCACTCTTGTACTGCATTTGGTGGCAAGATTTATCGAAAAAAATGTTGCCTACATGTGTAATCCTACTGTTAGTTTTTAGAAAGTGATAAGTCCAAAAAGTTTATAGAGTTATTCTCCTCGATTTTGATGGTGAATTTCACGTTTGGGTGCATGAAACAAAACCGTTGTGCGCAGACGTCGATGTCGTTAGTGTTTCCCTTTAACATCACTAGGATGTGATGCACGTAATGTTTGAACTGCCATGACCTTTACAGTCCGGAACTTTATTAAAGATTTTATTTCCTAGTCATTAATAAAACCTCTGTTAATGTCCCAACAAAGTTATTTCTCATTGGAAGGCTTTGTTTTTTGATAAATATCTTATTATTAAACGCAAAGTAATTATAGGAGGGCACAACTTCCAGCATTTCGACGAGCTCTGTGGTTTCTGCTGCGTTAATTTTCTCGTGAGATATGAGGTTACATTTTATACTCAAGAAAATTTCATTAAGGGGGAATTAATATAGAGGTTAGTACCATAGTCGCATCATTATGAGTAGTTATGTCTTTGATGGCGTTAACTAATTCGCAACTGTTCTTACATTCAAAGTTTTCTGGTAATGTATATACTGCATTCAATTTTACATGTTTATATTTTATTAAGTTTATAGCTAGGGAAAGACCTATTGTTAACATTAAGACGAACACTATTACTATTAATATGTGCCTGTACTTCAGACCTAAGTTCAGTGATACTGAGATTCATCAATTTAGAAACTACTCTTCCTCTCTCTGTAGACGTAGGCATCATCATATATTTTGAAAATAGCACTGCTCTTATTTGATTTAGTGACCGTAGCCTTATGATTTTCTAGTTTAACGTTGACACATTGAGACATCTAGCGGCCATACTTTCTCAGCACCATAACCGTGAGCGCAGTACACCATGAACGAGCCGAAATCACGGGTCATCAGTGTTTACTATTTTATCATGATTTTACACTATATAACAATGACATTTATGGCTATACATTTTATGTGCTTACCCCGGTAACTTTATGGAGACGCGTATGTTTGCTAACCTTTTCAATCTACACGGTCTAACGGGTGTAAGCGCAGGTATTTTTATATGTAGTACCTTGATATGTACACACACATCAGTGTGTTGGCTGTTTTTCTTCTGTGTCGAACAGTATTCTCACAAATACGTTACAAACTTTACGGCCTGATGTTTTCTAAATGGTTGTACTGCCACCTACGTGGAGTAAGTCTATCAGTATAGACTGACCATTTTGCTTTAAGAATCCTGTTGGAGGAACGTCCACAACTGAGCATTATACCAGGGGTTGAAAATACCGCTACAGTTATAAGGTTTTTTTACTTTCACAAGGCCGGTTTCGGGCTCTTATACGCCCATCTTCAGGTGTCGTAACTTGATGCTGTGACCCCGGGCGCCGCGGTGGACGTGTACGAGGCGCGGTGTGCTACATACGAGCGCAAAGCGAAGAGTCATGCTCTTCTCAGAGCTCGGGAGTCACAGCACCAAGTTACGACACCTGAAGATGGGCGTATAGGAGCCCGAAACCGGTCGTGTGATAATAAAAGAACTTTACAACGGTAGTGGTATTTTCAACCTCTGGTAACCATTTTGCATTCACGATTCCACTCTTCAACAACTGATCTGCTGCCCAGGGGAAAAATAAGCATTAATTGCTTGCTCTTGCCACATAATAGTTCTAGGTATTAACCAACATAAAACCATACGAATTGTAAAGGCTATAATAATTAGTATACAAATGACGTAAATACTGATGTAATGTTGTCCAGTACATCGTCCTCTGTCACCGATAGAAAAATCAGCACTTATATCCGTTACATCCTGTATTACGATACTGCTTGTAATAGTTGTTAAGCTGTTGTAGTATTTAGAAAAATATGAAGAAGCGAAGACTTGTTTGCAATTCTATAACCACGCTACTAACCGTAAGAAGCTGTCATCTGCATTACAAAAGTTATTATGTAAGTGCACTGTACACTTCAGTTCGCAAACTGTTTTGACCCATCTCTCCATGTGAATCTGTCCTGCGCAAGCATTTTCATATCTACATAACTACTGCAAACTGCATCCATTTGAAACTGCCCAGTGTAATCAAGCTATGGTCTCTGTGGAGATGTTGTAGTTCAATGTCAAATTTAATTTAGGCCAACAACCACGGTAGCAGGAAGCGTGCTCCCTACCAAAGTTCAATAGAAGATGGCGATACATGCAGGCTTCCAAATACACTGGTGTCCAAAATTAAATCAACAATCCATTATTTCCCTGTCCTGTGTCTAATTCACGATATAATCGTACAAACTGTCACAGATGTACGTACGATCGAATTCTGCGCAGAAAATGTAATTTCTATCCAACGCCAAAGATGACGTCAGGACGTCTATCTTACGGAGTAGTGTTTGCCGCGTAGTCCGACATCCACAATAGCTGTGTATACTGTCACAGAGAGCGCAGTACAACACAGAGAAGTCACTTACCAGACTTTCTGCGTGGAGGGCCACGCGAAGAACAGAAGCAGGATAGACGAAAACTCCTGTGGCCCGATGGTTTAACGTGAATCGTGGTGTTTTCCCTCGGAGTGGCCACAGTTTATAGACACCGAACCTGTATGCTGAACACTAGGGCATGGACGATCACGGGAAACATCAGCAAGAGGGGACTGGTATTTGACTGTAAGGGTACGACGGTGCAGCCTTAGTACTGCACTGCAACTGACATCTGACCTCGCAGCATCCAATGGACCTGTTGTATCGAGGCAAACGATGTATAGAAGGCTTCGATACAGTGACCTTTATTGCCGGATTTCTGCTGTATGTATGCCTCGGTGGCGTCTTCACAGACGGGAACGTCTAGAGTGGAGTCGTATCATGCCGCGTGGACAGTCAGACAGTAGGCCAATGTTCTTTTAACAGATGAGTCCGTATTTGCTCGACAGAGTGGGTCTCGAGAGTTCGCATCTGAAAGGCATGTCGAATACGATTTCGAGACCGTAACTTTCTGGAAATGTGCCGATATCGAGGAGAATCGCTAATGGCGTGACCAGGGTTATGTTAATCATTCTAACATCTCTTCATGAAATTGTACTGGTGAATCGGAAAGGTTTAACTGCTTTCAGGCACCGTAACGAAGTCTCAGGACCTCACGTTCGGTTACTGCGAGGTGCTGTGCACCCAGACTTCGTTCTGATGGACGATAATGTTCGCCCTCGTGGACGCAAGTGGTTGATGTTCTCTTGGAAACGGAAGATACTGCACATATGGCATGGCCGGCTCTCTCTCCCGATTTGAATACCATAGAGCATGTCTGGGATGGTGGCCGTGCGGTTCTAGGCTCTGCAGTCTGGAACCGCGAGACCACTACGGTCGCAAGTTCGAATCCTGCCTCGGCCATGGATGTGTGTGATGTCCTTAGGTTAGTTAGGTTTAATTAGTTCTACGTTCTAGGGGACTAGTGACCTCAGAAGTTGAGTCCCATAGTGCTCAGAGCTATCTGAACCATTTGAACCATGTCTGGGATGCATTAGGAAGACGGTTTGAATAACGTCAGGATCCACCAACATCTGTTCAACATTTGCGAGTAGCTCCGCAGGAAGAATGGGCGTCATTGCCTCAACATGACATTATTCACAGCACGATCCGTCATTGTCAGGCCTGTATTGTCGCTAGTGATGGTCACACTCCATAGTGTACACATTAACCAGTTGTCAGACTGTGTGTGCAAATCTGTTACGTTGGAAAAAACGAAGAACATTTTTGTCTACTGCTATGCATGTTGCAGTTGTCTACTTTTTGTGCTGTTTACATTGTTTCTGCTTTGCTATTCCTCGTTTATTCTGTGTTGTGCCAAAGTAAACGCAACCTTGCAAAATTTCGGTTTGTTGCTTTAATTTTGGACACCATTGTATACATACGTACATTACGTTCATAGGACGTCTCCATATCATAAAGGTGGCAACACACTGTAAAACAATAAATATCATTTATTTGCACCATATATACATTAGTAGCACTTAACTTCTGCGGTAGCTTTGATGCCTCTGGTAGTTATAATTAAGTGATAGTAACTGTAACTAAGAAGAATATAACTTCGACAGTCACAGGTTTTTACGGTCCCCCTATTACTCCATATATAGCGGCAGCTGTTAAGACAAGCGGCAACTGTTACGACGATCGCTGATTACTTTCTTCATCATCTGTGACTGGTACAGGCTATGACCTGCACGAACAAGGCAGATGGCTGTACTGTCGATAACTGTCTGGAGATGTCGAAGAACAGAACTCAGCGGAAATGCTGGAACTGTGGAACTATTACTGAGGCACAACAGTCAGAGTGGGGGAGCTGGATGGGTGTGTTTTTTTTTCGTTCATTGACATACCAGCCCACGTCCTCCATATTTGTGGGGGGAAGCGGACTGTCACCAGACACCACTCTTCAGGCATATGAAAGTGAAAGTTTCAAAAAAAAGTATAAAATTGAACATAGCGGTTGACGAAATTAATGTTTGACTCAGTAAAAAGACAGATAGTCACTTGCGTAAGTTAAAACATTCAAGGCTGATGTTGATGTTGATTCATTAACATATTGACTCACATGAAACGGCAAATGAATGTTTCACAAAATATAAGAGACAGGGGGAGAGTTGCGTAAGTTAAAAGGTAGAAACCACTCTCTGTGGCATGTGCCAACACTGTCTGCAAATTACTATGACTCGTTGACAGACTCATTGAGAGAATTTAGTTACGTAATGTAAGCACCATCTAAAGGTGACTATTTAGAACTGAGAGGCGCGTGGTATGTAGTGGACCTGGTTGGTGACGATCTCTTGGTACTATTGTGTACCACTTGCTATGTGCACCACGCTTTCCCTTCCATACATCTCTCAATTACCAAATTAACAACTATTTTCTGCGTCAGAATGTACTCTATAAACTGACCCCTTGTTTTAGTCAAGCTGCAACGGAAATATGTTATCCTCATAATTTTATTCAGTACCTACTATTGTACTCCAGCATTTTTGTGTATCATTCAGAAACTCTCTCTACCTTCTGTAGTGATTGGAGGCTCCGTTACTTCACTTACGTATCTCTAGCTGTCAGAAGTTTCATTTCAGCATACACTTGTTAGTTGATTCTCTATAGTTATTTTCTTCAGTATTATGCCTTAAGGTTATTTGCCAGAGTATCTTGATATTTCGATCTTTCCTGTGTTATTAAACCTGATGGTGTTGAAACGTTTGAGTGGGTGATATTACAGCTGGAAATACCACATATATACAATTTTTATTTGTGTGCTGGAGAGTTCTTGAAGTCTTTGAACTTTAGAAAGTTTCATTACGTCCGCTATATACAACAATATAATTAAATGTTCTGTTAACATCTATTGGCAACGGCCTTGCCGCTGTGGATACACCGATCACCGAAGTTAAGCGCTGTCGGGCGTGGTCGGCACTTGGATGGGTGACCATCCAGGCCGCCATGCGCTGTTGCCATTTTTCGGCCAGTTGAGGAGCTGCTCGACCGAATAGTAGCGGTTTCGGGCAGGAATACCATCATAACGACCGGGAGTGCGGTGTGCTGACCCCACGGCCCTCGTATCTGCATCTCCCACTGAGGATGCAACGGCAGTCGGATGGTCCCGGAAGGCCACTCGTGGCCTCAAGACTGTGTGAGTTAATGTCTATGCTGTAAGCAGCAACTACAAAAGCATTGGGATTTGCACGTCCGATGAAATATGTCGTGTATCAAGAAAAGATTAACTTATGACTTCCTTGGATATGACTGTAGCAGTTGCAACGTGTCAAAATTTCAGTGTGGTGTGGCATAGGTTTATGTGATAAGAAAATTAAAAGTTGATGTATGACAAATTTATTAAATGTACATTACATAACAGTTGGAGTTCTTTTTTTTTAAAATTTGTGATCCCAGCTTCAAGTATTCGACAAAAAAAAAAATGGCTAAGATGGTCCATGGCTTAGACTCCAGAAGTCTGCTTGATCCAGGACCTCTACTATGAAACGATATTGTACCCCGGCCCTTACTCCTGGTTATCGGGTTGTAAGGGTGGAGACAGTCAAGTTGGTACCTCACCGCTGTCTGGGACGTCTCTAGACACGTCTCCGCTGGTCATCGTAGCTCATTTAGAAGCGAGACTCATCACTGAAGATAATTTACTCGTCAGTGAGATTCCAGGCATAAGATGTGCCTGGAGACTTCCTAGACAGGAGTGAGATGCCAACCTCGTTATCGCCCATCGTACGAACCGACGACGATCGTCCATTGCATTTCATAGAACGACACCTTCGGTTGTCATTCGCGGCCACGCCCTTTTTATGTCTAAGAGTACATTTCTAAAAATAATCGTCTGTGATTCCACTAAACCGAGGGTTTCGGAAATTCTTGCATAACCTGGACGACCACAATGAGCCATCGCCTTAGCAATAAATGCACAAGTTACATTTCTTTGGTAATCACACGGTTGACTTGAAATTACGTCGTTTCCATTGGTTCAACTGCAAAATTTCCGCTGACGTAAATGAAGGGCAGATATAAATAAATGTCTGGAGAACAGTGCTGCAAGATAGCCCCCACTGACTTTTTCTGTCGATTTCCGATACCCTCTATTGTTGGACCCACTCAAAGTGTGTGGATATTATTCATCTTTATGTGGCAGATCGTTGTACTGGCCCCAGAATAAAGTGGTCGTGTTGTACAGTAGGTCTGCTTGTTTAAATCACGACGAAGCCGTTCTGAAAAGTAGTCAGTTGTCCTTCAGGCAAAACATGGTTTCTGGAACATTAATACATATGTTTACATCTAATTCATTTTTGCGATACTTGTAGTTTTACATTTGAGGTTCATGGTGAATTTTGAAACTGTTCTCTTTGTGAAAGGAGTTTCCCCAAAAGATGATTCCATAACTCATTAGTGAATGGAAGTAGGTGGAATAAACTAACTTCTTCATTTATGAATCCGTATTTCTGCTCTCATGCGTACTGCAAATGTAGCTGAAATAATGCGTTTCATTAAGTCTAGAGTGTGCGTTTTCCAATTTAGGTTGTTGTCAACTCGTAGCTCTAAAAAATTGACACTGTCTACAGCTTTAATTTCACTGTTTGAATACATTATACTTATAGGGTCAGGTATTCTTTCTGATGTACTAAACTGTATGTACTGGGTCTTGTCAAAATATTTCATCAGCTGAAATATTTGTAAGTATCAAGTGGATTGATAACTAAAAACACACACAACAACTCCGACTTTTTCCACATCCCAGGGACTCCTCTCCAAGGGATGCATGGAAAACGATAAATGTAATGTTATGCCCATCATTTCGCTAATGGTCATGGTTATTGTGAGTAACACTCTAAGCCAAAAGGCAAAAAGATTGCAATGAAAAATTGAGGTCTCCTTGATTTTGCGTTTGGTGCATATTACTGGCTACGAAATTTAGCTAACATATCGAATGTTTCTTTAAGCTTGGGTGGAGTTCTCTGTCTGTCACGGATCTCGGGAAAATTGAACTGATGTGTTATAGTGATTTGCGATCGTGCCACGTCAGTGACAAAGCCAGGGTGAAATATCCACAACATTCCTCATATTTCATAAATGGTTTGAGATATTCAAATGAGATTTTGGCAAACGATAGCATTCAAAGAGGAAAGTATTTTTTCATATGGTTATTATCTAAAAATTCATTATCTACTGTGTTACTCCACCGTCAAAAGACTTATTCGATGAAGACTGTAGTTTTTAGGGGCCATCGATAGCTGGTGAAACGAGAAAAGCTATGCGTTTTGGAACAACATAATCAAAGACACTGCACGCTTATTTTTGTACCGAGGATGTGCTATTTCATAAGCAATTGACCTTAGTTTTTCTCAATTCTTCACTTGTATTGCACTGTATTGTTTGTTACCCGGGGCCTAGAAATCATGGAGAGGCTCCGTCCCCGCCGCAGCCGCAGTGGTCCACAACCCCACGACAACTACCGCATTCCACTTCAGCCTTCCCCAGGAAACGTCTCATACCAGACAACTGTAACCCCTATGTTTGCGTGGTAGAGTAATTGTGGTGTACGTTCACATAGTGTAGCTGAAGCGGAATAAGGGGAAATGGCTCGCATTCGCCGAGGCAGATGGAAAACAGCCTAAAAACCATCCACAGACTGGCCGGCTCACCGGACTTCGACTGAAGTATCCCTATCGGATTCATGCCGGGGACCAGGCGCTACTTCCAACTCCGGAAAGCCGTGCGTTAGACACGGCTAACTGGGCGGGCCAGTTCTTCACTTACTAAATGTGACAAACCTCTGTTTCAGAATTCTCTCGCAATTGTATCTGCATAACTTGTTAGTCAGGTGCCATTGTGTAAACTCGGCTGTGTTTTAACAAAACTAGCAAAATTTAATATGGCAACAGGAGAAACGTGCAGGTTTCACTAAAAAATGAAAGCTAATGACACTTCTCTGAAAATTAAAACTGGTTAACAAGCCAAGCGAAAAAATCGCTATGATTTCAGCGGAATGTTTTTTAGATACTAACCGAAGCAGAATGACAGATCTTTTTCAATAGTCAGCATACAAGTGTGGGCATGGAGGCGCTCGACTTAATATTTACAAAAACTTGAGCATAGACATCAGTTTAGAACGGCACTTCCCCTCCGGCGCTCGGCATTTCCTCTACAGTGCCTACTCGCAACCGCCAACACTACCTCCTCACACATTCCCTGCTTACTGCGTATATGGCAGCCACGGTATTCTGCGTTGCGAGGCTTCCCTACAGATGCTGACTTTGGCATGCAGGATAGGGACTGTTAATTTGGTCTTAGTCCACATTGTGGATCTGTATTCCGAGTTAACAGTAGATTCCGGAGCTCAATTGCCTACTTGTAAAAGGCAAACAGAATTTAGAATTAAATGCTAACTTTTATTAGGTAAGTCTTGTTTCTTTGTTCATTTAATGAGAGAAATTGATCTTTTTTATTGCTTGCTCCTTTATTAAGGCATGTGCACGATTATCAGAGGTTACATCACTAAGTTGTTTACTATTTTTTTAAAAATATTCGTGTGTTAAAATAGCACTGTTTTAAAGATTATTGACTCACAGTAAAAACCTAAAAGAGCATAATACTTATGTCTGGTGTTGTTATCGTTGATACGTCGTTTTAAGTCTAGCTCTGTGTGTCGGTTCTAGAATTCCTCATACAAGCTGAATGAAGAGACTGAACGATGCCTGGGATAAACCAATGCGAGTCACCTTGCGTTTATGTCTGTATAATGACAAGATGTATATCTTCCATGACTTTCAGCTATGACTGTCAGTCATTTTTCTGTTCTAGATATTGTTGAAAGTTTTTGATGAAAGTGGTCATCTTATTTAAAAAATTCCTTGTGTAACTATAACTTTAGAAGTTTCTGTAAGTGTTTAAGAACTTGAATTGTTAGGTTCATTACAGCGCCTTAAACTAGAACGAGCACACATATAATATTGTGGGGAAAGGAAACCAAAGACTGAAAACTGTTTGCTGAACGAAAACGTAGCAGGTATGTTAAACACACTGCTTACATCACGCTTGTCCGCCCTTTTCTGCGTCGTTGCTGTGCGGTCAGGGATCCGCAGAAGATGTTACTGATCAAAGACATCGAGAAAGATCAAACGGGGGCAGGACGTTTTGTTCAAAATGGCTCTGAGCACTATGGGACTTACTTAACTTCTGAGGTCATCAGTCCCCTAGAACTTAGAACTACTTAAAAGTAACTAACCTAAGGACATCACACACATCCATGCCCGAGGCAGGATTCGAACCTGCGACCGTAGCAGTCCCGCGGTTGCGGACTGTAGCGCCTAGAACCGCACGGCCACCATGACCGGTCGCACGTTTTTTACTATCGTAAAGTAGGTAAGAGGTTTCCACTGATGTAATACGCATCCTGGGTTGGCAATCGTTAAAACAATGTCGTTTTTCTTTGCGACAGGATATTCTCTTTCATTCACCAACTTTGTCCGCCGACTGCGAAAATATTTTGCTAACACCCACTTACATAAGGAGAAGTGGTCGGCATAAAAATAAGAGAAATCAGAGCTCGTACGAAATGATTTAAGAGCTCATTCTTCCCGCTCACCGTTCGCCGAGTCCTCTGCTAGGCAATTAACTGAAAATTGCAGAGTAATAATGTAGATTTAGATATTAAATGCTTCATGATGAATTTTAAGGCTTATTTTGTTAACGTTAAAAAGCCGCTGAGGAAAATATATATTTTTAGGAGCATCTTTCCTTCCCGAAAATATTTAGGACATATTTGCTACAAATGATCACTACTTAATCCTTCCTTCTCATAGTGTTCATCCCAAGAGATTTTAGAGTTCGACTGATAGGAAACATAAAGGCGAATGACAGAAGTAAAACCATAACAGTAAAAGTAATTGTTGTTGTTGTTGTGGTCTTCAGTCGTGAGACTGGTTTGATGCAGCTCTCCATGCTACTCTATCCTGTGCAAGCTCCTTCATCTCCCGGTACCTACTGTAACCTACATCCCTCTGAATCTGCTTAGTGTCTTCATCTCTCGGTCTCCCTCTAAGATTTTTACCCTCCACCATGCCCTCCAATGCTAAATTTGTGATCCCTTGATGCCACAGATCATGTCCTACCAACCGATCTCTTCTTCTAGTCAAGTTGTGCCACAAACTTCTCTTCTCCCCAATCCTGTTCAATACCTCCTCATTAGTTACGTGATCTACCGACCTAATCTTCAACATTCTGCTGTAGCACCACATTTCGAAAGCTACTATTCTCTTCATGTCCAAACTATTTATTGTCCATGTTTCACTTCCATGCATGGCTACACTCCATACAAATACATTCAGAAACGACTTCCTGACACTTAAATCTATACTCGTTGTTAACAAATTTCTCTTCTTGAGAAATGCTTTTCTTGCCATTGCCAGTCTACATTTTATATCCTCTCTACTTCGACCATCATCAGTTATTTTGCTCCCCAAAGAGCAAAACTCCTTTACTACTTTAAGTGTCTCATTTCCTAATCTAATTCCCTCAGCATCATCCGACTTAATTCGACTCATTCCATTATCCTCGTTTTGCTTTTGTTGATGTTCATCTTATATCCTCCTTTCAAGATACTGTCCATTCCGTTCAACTGCTCCTCCAAGTCCTTTGCTGTCTCTAACAGAATTACAATGTCATCTGCGAACCTCAAAGTTTTTATTTCTTCTCCATGGATTTTAATACCTACTCCGAATATTTCTTTTGTTTCCTTTACTGCTTGATCAATATACAGATTGAATAACATCCAGGAGAGGCTACAAACGTGTCTCACTCCCTTCCCAACCACTGCTTCCCTTTCACGTCCCTCGACTCTTATTACTGCCATCTGGTCTCTGTACAAATTGTAAATAGCCTTTCGCTCCCTGTATTTTACCCCTGCCCCATTTAGAATTTGAAAGAGAGTATTCCAGTCAATATTGTCAAACGCTTTCTCTAAGTCTACAAATGCTAGAAACGTAGGTTTGCCTTTTCTTAATCTTTCTTCTCAGATAAGTGGTAAGGTCAGTATTGCCTCACGTGTTCCAAAATTTTTACGGAATCGAAACTGATCTTCCCCGAAGTCGGCTTCTACCAGTTTTTCCATTCGTCTGGAAAGAATTCGCATTAGTATTTTGCAGCTGTGACTTATTAAACTGATAGTTCAGTAATTTTCACATCTGTCCACACCTGATCTCTTTGGGATTGGAATTATTATATTCTTCTTGAAGTCTGAGGGCATTTCGCCTGTCTCATACATCTTGCTCACCAGTCGGTAGAGTTTTGTCAGGGCTGGCTGTCCCAAGGCCGTCCGTAGTTCTAATGGAATGTTGTCTACTCCCGGGGCCGTGTTTCGACTCAGGTCTTTCAGTGCTCTGTCAAACTCTTCACGCAGTATTGTATCTCCCATTTCATCTTCATCTACATCCTCTTCCTTTTCCATAATATCGTCCTCAAGTACATCGCCTTTGTATAGACCCTCTATATACGACTTCCACCTTTCTCCTTTCACTTCTTTGCCTAGAACGTTCACTATGCCGTTTGTAGTAGCTTACCTGCACTCATATTTTTTTATTCATTATTAAACCTACTCCTACATTACCCATATTTGATTTTGTATTTATAATCCTGTATTCACCTGACCAGAAGTCTTGTTCCTCCTGCCACCGAACTTCACTAATTCCCACTATATCTAACTTTAACCTATGCATTTCCCTTTTTAAATTCTCTAACCTACTTGCCCGATTAAGGGATCTGACAGTCCATGCTCCGATCCGTAGAATGCCAGTTTTCTTTCTCCTGATAACAACGTCGTCCTGAGTAGTCCCCGCCTGGAGATCCGATTGGGGGACTATTTTACCTCCGGAATATTTTACCCATGAGGACGCCATCATCATTTAACCATACAGTAAAGCTGTATGCTCTCGGGAAAAATTGTAGTTTCCCCTTGCTTTCAGCCGTTAGCAGTACCAGCACAGCCAGGTCGTTTTGGTTATTGTTACAAGGCCAGATCAGTCAATCATCCAGACTGCTGCCCTTGCAACTACTGAAAAGGCTGCTGCCCCTCTTCAGAAACCACACGTTTGTCTGGCCTCTCAACAGATACCCTCCCCCCCCCCCCCCCCCCGTTATGGTTGCACCTAAGGTACAGCCATCTGTATCGTTGAGGCATGCAAGCCTCCTCACCAATGGCAAGGTCCATGGTTCACGGTTGGGGGGGGGGGGGGGTCAAACTAATTACTGCAACCAATATATACACATAGAGGGAGTCCCATTTATCTTGACCACCGTAAATAACTTTTTGTCCAGATGCAAATTACAAAATATTTCAAGCAAATGTTCTTAAGCCGTCAGGGGTACGTCAATCAGTATCTTTGCTTCGTTGTAGCTTAGCTTTTTACAAAGATATGAACAGCGGTATGACTTTTTTAAATGCCATCCTGTATTTTTTATTCCGTAATTCACTTCCTCTCATAAAGACCTATTCAAAAATGTATCACAGTGTACTAGTCACTGATACCCAACGTTATTAATTACGTAACACAACACTGGCTTTGAGCTCGGGTTCACGAACTCATCCGCTAGCTGGAGTTGGCAGAAAACAAATGAAAACCAAATAAAGACATAACACAAAACTGACTTTGACTCTCCTGTACCATTGTTCAGGGGTAGAAGATTCACAGGTGCTCAGAGTGGTGACTCTGGACACCGATACACTGGTGCACTCGTTCAATATAAGAATTATTTACTGTTTACAGTGTCGCCTACTGAAGAGAATTACAAGTAAGCACGATACGTTCCTGCGCGTCCTCTGGAGTTGTTGGAATATCGCGATATATCCCCAAAGAAAAAAGTCAAGAGGATTTAAATCAGGAGACGTAGCAGGCCAAGTAACTGTCGACCAATCCATCTGGCGGGATACCTTCGGTTCAGAACACAACGTGCGCGCAAGATATTATGTGCTGGACGTCTGTCGTGTTGATACCACATAAGCATTCTGGCTCTTAGCGGCACTTCATCCAGGAGAGGAGGAAGAATTCGTCTGAGGAAGTTGGCACGCGCTGAGCCGTTTACACTACCATTGATGAAAGAAGGGCCAATAATTGTAGTAACAAGCATCCCACACCAGACGTTAACCCTCCATTGATGTTGATGTTCCACCTGTCTAAGCCATCTTGGGTTGTCGATGGACCAATAATGCATGTTCATTGAATTTACCTGTCCTTAGTTTGAGGAGGAACATTCATTGGTAAACAGAAAATTGGAGAAGAAGTTCGGCTTGGCGAGGATTTGCTGCTGTGCCTACTGACAGAAATGTACACTATTCTGGAAATCACTCCCATGCAATTCTTCATGTAGGTGTCGTCACTCTGAATCTGAAGTCGAGACCATCGGCAGAATTCAATGCGACGAATACATGACGTACCAGTTAGCTCTTGGTGGACACTGATATGGCACGGATTATGTTTATGGCGATGCAGAACATCAACAACACTACTCTGGCACATGCCAGATTCCCTTGTGAACGTACGAACACAAGGATCTCGAACCACAGTGGCAAGAGTACAAATTTCCGCTAACTCGTTAGTAAGTTTGCTTTGGCGTATATATTTTCGATGCCTTAAAGATCCTGTTATTCTCAACTTATCATAACACATTAAAATATACGACGTTTAGGGTGAATACGTTGGGGATATGTTTCAGCGGATAAGTCTCTAGCTCTCACTGAATTTCGTTGGCATTCTCCGTGAATGAGAAGCATATAGACCTGTGCTTCAAAGGAATACTTCATTTACATTCGCTTGATTCGACGATACTAGTCTTACCGTTCCAATTAGTCTTGTATTGCGAAACCGTCGAATGGTGTTTACATGTCAATGGAACATGAGATAGATACTCCGTATTCGGCGAATATTTACTGTTTGCACGACAAACTAAAGAGAATTGTCAGAGCATGTGCTTCGATCAGTGCTGTAGTGATAAGGAATACCACTCAATCCATTATAAGAATATTGCAGCACTCCCTTGATACCAATGTTCATCACTTCGAACAACTTCAGTAAATGGACGTTCATGCCACAATTTTGACCTTCGTTGACCTTCAAAGCCCTTACTGTTACACATAATTGGATTCGTCTCGATAGCCTTATCAGAAAATAAGAATCAAAATATAGCATCCAATTTTTTTAAAAAACAAAGTTGACCTTCATATCTCTGAAGCGACCCCATCTAGAAACAAAAAACTAACGTCATCTTTTGGCCGCCATTTTCCTATGCAAATTTTGTCTTACAAACTTTTCATTTCCTATCGTACTTTCGGAGTTATTCTAGGCGGAAATTTTTAGTGACTCACCCTGTATAGTGGCAGGCTTTTGATCCATTTAATTGAGGTACTGAGCTTCATTAATAGACTGAAAAACATCGCTGCTAAAAAAAGTAAGCATTAATGGCCAGAATACTGCTGAAGAGGATGAGTTTTGTTTTGCATGGTCACTTCTGTCTTGGTGATGCTGGTGCACATACTTTCAATGAAGATACTGCATTTAGCGCAAGTGGCCAAAAAGGCGGATATAATAATGGTAATGAGGTATCCAACATAATTCCCCATAGATGGAACGACATAAAGAAAATTATGTCTATAACAAGATACATGCACAGGGACTCTGCACTGGATAAATATTCACCTACAGTGAATTTTTGGCCAATTATTGGTCAAAAGGAGAGAGGTTTCACAAAGAAGTATTTAATTCTGGTATTCACAAGCGTTAGCAATAAACTCTCAAGGCTTCCTTTGAAAAATATTTCACTAAGTCAAAGTAACGGTATCGTGAAATGGACCTACCGATGTAATAACGATATTAAAGGAAAAAGTGCCGACTAGTGTCAGAGAAAAATCGGTGATTACTCCTCATCATAACATGGACAAAATTTTATCCCCATCCATATCTTCGATTCGCTGAATCAAGATACACATAATGGCGAGGACACTGATCGTTCACCACACAAAAATAATTAGAGGTAATCGAATAAATAAAATGGACAATGATGTATGGGAATTTCGTCATTGTCCCATTAAACCATGAATGGGGAGTGAATAATTAACGACAACAGTGATGAACTGAACTTAGTTAGATCAAATAATGGATGATAAAAAAACAAAAGCAATAGACATTACTATTCTGGTTATAACAACAGTAGGTGCAATCATAACCAAGGTTCAGACGAACTCATTGCTCACAATATACAGGTAAGCCAATCCTGACCACATAATTCAGCCATACTATGATGGAAGAAGGCCGTGTGAAGGGCACATGTTTGGAGTTTCACACATTGCACTACAATGATGGTGTGTGCATGTGAGATGAATTGTATCCATGAAGATTGTCTGCAGTAAGCATTTTCTGTGAAGTTGTTGGCTATCGCCATTCTAACTGAGGGAATCGATACTGTGGCAGTTACAAATTCCGTATCAGAGGGGACCATTAATGTCACAGCCCTTTTGGACAAATTTTTGAATAAAAGCAGGTGCCAATGTTGTCTGTTATCACATCCAGAACCCTATTTGTTACTGGTACACATAGCAAGGCCGCTGAGCTACAGGTCTGCATTGAAGTAAAACTTATGGAACCGGTAGTGTGCCGCACCTTCCTTTTTGTTGGCAACATGGTGACAACTTGCATCTGAAGTATCGATGTCTTTACTGAGAAGAACAAAGTAATCGACTTTCTGCAAAAAGATTGATTATGGTTAGGGGGCTATAACTTATATGTAAATTTATTAGCCTCAGCTGAAGGCCATAGACAGTTTTGTCCACAGGTACAAGTGTAGATGATGTACATGAAACCTGAATCCAGGCATCTTAGTACCTGAACACTTGCCGTTTTAGTGATATAATAATGTCCATTGAGAACAAAATACTCCAATCAGGTCATACTAATGACCATCAGTGAATCAATTTGGGAGGTGTTGTGACCAATTACAGCGATATTTTTGAGGAAAAGCCTTGAGTAATCAACTGACATGGGTGTGAACTAGAAGTTGTACCTCACAAACAATTCAATCTGCTATCATGCTCCATATCTTGAGCAACAAGATGTACCATTACAAAGGAAAAACCTTATTTTGAATTGAGTAATCATGGAACCATCAATCAGTCCTTATGAAAGCCCACTTTTAGCAGTGACAAGCCAGGTTCTAAAATATAGTTGTTTTTCGGTGCCAGAGGTATCGATAAGATATTGGTATGCTTCAGGTCGAAGCCTGACAGTTTAGAAGACCTACATGAATTTTGTAGAAATGAACAGCATTGACTTCAAGTCCTCTTATTGGCACATTATGTTAGAGCAGAACTTGTGGAAGTGAACTGCCTTTCTTTTTTGCTGATAGGTACTACCAGTTTAAAGTATTACTGTTAGCTCAGGTATATTTATCGCAGATCTAGGCAAATGACTTTGGCCTGAACTTGTGGAACAGGTTACATTCTATGTGGATGGTCTATTAATTACCACTTTCACCTGGACAGAACATTTTACCATTGTTCTAAGAGTGTTACAGGCCTTTAGGAGTTACCACTAATATGCAGAAATCTTCGTTTTTGGAGGCCAAACTTAATTTTTTTGAGTATATCATAAACCAGAAAGGCATTTACCTGATAAAGAGAAACTAAAAGCAGTAATCAATTTTCCAGGTCCATAAACAAGGAAACAACTAGGTCATCTCTAAGTCTTTGTTATTCTCATAGACTTTTGTCACTGATCAAACTCTGAATAGCCTTGCATTGACGAATATGTTGAGGAAAAAAAGGCGCACTAGTTTTGATAAAGTGCTTTTTGATAAGATCAAATCCTGCTTGTGAAAAGAATGGATTAGAACAAGATGTTGTCTATTCCAAACAAATCAAGTGGATGGCAAAACAGGGGTGCAAAACAGTCTGTTTTGCAAGATGCATTTTAAGAAGGTGTGAAAAGGGTTTTCCTATCCTATAACCAAACTAGAAAAATTAGTAGTGGTGTAGATAATTAATTCCTTCCTCTAATGTTTAGTCGGTCACCATACAAAAGCTTACAGTGACCATAAGGCTTTAAACTTCCTGCTTAGTTGCGGGCTATTACATCTATGTTTAGTGTGTTGATCATTGACACTTCAGTGATACGACTTTGAAAGAGTGTACATAAAAGAACTGGTAATGTGATTACCAACTCAATGTTTAGGCTACCAAAGTGGTTAGAAAATGTCAACCATAATACAGACCACAAATGTGGTATCCAAGTGTCAGTCATGGAAGATGTGTCAAACCACTGGGCTTAACCATGGGAAGAATACGTCAGATCTGTAAGATGATGATCTTATCTGGCACAACATAAAGACAAAACTATTATAAAGGACTCATGCTCAGCTCATGAACGATTAATTGGTAGAAGACAGTGTCTTGTACTATTGGAGAAATCGGAATAATTACTGTATCCAGCCATAAATGTGACAAGTACATCTCTCATCAGACACATAAAAGTTGGCTATTTTGCAGGAGTTGTCAAGCATGAGGCATTGCTCTCAGACAAACATATACAATTCATGAGCAACAAGTGCAGAAACTTTCCCTGGAAGAGTGGGATAAGACAAGTTCTTACTTTAAATACGATCCAGAAAGCAATCCAGTTGATCAATGTTCCCATGAACACTCTTGATTAATGCATACATACATAGCAATGTAACATATGAACCCTATGTCATTAGGATATCTGGAACTCTCTCAGACAACAGTACATAATTTGCCTTAAACAAACATAGGTTACACACCATGTGGAGTTGGTGTCTGACAACGCAGAAGATAATGAATGGTGTGAGCCTATTCGAAAGTTAGTACAAAATAAATTATTTCATATGTATACAATCAGACAAACATTAATAAATTTATCCATGACAGTGAAGCAAAGGAATACCTATTCTGTCTGAAACATCCTAAGTCTCCCGTATAGCCAAGAAAATAAAGAAGTGGAAAATTCTATGGATTGGACCATCTGTAATCATACTATCCAACATTTAGGATCGTATTTAACCTGATTTACTTTTTTAGGGAAAGTAAAAGGGTTGCACCCATATCAAGATAAGAAACCAATTATAAGTACACAGATACACAATACACAAGCCATGTTTCACATTGTAAGGAAGTATTAATGACATGAAGTGATACAAGTTACTGTTTAGCATAGCTTTACTTTTCATGTTTGTGTATTCAAGGAAGATAGTTTCCTATATGCTAGCATATGAATGATTTATGATTGTAGTCTTGGAATCCACATGTTATTTAACTGGAAAACGAATTTTCGTATGTAAACCGTCTGAAGGACTGGGATACAGCGTTGCAGGACGATTACTTTCCTTGCTATTATGTAGATGCAGTGATGATCAGCTGCAGTTGTGGCCAATTTTCCCTGTTTTTCTTCTTGCAGTTTTGAGGATAAAGTCAAAGTTTGCCTGGGAAGGACTGATAGTCGGAACTGTACAAAAGCAATGATTTTCCAGGTCCAACGTGTAACCATGGAACGAACCACTTAAGGTGGGTATTCCTACTGATAAACAAATACTCTATATGTCAAGAGGTGTGGCTAAGCTTTGTAATTAGTTTGGTTTTGTATGATTTATCTATTTGATGTCTAAGACAAAGTTTAATCAGGTAAACAGGTGTTTTCTTATGCTTTTTGTTAAGGACCGAATGTTTCTACTGGCAAACACATATTACAGGTTGTCATGTTTATTTTACAAGTGTAAATTGCGCCTCGTGTCGTACAGGAATGCTTGTGTTAATAGCACTGGCAGTTTAAAGTGTTCGAAGCTTACCTGATATTGTATGACATGTAGTACTAGCACATGACGCTGTGGTGTATTATGCTTACTACCTGAGCCCCATCTTATTCTGTTACTCACTCCTGTGAAGAGGAACCCGTTATGCAAGTCTTGGAGTGATTCCCGCCCATGTAGAAGAGTTTTTACTGAGTTTAACGAAGGTGATGTTGGCCTGATGTATTCGACGATGCCCTTCGGCTGCTCTATCTAAAGGATCGTTCTAAGAAATACCAAATTAAGGTCAACCTGAAGATGCCTAAATAAGGCGAAACGCGTGGTTGAAAAATAAAAAATACGAAAATTGCAACCAAGACTGTTTTTAACCAATACTGTTAAGCAGTGGTTTGCTGTATGCCACATATGGATTGGAATAATTTCTATTTAAATAGTGCGAATGTTTTCAAATGTCTGTGAGTCATGTGAGAGGGAACATGGGGACCAGCCAGGTATTCACCTAGTGGGATGTGGATAACTGCCTAAAAACCACACCCATTCTGGCCAGTATACCGGCCCTCGTCATTGATCAGCTGGCCGGGTTCAAACTGGGACCACCGCACCTACTCGACTCCAGGGAGCAGCACATTAGCTCTCTCGGCTACCCTGGCGGATTGCACCAAAATGGCACTAAGAAAAAGAAATGCCGCCCTAATGTCTTGAATAATCCGTCGTCTGTCCTGACACATTGCACAACGTTATTTACAAATAAAAGGTTAGGTAATCAATTCAAAATCTTAAGAACGAAAGGAAATTTGTCAATCTTATACTAACTAGAAAAGCACGAGAAAATACGTCATATAGGACAACTAATTGAAGATATAATTTTGCTTCTGCTCCCAGAGAATGTATGAATAAAAATGTTCAGCTTGTGTTATTTAAGTATTTACAGTGAGTAGACAGGAATGCTATGACCATTATTTTACCATCTCATTGACTCTACTTGGTTTCATATCTCACGCCAATGACTACCTCTCCTTATTGAATCACTCAGCATCAATCACTTTATAACTACTAGGTACATGTGTGAAGATTTCCAATATACACTCCTGGAAATTGAAATAAGAACACCGTGAATTCATTGTCCCAGGAAGGGGAAACTTTATTGACACATTCCTGGGGTCAGATACATCACATGATCACACTGACAGAACCACAGGCACATAGACACAGGCAACAGAGCATGCACAATGTCGGCACTAGTACAGTGTATATCTACCTTTCGCAGCAATGCAGGCTGCTATTCTCCCATGGAGACGATCGTAGAGATGCTGGATGTAGTCCTGTGGAACGGCTTGCCATGCCATTTCCACCTGGCGCCTCAGTTGGACCAGCGTTCGTGCTGGACGTGCAGACCGCGTGAGACGTAGCTTCATCCAGTCCCAAACATGCTCAATGGGGGACAGATACGGAGATCTTGCTGGCCAGGGTAGTTGACTTACACCTTCTAGAGCACGTTGGATGGCACGGGATACATGCGGACGTGCATTGTCCTGTTGGAACAGCAAGTTCCCTTGCCGGTCTAGGAATGGTAGAACGATGGGTTCGATGACGGTTTGGATGTACCGTGCACTATTCAGTGTCCCCTCGACTATCACCAGACGTGTACGGCCAGTGTAGGAGATCGCTCCCCACACCATGATGCCGGGTGTTGGCCCTGTGTGCCTCGGTCGTATGCAGTCCTGATTGTGGCGCTCACCTGCACGGCGCCAAACACGGATACGACCATCATAGGCACCAAGGCAGAAGCGATTCTCATCGCTGAAGACGACACGTCTCCATTCGTCCCTCCATTCACGCCTATCGCGACACCACTGGAGGCGGGCTGCACGATGTTGGGGCGTGAGCGGAAGACGGCCTAACGGTGTGCGGGACCGTAGCCCAGCTTCATGGAGACGGTTGCGAATGGTCCTCGCCGATACCCCAGAAGCAACAGTGTCCCTAATTTGCTGGGAAGTGGCGGTGCGGTCCCCTACGGCACTGCGTAAGATCCTACGGTCTTGGCGTGCATCCGTGCGTCGCTGCGGTTCGGTCCCAGGTCGACGGGCACGTGCACCTTCCGCCGACCACTGGCGACAACATCGATGTACTGTGGAGACCTCACGCCCCACGTGTTGATCAATTCGGCGGTACGTCCACCCGGCCTCCCGCATGCCCACTATACGCCCTCGCTCAAAGTCCGTCAACTGCACGTACAGTTCACGTCCACGCTGTCGCGGCATGCTACCAGTTTTAAAGACTGCGATGGAGCTCCGTATGGCACGGCAAACTAGCTGACACTGACGGCGGCTGTGCACAAATGCTTCGCAGCTAGCGCCATTCGACGGCCAACACCGCGGTTCCTGGTGTGCCCGCTGTGCCGTGCTTGTGATCATTGCTTGTACAGCCCTCTCGCAGTGTCCGGAGCAAGTATGATGGGTCTGACACACCGGTGTCAATGTGTTCTTTTTTCCATTTCCAGGAGTGTAATTGTGTTAGCGTTTAGTCTCTATATTCGCAAGATAATCGTGCGATTTCTTTATACAATTAGAGCAAATGATTTTCTTCAGTAAACATTAAGACAGATGCTGTTACTTACTTGCTCGGGTGCAATTTATAAATAATTATCTCTCCAGTCGTTTATCATATTTTGGTCATGTGTAATCTGTAGTAATTTATATCATGCCAGTGCAATTTGCTCATCTTAGCTTAATCGAAATACAGTGAGAAGTATATATCTATACAGAGAGAAGAAAAGTATTATTGCATCATGCTTTCTTTCGAAAAAGGAATTCATGTTGGTCCTAGTCTAGATAATGAATTTTCTCATTTTATGCCATACATGTAAATATTCAACAATAAAGTTATTTAAGATGTAAATATTTTCACAATCTCTTGGAATATTCCTACCGCGCATACTTCTGTATTTTTCTCTTAATAACTGCTCTTTGGAGTCCATGGGACAGACCACGTACAGTGACATACGTATGGTGGGGGAAAACTTCCATTTCATATTCATATCCCTTGATTATCCCACGCTTTTGGGAAAGAACACTGACATACAGTAACAACAAGTTACCAATACCTAATTCCTTTCTCTGCTGTTCAGTTAAGGTTTTAGCTTCCGTGACCTTATTCTCTATTAACCTATAATTTATTTGCACATCGTTTCTATTAGGAGAAACAAGTCCATTGTTTTCCCAAGCTGTGTAACATGATGAATTTATAATTATGATTGTGACCCCCTTGTTAGGGTCTCCCACACCTCACCTTTCTTTTTATTATTATTATTTTGAATTTTCCCTCATTATAGAGGCTTATCTCCAACATAATAATTTACTTTGAAATTACTATACAAACAATAAAGTTCTTAAACCATATTTTCAAAATATTCCTCCAGGTGTTTCGATCTTGTGTGTCCTCTTCCTCTGCGCCCATTCTCCTCACTGTGTGCTGTACATTCCTCAGCCAGGTGGTCATAGGTCGTCCCCTCCGGTTCCCACTCGAGTATCAATTTTGGTATTCTGGTTTTCTCCATTCGTCGTACATGCCCATACCACTGTAATTTCTTCCTATCCATTAGTCATATATTCTTTCTTTTATTTCCATTCTCCTTATTATTTCGGTGTTCCTTATCATTTCTTTCCTGGAGATTCTTGCCAATCTTCTCCATAAGTCCATCTCTAGAGCTTGTAATTTTTTAATGTGCTTCATGTTAATTGTCCGGGTCTCCGTTTCATACTGAACCACACTCTCTAATATGGATTTGTATATTAATTTTTTAGTTCTGATCATTACATCCCTGCTCCATAAGACTGAGTTAAGCATCCCAATGACCCTCCGTCCGCTACTAATTCTTTTATTGATTTCTGACACTGATTTTCCCTCGATTTCTAAAATGGATCCCAAATAACAGAAAGTGTTTATCTTTTTGATTTTCTTTCCTTCAATGTATAGCTCATCTGAATCATTAGTCAAGTATTCTGTTTTTTGGTAATTAATCTTCAAACCCCAAGTTTTGTATGCTACTGCTAGTTGATTGCACATATAGTTAGCATCTTCCCCATTTTGTGCTATGACTACTTGATCATCAGCAAACAATAAATGATGTAGGTAAACTCCATCTCTTATTTCTAATCCCGTACTACTACATTTACAAGACCATGTTCTAAGGATAATGTCTATATAGTTTTAAATAATGATGGTGACATGGGACAGCCCTGTAAAAGGCCTTTGCTTGTTCTAAATTTCTGTGAAAGTTTATTACCAACTTTCACTTGGCAAATCTTATCTTTATACAGCTGTTGTATTATTTTAATTAAGGAATGGTTTATGTTTACCATATGTAGTGCTCTCCAAAGTAATTTTCTTGGAACAGTATCATACGCTTTTTCTAGATCTATGAAAATTAATCCTATATTTGTTGATTTTTCCCTATGTTTCTCCAAAATCTGTCGTAATGTGAAAATATGATCTACACATGATCTCCCAGCGGTGAATCCACATTGTTCTTCTTGGGTTCTAAATTTTTTTTCCAATTTGTTTTTAATTACTTTCGCAAAACTTTTCATTAATGTGTTTGTAACACAAATTTCTCGATAGTTTGAACAAATTTTCCGATCCCATTTCTTAAACATTGTATTAATGTAGCCTAGCTTCATCTCATTGGGTATTGAATCTCCATGTATCAATTTGTTGAAGACCTCTGTTATCAGATTCACAATTTTGTCACCACCATATTTCAGACACTCCAGATTAATATTACCTGGTCCCGGTGATTTACCATTCTTTCCTGTTCTCAACGCCTGAAGTACTTCACTTTCTAAAATTTGGATCTCATTATCTTCATGCCCTTTTTCTTCCACTGTTCCTTCTTCTAGATATTCTTCTCTGTCTTCATTTAATAATTTTTGGAAATACTCTTCCCATTCCTTTTGTTTTATCAGTTGGAGATTAGTTTTGCTTTTTGTATTCTTTCGAAGCCCTTTTAATACTGACCATGCTTCTTTTGCTCTCCCAAATCCTAATTTGCTATTCACCTTGGCACATGTTCTTTCCCATGCTTCATTTTATGCCATCCTTATTTTTTTCATTACTTCATTCTTCTTCTCCTTGTATATTGATCTTGTTTCTTCTGATTTATCATTCAACCACTGAAGGAACCCATTTCGTTTTGCTCTAAGCAGGACCTCTATTTCCTCTGACCACCACTTTGCTGCACGGTTGTGGTTGCTATCTTTTTTACCCAACACCTCTGTTGCTATGATTTACACATTAGCTTTTATATAGTCAAACATTTCATTTCCTCTGTTCTTCCTTCAAATGATTCAACCAGTTTCCTTTCCATCCCAGCCGAAAAGATTGTTCTGATACTTTCGTCTAGTAGGCTGTCAATATTAAAAGATAAATTTTCATCTTTCTCAGTCTGGTTCGTTTTATTTATGTTACTTGTATCATTCCTTGCATTCTTCCATGGCCAGAAAGACTTCATTTTTACTAGATAGTGGTCTGATCCACAATGGGCTCCTCTATAAGATCTGATGTCTACTGCCTTGAAACTACTTGTTTGCCTAGTGATAATATAATCTATTATAGAACGAAGTTGTTTAGTGTTCTGTTGCCAAGTATATTTATGAATGTCCTTATGTTTGAAAAATTTGTTGGTAATATTTAGATCAAATTGTTCTGAAATTGCAATCAATCGTTCCCCATTGTCATTATATTCGTCCTCTCCATGTTTTCCTACTATTCTACAGGATTCTCTAATTCCTACCCTTCCATTCAGATCTCCCCTGATAATCAGTTCCTTTCTTCTTGGGATTTTTTCAGTAGTCTCCCTGAGGGTGGCCCAGAATGTATCTTTCTCCTTATCTTTTGTATCGTTCGTGGGTGCATATACGCCAATAATTACAACTTCCCTAGCAAATAATGTCATTTCAACAGTTATAATACGTTGATTGATGAATGTCCAATTTGTGATTCTTCCTTTCCATTTCTTTATCATAATGGAGACTCCTCCTTTGGCTCTCACTACTTTTGATACCCCACTCGAGATATGTACGTAATTATCCAGTTCTTCTTCTCCTTGGCCTTCCTTCTTTGTTTCAGAGAGTACAACAACATCCATGTTGAACATGTCAAGTTCTCCAGGTAGTAAATTTATTTTAGTGGGAATACCTTGCACATTCCAGCAGTTCGTCGCCCAAAGTTCCAATTTTCCCGAGGCATATTATTAGGTTTTTTAGCATTTTCATGGTTTTATGTGAGTGAGGAGCTGGCCCACTGCACAACCCCCAGCCCGGAGGACCAGGTAATTTTTACTCAAGGTTTTCTTCCTTTAGCCTTTCATAACCCAATATCATACTACAAGGTAGCAGTTGCTAGTTTTGGTCCACCCCGGGTATTTTATTTCCCCAGTACCCACCATATCTGGTGAGCATTCCCCTATCCGCCACCTGGGGAGGCGCCCGATGGGAGACCAGCAAACTCCACACAGGTCACATTTCTTTTTAAAAAACTTAAAATAACATCTCTCCCAGCAATTTTCAGATAGCACTTTCCACCTCGGAGGTCACGTTACTTCCATTCATGAAGTCCATTGCTAACAAGTAGTTCACGGTTAAATGTTTTACTATTGGAAACTTGCAGTAATCATCTCTGTCCTCAAATTTTACATGAATTAGGCCGGATAGAATAAATTTTTGAACGGACTTTGTGGGGATCTCAATCATGAGAGGTGTCTTCATAGAGATTGATTGCTATTCCATTACCATTTGCACCTGTTTCTAAAATAATGATGTTGGGTATTCTTCCCACTATCACGTTAACAGTGGCCTGTGCTTTTTCAGTTTCGAGGCTATTACGTAACTCTTGGTAGTTGTCAAAGCTGTCATTGCAACACAACATCCAAAGCTGCCTGTTTGAAATAGTGCCCCATCCCACTCCGCGACTGTCACCAGGGACTCATCGACGTCGCCTCTAGTTTGTCTGATCAGCAGTAGTCAGAGGCCGCGATTCAGCGACCTCAACCACGAGAACGTCATAACTGTTTAGTGGTGCGCAGTGTCGTGAAGTTTCGTCATCATGACTATTTCCACTTCGTGATGCAGAGGTATAGGTGGTGGCGGATTGTTTATATTTGGCAGCCAATGACTCACATGATTTTGATGCCACTAGTTTCCATAATTTTTTGCCACTGACTGTTAGGATTCCCATTCCGATTGCCACGGTAAACCGGATGACATCTGTTGCTGTTATTATTGTTATTTCCAAGCTGTTGATAAGATTGTGATCTGTCATGTCCGTTTGCACTTGTATTTTAATTTTTTTGTCCAGTATGCAACATACCACTGTTGCCACTGTACTATCCCCTTTTTCTGTCTTTCTTTTTCTCTTTTAGTGCAAATATTTGTGCGTAACTACACTGAGGCGTCATAGAAACTGGTATTTGGCATGCGTATTCGAATCCAGAGATATTTAAAAAGGCAGAATACGGCGCTGCGGTCTGCAACGCCTATAGAAGACAACGAATGTTTGGCGCCGTGGATAGATCGGCTACTGGTGCTGCAAAGGCAGATTATCAAGATTTAAATGAATCGGAAAATAGTGTTATAGTCACCGCACTAGCGATGGGGCACAGCATCTCCGAGGTAGGGATGGAGTTGTGATTTTCCCGTACAACACTTTTACGAGTGGATCGTGAATATCAGGAATCCAGTAAAACATCAAATCTCCGACATGGCTGCGGGCGGAAAAAGATCTTGCAAGGACGGGGCCAACGACGAATGAAGAGAATCGTTCAGCGTAACAGAAGTACAACTCTTCCTCAAATTTCTTGCAGATTTCAATGCTGGGCCGTTAACAAGTGTCAGCATGTGAACCACCCAACAAAACATCATCGGTATGGGCTCTCGGAGCAGAAGTCCTTCTCGTGTACCCTTGATGACTGCACGACACAAAGCTTTAAATCTCTGTTGGTCCATCTTGGAGAGGGGACATCGGCTGCTTAAGTAATTGTCAGTGTTAATGAAATTCACTGACAGCCGTGTAACTTAAGATATTATTTTATTTTATTGTAAAGGTTAAGAGGACAACGTCAAGTACATAAAGCTGATGTTCCTATCAGACCTCTTGTTAGTTGTATTGGTACGCATGCCTACAAGTTATGTGACCAATTGAATGAAATTCTAGTTAATAATTACGTTTTTGAGGGAGTTTCTCTGCGAAGAATACTTACGATTTACTACATAAGATAAAAGACATAAACACCCCACGTGGAAACAGATGGGTATGCTTGGATGTGACTAACTTGTACACTAATGTGCCTGTTATGGAAACCATTGACCTTGTCAAGAAGAATTTCCTTAGATTTGAACAATTCTCTGTAGGAGAAATTGAAGAATTTCTACAGTTTCTTGAATTAGTTCTCTCTTATAATTACTTTCATTTCAATGGTGATATTTTCCAACAACAGGATGGATTAGCTATAGGATGTTGTTTATCGGGGACAATATCCAATATTTTTCTTAACCACATCGAAGTTTCAACTTTCGCACAATGCATGACATCGTTCTATATTATTACCGTTATGTGGATGACACCATTATGTTATAAAAAGAGGAAAATGATGGCCTTGATAAAATCTTAAGAATTTTCAACTACCCTCACCGAATGCTTTCAAATGTCAGCAGCAGGTTAATGATAAAATTAATTCCTCGACATTTCCGTGAAGAATAAGAGTGGTAGGCATAATTTTCCTATTTTCAGAAGGCCTACAACTTCAGATGCCATTATACCCATGCACTTCAACAGGTACAAAACCTCCTTCTTCTATAGTCTTGTTAGCCGGGTAAGTAAAATCCCTTTAGGAGATGTAGAAATTGAAAGAGAAAAGAATACACTAAGGGATCTAGTGGTGAGCAATGGTTGCTAGCCTGAAGTTATTGACTTAATTCATAATAACATTGTCAGAAAGAACTCTAATTTCCTGCCTGAAATTACTCTCACCCTTGTCGAAACCAGTAAAAAAATGCCCACAAGCATGGAGTTTATAGGTCCTATTTGTTATAGAGTTGCACAAGCATTCCTTAAAATCACCATTGAAGTTCGTTTTACTAGTAAAAATACATTAACCACGGCGCTTACTCATTCCATCGAGAGGCACGATGAAACGCAATGACTGTGATGTATATTGGGCAATCTGGTAGAAATTTCAAAGAAAGATTTAGAGAGCATGCAGCTCTGCATAGCATCAAACATTCTACTTCGACAAAACGTAAGGTGGGACGATGCATGTTCTTGAAGACATGGAAATCTATGTACATGCGGAGAAAGAAGACTAGAATCTTTTAAATGAGCAAACGGAATCAAAGAATAAGTTCTTTTTTGAAACGTATCACAACCTGTTGTGAACTGAATTCTGGAATCTGGAAAAAGGATTGTATGGTTTCAAAGTACATCTAGATTTCTGTAGAGAAAAAAGAAGAAAATTATAGGAGTTGGCCTTTGAAGGTTATAAGTTGGGACTAATGGATGTCCGTAAATATCATGTTTGTTACTAAATGGACAGCCCCTTAGCGTGTTAGTTCTTTCTGCAGTCTGTCTCACGTTGTGTTTGTTTATAGTATGCATTCTACATGTCTACGATTTTATGGTGTATCGATCTTTGCCTTTGACAGTCTTATTTTATATTTTGACTCCGTGGGACTATATATGCCCACGTTCATGGACTGCAAGTGTATTCAGCTGCTATTAAGTCTTCGTATGAAGCACTAGTGTAACTGTAGATTGGCATGTAGCACGTATGGATTCGATGTTCATTTTGAATGTTTACTGTACACTAGACTGCTTTGTGTTTTTATATGAATTCACGATATCCTAAGATTTATGGCTCTATATGACGTTTAGGTTTATGTGGAGAGATGCATATGGTGAGTAATTTATGCTCTATGGCACCTATTGATATGACGAAATGGATAGTGAGGCTTTTAGAACATATTTCTCATGCTGTCGTTCAGTCGAACGTCAACCTTACTGGCATGCACACTCCTGCACAAGGCAGGTGTGCAATATTCAGCCACAGGATATCGAGAGATAGGGCTGCTGTACAGAGAGTGTCAGCTTGTGCATCCCAGGAAGTTCCACCTAGTTTCCGGATAATGTTGTTCGTGGTCTTTAACTTTTCTGCTAGTGATGTGAGGTGGATCGTGTATGTAAGTGATCAGTCTATTGTGATTCCAAGATACTTAGGATGAGGGTTCTTTTTAACTGATTTGTTATACAAGGTGTCATTTAGTGGCTGCTTTGCTAATCGGATGTTGAGGTATAAAGCTGTCACTTCAGTTTTTGTAGCGTTATGGCACAATCTCCAATTCCTGTAATATTCACCACGTAATCTAAGGTCTTGTGCGAGCACATTTTCTCCCCCCCCCCCCCCCCCCTCTAGATGTTTGCTTTGATACGCAATGGCGATGTCGTCAGCCTAGCAGAACTACCTAGATACAGTTTCAGGTATACCACTTATGTACAGGTTGAACAACAGTGGGGCCAAGACGGATCCTTGTGGTAGGCTATTTTTAAGTTTATATGAGTTGATCGTTTTGTCATGAAGACCGACTTGGAAATATTGGTTTTTCAGCATGTTGGACATCAGTGTTGTCAGTCTTAATCATGGAACAGTTTGCTTTAGCTTTAACATTAGACCATCTAGCCACACAGTGCCGTAATCAGCAGTTAGATCTACAAATGCTGCTGAAGTTTTCAGTCGTTTCTGAAAACCAGCTTCGATATATGAAGCGAGCAGCAATATTTGCTTACAGCAGCTGCGTTTTTGCCTTAAGCCTGCTTTGTAGGAAAGCACTCCGCTGTCAACTGTTTGGTAGATCCTATTGTAGATTAGCCGTTCCAGTAGTTTGTAGCAGACACTGAGAAGGGGAGTTGGACGATAGATTGAGGGATCGTCTTTCGGTTTTTCTGGTTCGCGGAGTGAAAGGGTTTTTGCTGTCTTAAAATCTGCCAGTACTTGACCCTTGCACAAGCTGTCAGTAAAGAATCTCTGTAGCAATGTCCTTCCATTTTTGCAGAGGAGGATGATAAATTTTGGGAACACTCCATCTAGACCTTCTTCTTTCCTTAGCTTTAGGCAACTTATGGCTTTCTCAACTTCGCTGTCAGTAAAAGCTGAAGGGTGACCTTCCGTCGAGGGTACCATCTGTAGTTTTGAGCTCTTCTTGTAAACTTTTGTACTGCTGCTGTCCAGAGGACCATTGTCTGATCATGACTTGATGTGTTGTGGAATCCTCGCTGGGGTGATCTGTGGTTTCTGGCTGATTTTTGGAGTTGCTGCTCCAAGGCGTCTGAGCAGGGACCATTCTTTTTGGTTTGAGTGGGTGAGGTTCAGTGCTTTGGTAGTTGTTAACCATCTTTCTTTCCTTTGGTTGTTAGGAGACTGGAGTATCTTGTTGCCTGCCTCCGGGTCACCATGGGCTTCGTATTTCTTGCGGAGCTTTTCCGTCTCCTTGTTCCAGCAGGACACATACTCCTTCCTGAAATCAAGTG
Source organism: Schistocerca gregaria (assembly GCF_023897955.1). Classification (NCBI taxonomy): domain Eukaryota; kingdom Metazoa; phylum Arthropoda; class Insecta; order Orthoptera; family Acrididae; genus Schistocerca; species Schistocerca gregaria. The sequence goes on from NC_064924.1 coordinate 409,628,181, forward strand.
GTATATTGCGTTTTGCTGCTCCTGTAATAACACCAACAAAGCGGTTGTCGTTTTCTGAAGTTGCTGGGATCCAGCGGTGATGTCCATCAACTTCCTTCGCATTAGACGTCTAGCTGGCTTTGTTGAAGCTCCACCTTGGTTTTTTGACAGATCTGATTAGAGGAGTCCGTATTCCGTTGGCTACGAGCACTGGTCTGCGTTGGCTATGAGGGAAGCCTGATAACACGTTCTTTGTGCGGGGTACTGGGTGAGTTGTTGATCAGTTGTTAAAATACAGAGATCTGTGTTTGTTTCAGTCTGCCGTCGGGGAGAGTGAAAGGTTTTCGAGTCTTTGCGGCGTCGTATGAGAGATGGTGGTGGTGACTTTCGATCCAGGCTGTAGGAGCTTCTCCGTTCGGATCATTTGTTCTGTAACCCCACATTTCATGGCGGCAGTTAAAGTCCCCTATATAAATTTCAGGATGAGAGAGTCTGGAAATGGGGGACTTTGCCATGTGTCATTAGGTGGTTTGTATAATGCTGTGATTGTAATTCCTGCTACTTTATTATGATTTCAGTGTTCTCTTCCTGGTAGCTTGCCGTCACTGTATATTCCTGTATGTCTTGACGAACGTACACAATTGATCAATAGGTATCGGAGGGTATAATGCTTAGTATTTTATATCCGGTTATTAAGGCTCGGGTGTTTATGTGGGTTTCCTCGGCAAGATGAGTTTCCTGCAGGTTGATGATATCAACTTCGTTTTCTATCGCTATTTTGCTCGAATAGTCGCATTTATCTCTTGATATTCTTTCTATACTTAGCTGTAAGGTTAGTACACTAGGTCCTATAGCTTTTGTTGATGTTTCTCTTAAGAGTGCCGCTTTGGGATTGCTGCAAGTCGTTTTGGCCGTGAGAGATACGAGATCTAGTTCGACATCCATCTGTGTAGACCTTTAGCCGCCCTGCTCTTGCACTCCCTTGCCCAAGGTGCTCCATCTTGGAGGTAGTCTACACGTCGTGTCCCATTACGACATCTCATTTATTATTAAAGTTCAGAGCTTACACTCAGAAACAGAGTACTTCAGTCTTATTTTTACTTATTTAACTTTCACTCATAAATTTTTATTTATTAAGGTAACTTTCAATACCTTTGTAGATCTCCCTTAGATCAGGAATTTCATTAGACTTACAGTAACACTTATATCAATGAGAAGTAGGTTTACATTATGTACTGTGTAACTGAAATTATGGAGTGTGTGTTCTTTGTTATTAAAGTCCTTGAGCTGTGGCAACAAGATTACAATTTGTAATTTATATGTAAAAAAGCAAAATGACATGTTAAAATGATAAATTATTATTATATGTGTATGTTCATAAAAAGAAAATGTTTATTGAAAGCTGCTGTATCTGTAACAAGTAAAAGCTGTAGTAAAGTCCCCACTCAACGGAAGTGGCACGATGTAAATGGTGGTTTTGGCGGTAGAACTGAGCGACCTCTTGGTGTGAACGGTACGCAGTACAGGGCTGGCCGTAGCACAGTACACTTTGAGGTTGGTAAGAGAGGCAATCGGAAGCTGCTTTATAAAGGATTTGCCTCGGATGTGGTCTGGCTACTACTTGGTATTCTCGACATAGAGCAATGGCTCTAAAATGTTGAAAATCCGACGCCAAGAAGAGATTTTATAGAGCATTCGAATATCAAGCTCCTTGAGTACAGTTAGCCGCCATGTCGCTGGCCACCAGTCTTTGCCACTGCTTCACTAACTTCATACTTTCAGTAACGTATATGGGCAGTTTACTTGTGTTGTTTTAATAATAATCAGAACACTTTGAATCTATGCAGGGTCCTCATCTAAGTGCAACTAAAACCGAGTATCCTAATTTAAATGAACAATCCCTGCATTCAAGTGTTTAAAAGTGATTTTTTACCTAATGTAAAAGGAGTAGTAAAAGTTAAAGTTAAAACAACAAAAGTGAAGCTGGATAGCCTCTTGCTAAAGTATCCTTAGTTTATTACAAAATATCGTTTTGTAGGATTACAGTGCAAGAGTGTGTAAATATTATTGTCTGCAATACCCGCTCATTTTAAAGACAGTGTGGTTGTGATTTCTATCATGAATGGTTCCTTTTTTGAAGTTAATTCAGCCAAGTGTTGTATTTTACTGTCGTTCAAAGTAAATTATGAACTGCTCCAAGTAAAGTGAATGATCAACTTTTTGAATTTGACTTTTCTACTGTAATAATCAGAGAGCATTAACTAGTAAAACTATATTCTCCACATATTAGAAAAAAATGGAACTGTTATTGTTGCTAAAGAAAACTGATATATGTAGAGGAGTTTAAGCAGTGTATTTGTGATATTATTCATCTTTATTTGTTTTTTTTTCATATCAGTTAAGATAAAAGCCGCTCATGTCCAAATTTAGTTCTGTACTTCATGCAGTAACACTTCTGAGTGCACTGCATCAGATTGTATCCTGTGTGATATTCAAAGGGAAATATGAACGAAAGTAACTTTAGTACCGAATATTCAATTTTCTTAAACATATATTTCCAAATTAATGTGCCTAATTGGGCTGGCGACCGTTCATTTTCTTTTCATTCACTTACGATTTTAGCACTTTCATTGACTCTCAACGTTAAGGTTCGTTTAGTTTTTCTGTTAATTTGACCATATTCAAAATTATAGTCCGATACCTCTGTCCATTAGACACACGCGGGTTCAAAATTTGAAATCTCCTCAGAGGGTAACATCAGTGTGATTCACGGCACGTTAGTGTTATATGTGGCTTTTCCCGGGATAGGGCTAACGGTTCGGTTGTTAGGGAAGAGTAACATAAACACGTTTGTATTATCGTATCAGGTATACTATTATTTATCCGTGGGGCCAATTCTTTGTCGTACACTTCAGTTTGCAATTTATTAATCGTTTCAATTATGATTGTGTCGTAATTTCCAGTCACTTGCTTATCTCTCTTAGTGACAGTAACATTTATTTGCTTGGCTGATTCCTTATCCTGCGTCTCAAGTGTATTGTTTACTTGCATCGAGATTTCCGTGGCGAATTCTTTGTTTCACGCTTCATGTCGCAATGATAGCCCCTTATCAAGTGCACTCATCATGGCAGAAATTTTGTGAAGTAATCCGACAAATGGATCGATATTTTGACAGATTTGTGAAACATGCTCACTAGAGAGAGGCTGTGTAACTTATTCTAACTGCGATATAGGGGGATTTACTTCCGAGAACTTCGACTCAGCGTTGCTGTTGCCATCTACAGCAGATTCAACATTTCCGCCACTATCTTTCCAATTTTGGGTATGCCATGCAGTACGAAATAATTTTAAAATAATTTTGTTTTACTTTCTACAGAAAAACGGTCTGTCAAATTTATGCGCCACAAAACTAATTTACAAGCAAGAGACGATGGATTTTAGACTGACAACATGTTCCATCTTTTCTTCGCGCTACGTGGAAGATGCCATTTCAATCACAACTTCTCACAGCAATGGGATTTCAGTTTAATCTTTGACGATCATATCTACGGCTCAATATCCTCCCATAAGTAATTGCACAGTACAACAGCACATGACATCATTCCATAACAATTTGAGCTATTGATGTTCATGATAATGATCTTCTAGATGCAGTATACAATCAAATTAAAATGCTGAATCCACATAGGCAAAAGTTTAATGTAGTGGATTCAGTGTATATTTCAGAATACGAGACAGTGTTTGAGACTAAATTCCTATGAAAGTGGTCCACAGAGACATTTACAAACCTAAGAACTTACATTTTAAAGGATGGCGAAGGTAAAGAAACTGCTGGTAGTTTACCCATAGAGGAATTATAGAGGAGCTCTAAACCAATTGTGTTTCCCATAGCGCATGTCATAAGACTTTAAGAGAGTGCCACAGGACGCACATCGTACACGGTAGAGGTAGTATTCTTGACAGTATGCAGACCGACGAACTCATACCTGGGTATAATAACTGTCGACCTGGAACCAAACAGCAAAATCATATGGCAGGTAGTGATAAGTAGAACAAAGTGCAAGGTGAGGCACGTAGAGAACGTGATTTAGCATATTCTGTGAATAAAGGTTTAGCAGAATCTCACATTACAGACTGAATTTTAGCTAATGGCGGCAAACAAATATTTGGAAGAGGGGATATAACATTTACGTGCGAGACATGAATTGAGTGATAGGATAAATGTTAAACAGGTTATAAACGCTACTTAACAATGTGAAACCTATGGGATGTTTAATAAATTGCATCCTGTCATCGTTGTTGGTGGCTGAAAGTGTTCTGAAATGGAAAGAAGTAAGAAGAGTAGGACGGATTACGACACCTAGGGTTCTACTAAAACCGAAGACGTCAAGTAGAGTTCATCCAGTTTAAATAACAGACTATCAAGCATTGGCTCTGTGGCCAGATGCACTGCAGCTGCAATGCGTATGGCGAAGAATGCATACAATATGGGATAGCATCCGCGGGAACCGGAAAAAATAAGAAGCTCATGGAATCTACCACTCTCAGGAATGTACTCTCTTAACACGATTCAGGAAAGGGCTTGGACTGTTCCTGAGGAGAAACCAAGCTCTTAGTAGCTGAAAAATACATAACTGCTTAAATTCCTCAATAAATGCCACTGCAAGCGATTCCGTGAAGTGTTTATAAGGGATGTACTCCCAAATACAATGTGTAAAAGTGGAGAATATGGCACTGTGAACCTAGATGTTGGAGGAGGCTCTGGGATTTACTCAGTCGCGTATGTTAAGGTGAACAGGAATAATGTGTACTACCTTACTTTTCAAGTGATTTTTGTCTGCCACAAGAACTGTGCCGTTAGTTTACCGACAATGATCATACATTCTACAAATATCGGCACTAGCAAGACCTCAGTTCATATCTCTGTGCAAATTTCTGTCCATTGTTTCTCCTGATGAATGGATAAGAACAAACAACATGTACATCAGTGCATCAGTCGATATCCAGATTTCAGGTCATACACCTTAAATTTTAAAGAACGACCTTCAGTATTAAATGCGAATTACTTTCCGCCAGTTGACCTAAGCAAGGGAGAATGCAATATTGCGTTGACTATTCTTGAAAGGTCAATAGGATTCACAAACTCACCAAGGTGAACAGTAAGCTTCATGCAGCAGGTAGTGAAGCTTCAGAAATACCTCTCATTATTGGCAACGCTCCGGGGTTCCGAGAAGATCTCCGACACTTTGCGTATAAAGATCGGATGTTTCTAGCTCATACGGACTCTGGGCCTGTAACAGAGACATTCCCCCCCGAGCGTTGAGGCACTAGGCTATTCAGGAGTATTAGTATTCAAAAACTCGAGCGACAATATTATGGCTGAGGCGAAATCACTATCCAGACTGGGATGAACCTCGCTTGTCTCTCGAACATAAGCTGGCAACGTTTCGGAATTTTAATCACACAGATAGTGTGGTTTACGTCAAAGGTAGTGACAAAGGGTTTCGGATGAAGCAAATATTCAAAGCACTTCAATCTGTGATATTGAGGCATATGGTTGCCCAGCTATCCGTCAACTCAAGAAGATGTATGGAGCAAAAGAAGAAGAAGAAGCAAAAGAAGAAGGAGAAGAAGGAATAAACTATGATTTCATTTCTGTTTCTAACAATGTTAGCTTACTTTTGCGTTCGTCGATCAATAAATGATTTTTTTAAAAAAGTAAATTATGCAAAATTCACCATGTGTGTTCCCTATGATTGCATTCTAAAGCTGTAGACAGAATTTCAGACAGTTCCTGGATAATTTTTTCAGAGTGGTGCAGTCGAATGCGAACATCTCCCTCTCTCCTACACGAGTTGCCCAGTATGGGTCAGGCAATGCATTCCTTAGGTAAAGAGCGTTACAAAATTTATAGAAACGAACATGCCTTTTCTTGTTATGTCCATCACAGCAGGCCTGCACAGTCAGCAATTGGCTAGCGCCACTATGTGTTTACGCCGCAGCACAATCCTCCAATGTATACTTAGGACGGTTGTTTATATCGGAAACATGCAGACTAAAGGGGTGTTTCTGACACACCGGCCGCTATTCTCTGCATGGCGAGAGGAGTCTGCATCTTTTGAAAGTGATTGTATTGAATAACAACAACTTTGACACAATCACTCACAGCATAGCTGAGTATCACCTACACATTCGTTATTCTCACACACACACGGCGAAATATTAAGGAGAAGAGAACTTACTACCAAGGGTGTCCAGTGCTGGCGATATCTCTTACAAGTGTTTGTCAGTACCATAAAGATGTAGAGAACTGGTTGCTCAGATGACCGCTGCATTTGCGCCTGCTTCAGAAGATGCTATAAACATTTATTGGAGGGCTCTGTTAGTGCTCTGTGAGACGCTATAAAATTTGTCGAATACAGCAGCGTCCACTACGGCAGACATTGAGTAACAGAAATGTTTATCATATAGTGCACAGTGTTCTACTGTACCAGCCGCTACAAAAATTTATCATTATATATCGCACAGGGCTTTACTGTGGAACAGTGTCTACTATGAATTACACACAGCACTCACTGTTTAAGAACCAGATGGACTCTCTTACAGAGAGCATTTGTCTGGTACATAAATTTATTATATCATCCAGAAGTATTCTCTGTCTGTATCAATAACTGCTCTATGAAGCAATAGGTCTACTGCGTCTGGTTTATATGAATAAGTGGACATTTCAAAGAACGTGAAGCTGAGAATTACATTATGCACCTTGAGTATATTAACTTATATGGATGCACCATGCAACAGTATCTACCTATTGGTGCGTTTCAATGGCTAGACGATAAGGACATTTTCAGATAATGTAATAAAATGGAACACCATCAGCCGTCCTTACGATGTTATTTATTACGTGGCTATCAGTTTCGGTACTTCAGTGCACAGTCTTCAGGCCTTAACTGAGGCTGAGGGGATTAACTCCATTCATACACACGATTCATCAGTGGCCAACATCTATAACTGGTTTTCGCAGATTACCTATTACAACGATATTGTTCCTGCAACCACCAACTACCCACTCAGTTGGTAGTTGATGGTTGGAGACATAACAGCGTTGTCACAGGTAGTCTTTGGAAGCCAATTAATGAATGTTGGCCACTGATGAATCGTCTATACGGTTGGAGTTCTTAGCGTCATTTAAGGCCTGAAGATGGTACACCGAAGCACCGAAACTGGTAGCTATATAATAAATAACGTAGTAGGGAGGCTGTAGGTGTTCCATTTTATTACTTAAGTGAAAGACCGAAGTCCCAAATTAGGTGATTTCACGGACGTGGCAGCAAATTCTGGTGAGGGATATGTCATGGGGATCCTATGTAAAATCACTAAGTCGGCCTAAGCCTTCCATCCGATCACTGACCAATATGTTGCGTCGTTTGAAGATAGAAAAACTAAAGCTGAAGTTCCAAATTTCACGTTTAGGATTAGGAACTCTTTCGTGCTGGGGAACTGTACAAACATACTGTCGTTCGACTGTAGACAGACTCCCGTGTGGACGACATCTCTGACTTAGAGAAACAAGTGAAAGACGTAAAAAAAATAATCGTGGCTTGCTCCGGATGAAATCTCAATACGGTTTTACAAGAAGTATTTTACAGCACATTCTCCTTACAAAGCTTGCATTTATCGCGAATCTCTCGCCCAGCACAAAGTCTCAAAGGACTGGAAAAGCACAGATGACTGCTGTATATAAGAAGGATGCAAGAATGGACCCATAAAATTACAGACCAATATCCCTACATCGGTTCACTGCAGAATACTTCAACATATTTTCAGTTGGAATACGACAAATTTTCTTGAGACCGACAAGCTTGTGTCCAAGGTTTTGGAAAGAATCAATCGTCCGAAAGTCAGCTTGACCCTTTCTCACACGAAATATTGGAACTATGTATGAAAGGCAACTTGTAGCTTCCATATTTCTTGATTACCAGAAAGCATTTGACGTGTGACAACAGCCTATAAATGAATGTGTAAGCATATGGAATAGGTTCCCAAGTATGTGAGTGGCTCGAACACCTCTTTACATAGGATCCAGTGTGTTTTCCTCGATGGTGAGTGTTCATAAGACACATGGGTATCGTCAGGGGTTCTCCAGAGACATGCGAAAGGGCCGCTGTTACTTTCTATATATACACTCCTGGAAATTGAAATAAGAACACCTTGAATTCATTGTCCCAGGAAGGGGAAACTTTATTGACACATTCCTGGGGTCAGATACATCACATGATCACACTGACAGAACCACAGGCACATAGACGCAGGCAACAGAGCATGCACAATGTCGGCACTAGTACAGTGTATATCCACCTTTCGCAGCAATGCAGGCTGCTATTCTCCCATGGAGACGATCGTAGAGATGCTGGATGTAGTCCTGTGGAACGGCTTGCCATGCCATTTCCACCTGGCGCCTCAGTTGGACCAGCGTTCGTGCTGGACGTGCAGACCGCGTGAGACGACGCTTCATCCAGTCCCAAACATGCTCAATGGGGGACAGATCCGGAGATCTTGCTGGCCAGGGTAGTTGACTTACACCTTCTAGAGCACGTTGGGTGGCACGGGATACATGCGGACGTGCATTGTCCTGTTGGAACAGCAAGTTCCCTTGCTTGTCTAGGAATGGTAGAACGATGGGTTCGATGAAGGTTTGGATGTACCGTGCACTATTCAGTGTCCCCTCGACGATCACCAGAGGTGTACGGCCAGTGTAGGAGATCACTCCCCACACCATGATGCCGGGTGTTAGCCCTGTGTGCCTCGGTCGTATGCAGTCCTGATTGTGGCGCTCACCTGCACGGCGCCAAACACGCATACGACCATCATTGGCAGCAAGGCAGAAGCGACTCTCATCGCTGAAGACGACACGTCTCCATTCGTCCCTCCATTCACGCCTGTCGCGACACCACTGGAGGCGGGCTGCACGATGTTGGGGCGTGAGCGGAAGACGGCCTAACGGTGTGCGGGACCGTATCCCAGCTTCATGGAGACGGTTGCGAATGGTCCTCGCCGATACCCCAGGAGCAACAGTGTCCCTAATTTGCTGGGAAGTGGCGGTGCGGTCCCCTACGGCACTGCGTAGGATCCTACGGTCTTGGCGTGCATCCGTGCGTCGCTGCGGTCCGGTCCCAGGTCGACGGGCACATGCACCTTCCGCCGACCACTGGCGACAACATCGATGTACTGTGGAGACCTCACGCCCCACGTGTTGAGCAATTCGGCGGTACGTCCACACGGCTTCCCGCATGCCCACTATATGCCCTCGCTCAAAGTCCGTCAACTGCACATACGGTTCACGTCCACGCTGTCGCGGCATGCTACCAGTGTTAAAGACTGCGATGGAGCTCCGTATGCCACGGCAAACTGGCTGACACTGACGGCGGCGGTGCACAAATACTGCGCAGCTAGCGCCATTCGACGGCTAACACCGCGGTTCCTGGTGTGTCCGCTGTGCCGTGCGTGTGATCATTGCTTGTACAGCCCTCTCGCAGTGTCCGGAGCAAGTATGGTGGGTCTGACACAGCGGTGTCAATGTGTTCTTTTTTCCATTTCCAGGAGTGTATATAATTGATGTAGCAGACAAGGTGAGCAGCAATCTACGGTTGTTTTCTGATGATGCTGTGGTGTATGGGAAGATGTCGAAGTTGAGTAACTGATGTTAATACTGATCAGAGCTCTCTTTTGAAATGCGTTTTTGCGAAGGATCTTTTAAATTAATGAATAATGTTATTTTCGGGAGAACCATGGAGAATTCAAGAAATCGCCACAAAAGTCACTTACTTACACTGGAAAGGTGCAGCGGCTCACAAGATTATGTTGCCAGACCAAATTTTAAGTGGGCCACAGTCTCAAATCAAGGCGATGGTTAAGGTTTCTATGTAGTTGGTATGTGTACATTGGATATTTCCAACTTCCTAATGTGCCGATCTCATTATTACTTTGCTATGATAAAGTTTGCTGATCAAAAGTTAGGCCTATTTTATATGGATAGAGACAATTTCATCTACTGGGTGAAAGGCTTCAATCCATATGAAGTAATTAGATAGCATCCTGAACAAATTCGACACGTCTGGAAATGCGGCCAATAATCCTTACAATATTACATCTAAATACAAGAAGGTTTTTGGCCTGATAAAAGACGAGGTGAATGGGTCGCAGATCGTGGAGTTTGTGGCTTTCAGATCCAAAGTGTATGTCTACTTTATGATAACATGTCCCACCCAACGACAAGCGAAGAGTGTGTGATGTGCAGCCTCCATGGCTCTCACAAGTGATGATTACTTGAAGTGTCTCCTAGCTGGTGCGGATTCTTCTTCGTCTTCTCCTTCTTCTCCACGTATGGAGCACTAAGAGAGCAGTCGGCTAGCTATTCCAGTACTATTAGTACGTAAATATACATACTCCTCTTCCATATTTTCAGCCTACTGTCAAAATCGATGTCTCCATAACAAAGAATCACTAATATTATTTAAAAAAGAATATCGTGAAAGGTGACCACTGCATTATTAAAAAAAGAATCTGACTTTGTATAAAAAAGATCTGAATGCCATGGGGTACATAGTAGTAGTTTCTAGTGACATGAAATATATCTATTAATTAAAGAACTGTGTCTGTAATATATAATAGACAATGCTACTTTTTAATTTCTAGTTGTTGAGGGAACTACCACAGAAAAATTTATCTGTGTAATTTTTAATCAAGTCTTTTTATCTCTCTGCAAAAAAGAATAATGTGTATATCTAAGTAAATAAATCAGAAAAAAATTGTCAAATATGTACAGCTCTCTCTTGATCTTTATGTTAACAAAAAAACCTGTCATATACTGTTATGAATAGTTTCACTGCATGTAAGAATGCATATATGCTATGTAACTTGGAATCAGTTTGTAATGAAGGCGCACTCATTCTTCTCTGTTAGTGCAAGTACACACTTCTGACCTAGCCAGAACGTTATACAAAATTGATTATCCAGGTCATACAGCATATCGGATGTACATACACAGGTGTTAAAACTATTGAAATATAAAACTGAATAAAAAGTTCAGTTTTCTGCAGTAGCTGTTTTTATTGATGTCGATTACAGACTCACAAAATCGGCTTCATAACTTTTAAGTTGCATCTTCTGGAATACATAATACTATGTCATTTGTCTTAGGAGCTATTACAAAACTGTGACCGCAATTTCTAGCTAAAAGGGCATTGTATTTTCGTCTGAAATAAAGTAAAAAGAATTTTTTGTAGGTCATTAACTTCCTTTTTTGATTTTAGATAGCAGTTTGGGAAAGATAAACACATGTTAGTACACATGCATTTCTTTTCCTATATCAGGCAGCGATGAGGTGCCGTACTCCACACAGCTTCACAACATATATCAAAGTTTTTTGTAAATACGTTGTCATTAGCCAGCTTTGAAAGACCATACCAAACATTGCCCAAAAAACTGTAAATATAATCCCATAAACTAACATGGTCATTCACTGTCCACTAAATTTGCTGAACTGTTGAACACCAAGTTTTTGAATTTCGCCTCCTGTGTATTGGTGCACTCTAAACTATCCTCATCACGGCTAATTTTAACAATTTTCGGATAGTCACTGACGCACACTTGAGTGACAACCACTAACACAGACGATGCAGTTTGATTGTTGAACAGAGTACGTACTTTAGAGAAATTCGCGCGTAACTGCCACCACTCGTATGATGAAACCGTAACACTTTCAGCATTAAACTGAGGATTTTCAAATACTATTATAGTATAGAACTCTTGAGTGATGCATATGCACACAACTATAGTTTCGCTACCTTTCAAATATATACTGCCTGTAACTGTGAATAGAAACAATATCAGGTACGTGTTATGCCACTGTAAATGCATCGACGGTGGTGCAGACGTAGCTGAAAATGGTAACTCACGATCATAGAAGAATATCTTTAATATCATTCTGCGATATGCTGCTGCTCCCACTGGTGCTGCATTAGAGGCTCAATGTTGGACAAAACAGGTGGTGGGAACGTGATATGTACATCAGATCAGTTTGGCACTGTGGAAAATCGAATGGTTCCCTTACACCAAACTGGTCAGTTGTAATATTATGGATTTTGTTGGACTGTAGGAGAAATAAAATATTACTAAATGACTAATAATAATAACAATAAAAATGAGAAAGACATGAATGAATTAATATTTAGATTTCAGTGAAACAGTTTTCTACATTTTATTCTCCTCAGAGGCAGTGGAAGATCTCTGACGTTTTATTGTGATAGATGAAGAATAGCGTTGTCAGGGTGCTGAGGACGCTAAGGAGCGGTGGGAATAGTGGTGGGGTAAGGGCCAATAAGGGCACAGTGGGGGCGGTGATGGGTAGGGCAAAGGCCCACAGGAACACAATGGGGATATTCTATTTTTTGGGTAGTAAATTACTATCATGAAAATGACAGTTATAAGTTTTCAGCCAACTAGATAAACATGACGCAAGCCCCTACTAGCTCGTCACACTGACCATACATTATAATAATTGCAGTCATTGGTCGTTAATTGGTATTATTATAACAGTTAATTCCCATTAATTACGTCCTAAATAAACAAAACATCGGGCAAAGTGTGCAGTTCTTTTGCATAACAATCTTTAAATTAGCATAGTGCCACTGGCTAGTTTGTTTCCGTAAGAGAACAACTCCTAAACTTTGGCTAGAACCTGCCTACACCGCCTACTAATGCCGATGAGCCTTCGTTGAAGGAATAAACAAAATCACAAGAGTTTGTATGCGCAACATCAGCACATTCGTTCGGCTGTGCACAATTTACAGGTGAGAACTATTTTCATTACGCCTTCAAACCATTCTACTAGAAAGAAGTAGAAATTCTTTTTAGCGAACAGTTTTCTTGCTAAGAACAAGCAAGGGCGTTGGTGCTGTTGACACATATGACAAAGGCGAGGGTGACAATCGTAGTTTACGCCATGCATATTAATTTTTCGAAAAGATCCATGTAGCAAAGTTGTTGCACTCGCATTAAGGAGTGGGGGATGATTGGGGTGTTGGCCCACTGGGACTGCGTAGTGTCACGAACCAGATACGCTCGTCCCTGTACTGATCAGATCAGACAAATGGGCCTAAGTACAGCAACCACATTAAGTGTGGCCTCCTCAACCTCTGACATGTCTCCTCCATTTGTCGGCACAAAAACACGCTGCCCACAAATGTCTTTCACAGCATTACCCTCACCTCACCTTCCTTGCCCTCACATACACTATGTGATTAAAAATATCCAGACACCACCATGTAATGCAGAATTCACTGCTAGATGTCACGTGAGGCTGACTTGGCGGGACAAAAGGAAGTGAGGATCATTATCTTGCTAGTAGAGAAACAATAAGAGCAGAATTCGTCGGTCAGGAGCCGTGAGTGACTTTGAAAGTGGATGTGTCATTGGATGTCACGTGATTAGAAGATCAACTGGGACATTTGGATTCTTCTAAAGCCGCCCAAGTCGACTGTTGCTGTTGCGACTAAGTCGTGGAAATGTGAAGAAAGACCACAGCTGAACCTGGACCAGGCAGCCCTCTTGTACTGACGGACAGGGAACGTCGAGCATTGCCGAGGCTGCTCGTAAAAAATTGCATAAAATCAGTGGTAAGAATCACTCCTGAGTTACAAAGTGTACCAGCACTTCAGACCGCTGAAGTAAACAAGAATAGGTTACAAAGGTCAGGCAAGTTCTCAAAAGCCACACATTCTTGTAGTCAATGTAACATTTGAGATAGCGTTAAGAGCGACGCCACTGGACAGTGCATGAATAAAACGAATTATTTTGAGTGATGAATCACTCTCTATCCTGTGGAAATGTAATGGAAGGATCTGAGTTGGCAAACTGTTGCAGGGCACCAGCTGCTTTTCTGTGTAGTGGCAACAGTGGTGTATGGAGTATCTGCTACTACGTGCGGTATGGCTGTGTGTTTCGGGTTTAGGGCATGCTCTCCGTATTACGTTTATGAAAGCAGTAAAGGGGGAAGGATATGAACACATTTTGCAGCCTTTTTGTACTGCGTACAGTAGAGGACTAGTTCGGAGACAAAGATTGACTGCAACAGCATGACAATGCGCAGTGTCAAAAGCGGCATGTGTGAGGCAATAGTTTATGGACAATAACATTCCTGAACTGGACTGGTCTGTCCAGAGTCCTGGCCTGGACCCTTTGGAAAACCTTTGGTTCCAATGGTTCTGAGCACTATGGGACTTAACATCTGCGGTCATCAGTCCCCTAGAACTTAGAACTACTTAAACCTAACTAACCTAAAGACATCACACACATCTATGCCCGAGGCAGGATTCGAACCTGCGATCGCAGCAGAAAACCTTGGGGATAAGTCATAATGTCGCCTTCACTACGGACCCCAATGTCCGACATCACTACTTTCTCTGGTTTCAGTTCTCGAGAAAGATTGGCCAGTCGTTTCTTTACCGACGTTGAGACACCCGCTAGTAGTGTCCCCAACAGATTTCAAACCGTCGCACAGTGGTGCCAAATCCCAAACAGCTGGCCAAAAGTTGAAAAATAAACATCAAGTTCCGTTAATTTCTAGTAGTGGGTTAGGATTGGTAAGGGTCGAAGGTCCAATTCCTGTCGCCAGAGCCTCCTAGCCTCTATACCTGTTATTGCAGGACAGATGAAAAGGAGCCCTTCAGTCAGCAAGACAGACGCGTCGCGCAGTGACCAAATATTTCAACGCTACATTCAACAGGACGCCAAATCTCTAAAAACCAATCGATTGCAGTTCTTAAGGATGGAATAATAAATAGATAATCAACGTGAAACATAAAATTAATAATAATAGTCAATGCTATAACAAGAAATGAACCATTTATGGGATGTTGTTGCTGTTGTTGTTGTCTTCACTCCTGAGACTGGTTTGATGCAGCTCTCCATGCTACTCTACCCTGTGCAAGCTTCTTCATCTCCCAGTATCTACTGCAACCTACATCCTTCTGAATCTGCTTCGTGTATTCATCTCTTGGTCTCCCTCTACGATTTTTACCTTCGACGCTGCCCTCCAATGCTAAATTTGTGATCCATTGATGCCTCAAAACATGTCCTACCAACCGATCCCTTCCTCTAGTCAAGTTATGCCACAAATTTCTCTTCTCCCCAATCCTATTCAATACCTCCTCATTAGTTACGTGATCTATCCACCTTATCTTCAGCATTCTTCTGTAGCACCACATTTCGAAAGCTTCTAATCTCTTCTTGTCCAAACTAGTTATCGTCCATGTTTCACTTCCATACATGGCTACACTCCATACAAATACTTTCAGAAAAGACTTCCTCACACTTAAATCTATATTCGATGTTAACAAATTTCTCTTCTTCAGAAACGCTTTCCTTGCCATTGCGAGTCTACATTTTATATCCTCTCTACTTCGACCATCATAAGTTATTTTACTTCCTAAATACCAAAACTCATTTACTACTTTAAGTGTCTCATTTCCTAATCTAATTCCCTCAGCATCACCCGATTTAATTTGACTACATTCCATTATCCTCGTTTTGCTTTTGTTGATGTTCATCTTATATCCTCCTTTCAAGACACTGTCCATACCGTTCAACTGCTCTGCCAAGTGCTTTGTCGTCTCTGACAGAATTACAATGTCATCGGCGAACCTCAAAGTTTTTACTTCTTCTCCATGAATTTTAACACCTACTCCAAATTTTTCTTTTGTTTCCTTTGAATAACATCCGGGAAAGGCTACAAACGTGTCTCACTCCCTTCCCAACCACTGCTTCCCTTTCACGCCCCTCGACTCTTATTACTGCCATCTGGTCTCTGTAGAAACTGTAAATAGCCTATCGCTCCCTGTATTTTACCCCTGCCCCATTTAGAATTTGAAAGAGAGTATTCCAGTCAATATTGCCAAACGCTTTCTCTAAGTCTACAAATGCTAGAAACGTAGGTTTGCCTTTCCTTAATCTTTCTTCTAAGATAATTGGTAAGGTCAGTATTGTCTCGCGTGTTCCAGTGTTTCTACGGAATTCAAACTGATCTTCCCCGAGGTCCGCATTTACCAGTTTTTCCATTCGTCTGTAAAGAATTCGCGTTAGTATTTTGCAGCTGTGACTTATTAAACTGATAGTTCGGTAATTTTCACATCTGTCAACACCTGCTTTCCTTGGGATTGGAATTATTATATTGTTCTTGAAGTCTGAGGGTATTTCACCTGTCTCATACATCATGCTCACCAGCTGGTAGAGTTTTGTCATGATTGGCTCTCCCAAGGCCGTCAGTAGTTCTAATGGAATGTTGTCTACTCCGGGGGCCTTGTTTCGACTCAGGTCTTTCAGTGCTCTGTCAAACTCTTCACGCAGTATCGTATCTCCCATTTCGTCTTCATCTACATCCTCTTCCATTTCCATAATATTGTCCCCAAGTACATCGCCCTTGTATAAACCTTCTATATACTCCTTCCACCTTTCTGCCTTCCCTTCTTTGCTTAGAACTGGGTTGCCATCTGAGCTCTTGATAATCATACACGTGGTTCTCTTCTCTCCAAAGGTCTCTTTAATTTTCCTGTAGGCAGTATCTATCTTACCCCTAGTGAGATAAGCTTCTACATCCTTACATTTGTCCTCTAGCCATCCCTGCTTAGCCATTTTGCACTTCCTGTCGATCTCATTTTTGAGACGTTTGTATTCCTTTTTGCCTGCTTAATTTACTGCATTTTTATATTTTCTCCTTTCATCAATTAAATTCAATATTTCTTCTGTTACCCATGGATTTCTAGCAGCCCCCGTCTTTTTACCTACTTTATCCTCTGCTGCCTTCACTACTTCATCCCTCAGAGCTACCCATTCTTCTTCTACTGTGTTTCTTTCCCCCATTCCTGTCAATTGTTCCCTTATACTCTCCTTGAAACTCTGTACAACCTCTGGTTCTTTCAGCTTATCCAGATCCCATGTCATTAAATTCCCACCTTTTTGCAGTTTCTTCAGTTTTAACCTACCGGTCATAACCAATAGATTGTGGTCAGAGTCCACATCTGCCCTTGGAAATGTCCTACAATTTAAAACCTGATTCCTGAATCTCTGTCTTACCATTATATAATCTATCTGATACCTTTTAGTATCTCCAGGATTCTTCCATGTATACAACCTTCTTTTATGATTCTTGAACCAAGTGTTAGCTATGATTATGCTCTATGCAAAATTCTACCAGACGGCTTCCTCTTTCATTTCTTAGCCCCAATCCATAATCACCTAATATGTTTCCTCCTCTCCCTTTTCTTACTGACGAATTCCAGTCACCCATGACTATTAAATTTTCGTATTTTGAATAATTTCTTTTATCTCATCATACATTTCATCAATGTCTTCATCTTCTGTACAGCTAGTTGGCATATAAACTTGTACTACTGTAGTAGTCATGGGCTTTGTGTCTATCTTGGCCACAATAATGCATTCACTATGCTGTTTGTAGTAGCTTACCCACACTCCTATCTTTTAATTCATTATTAAACCTACTCCTGCATTACCCGTATTTGATTTTGTATTTATAACCCTGTATTCCCCAACCAAAAGTCTTGTTCCTCCTGCCACCGATCTTCACTAATTCCCACTATATCTAACTTTAACCTATCCATTTCCCTTTTTAAATGTTCTAACCTATCTGCCCGATTAAGGGATCTGACATTCCACGCTCCGATCCGTAGAACGCCAGTTTTCTTTCTCCTGATAGCGATGTCCTCCTGAGTAGTCCCCGCCAGGAGATCCGAATGGGGGACTATTTTACCTCCGGAATATTTTACCCAAGAGGACGCCATCATCATTTAATCATACAGTAAAGCTGCATGTCCTCGGGAAAAATTGCGGCTGTAGTTTCCCCTTGCTTTCAGCCGTTCGCAGTACCAGCACAGCAAGGCCGTTTTGGTTAATGTTGCAAGGCCAGATCAGTCAATCATCCAGACTGTTGCCCCTGCAACTACTGAAAAGGCTGCTGCCCCTCTTCAGGAACCACACGTTTGTCTGACCTCTCAACAGATACCCCTCCGTTGTGGTTGCACCTACGGTACGGCCATCTGTATCGCTGAGGCACGCAAGCCTCCCCACCAACGGCAAGGTCCATGGTTCATGGGGTGGATTTATGCGTAAATGAACGGAAAATTACAACGGAAAATTTTGAACTCGAAGAGGGAAGTTAATAAGTTCTGCAGAGTTCAACGATCTGACCGATCGCACGTTGTAGATGCAACTATTATTGAATGTAAAAAACTAAAACTTACTGTATCTAGCTGCAACTGTGTCATTGATACGAATTCTTGCAACGAAAAATATAGTTGCCTTAATTTCACACATCAACGAAGCGGAATGTTGCCCTTTTTCTTGAATTTATCTGCGGTCTTCATTGTATTTGGAGTTATATGAGATGTAATTCACTCTTATGAATATATTGCTCTCCTTTTCAAATAACATTTTGGAGTGACTAATAGTAACGTGGTTAAATATTGAATTATCCACCTTCACAGATATTAAATTTTCCAATTTCGGAATCTATCGCTGATGAAGGTGAAGCTTGCGACCTGATAAGAGGAGAAATTTTTTCGATATTGAAAGGTCATTTGAAGGTGAAAATGTCTGAAGTGTATGCAGTGAACGAAAATTTCATGCCTGCTAAATTGCAAAGCCCTTCTATCTATCAGACAACGTAAAACCTGTTCTCCGCAATTTGTTCCATTACTTGCATAAAAAGTGGCAGCAGGTATCGCGAAATGAAGACCAATTTCCACAAAAATATTCTGAATGTTTGAGCGTGTTTGTTTCGTTCGAAGAAACTAAGCAGCCTTCCGAAAAATCCCATAAATTGGTTTTGCCTTCTTCAGGTTTTCAGGGTTTAGTTATCTGTACAAAACGAAGGAGGACTGAAGAATTATAGAGAAGAAATAGTACGGAAGAATTAACGTATGCCACTCAAATGAGCCTATCATCTGAGAAACCAGATGCTGCAAAAATTGTCCGTGATGTGGGACTTGAGGAGCCCATCTAAGGCCAAGAGGTATAAGGAGTACATAGATACGATTCCAGAAACGAATTTGTCTGTCGATGCTGCTCTGTCGCTCATAGTAAAACTAAAATTATCAAAATCACAGCATCAGGGCTTCGTAATAGAAGAAAATAGAACAGCTGTGATTTATTTTCGCAGTTAAATTGCCGTATCAAGCTAAGCTCAAATGTTATCCGCCTAAGTCAGATATTACTGTTACTGAATGTAGTGCTGAGGTAAAAATGCAGGCTTTGCTGAATCACACAACTGAGAGGATATTAACACAAATGGATGTTGTCAAAAGTTTGTCTGCTGAAAATATTCGCAACTTGAATTTAATTTGTAAGTGGGGCTGCGATGGCACTTCAGGCCAAAGTATGTACAAACAAAAGTTCACCAATGGTGACAGAAGAAAGTCAAATGCTAATTTTTTTTTACCTCAAACGTCCCACTGCAAATTGTTATCAGACGACCAAGAAACAAACGCAAGGATAGTTGTATGGAAAAATTCGAGGCCGTCGTCTCCTCGTTTTTGCAGACCAATTAAAATCCATTTTTTTCACGAAAGTCCTGAAGTTACTCGATAGGAAATGGAATACATTGAACAGCAAGAGAAAAATCTTTTCATTTTCGAGAAGACAGTAGATGGAAAAGAATTGAGACATTGTTTTCGACTTGCTTTCACCCTGATAGACGTAAAGTTTGTAATGCTATCGCGCATAATATGTCTACTCAACGATGCTATTTATACATAGCAACTTCAAAAGAATTTAACAACATCGGTGCAATTTTACAAAAGGAAGTCTTTGAAGATCATCTACAGTTCCGATTGGCAACTTTGTATGCTCTTTCCATGTAGCATATAAGCTTGGAATTAAAAACTGGCAAGCGCGTAGTAACAAAGAAAAAGAACAAGTAACGATACGAAAAACCAATATACAGAAGGGCTTCCGTATGGAATTATGTCTGATAGTCGATCTACCAAAGCCTGGTTTCGGTAGTTCGAATGATGGGAATACCGCTCGAAGATTTTTAAACTCAAGCATCTCTGCTGCTTTATCAGGGCTACATGTGGACTTGATTAGCGTTTCCATGTGATAATATCAAGAGTCTCGAGTGGCTATGAAATCGATTTCATAAAATTCCAAGATTATGCCTTACAGACAGCTCGCTACGTTGTGCAGTTATATATAGGGTTCTACGTGCCAACTCCGGTAAATAAAGTACTGATCATGACGTAGAAGTGATAACTCATCTGTATTGCCGATAGGGCAGATGTTTGAAGATGCCCAAGTGTCTACCAATAAATATATAAAAAAGCTTCGTGAAGGTTTTGCAAGAAAGTTTTCTCGAGGCAAAACAATGGAAGACATTCTTTTACGTTTATTGTTAATATCCGATCCATTTATTTCAAGTTTTCGCGTAATGCCTCGAAAAAAACTCGAGGTCGTTGCTCCCACAAGAAGTTTCATTGTTAGTTGCGCCACGTTTACAGTAAGCTCCAGCGATTCAGAAGTTGAATCAACTGTTTGTGAATCATCTTATTCTTCGGATGACGATCTATGAACTTTGAATCGACCGACTCTGTGTTTTATTGTAGACTGTTATACAACATATAAATATATTTTGCATTTTCTCTACAAAAGTGATTAATGTTAAATCCGCCATTTTGATTCCATTTCAAATTTTGACTTCGGATTAATAATCAGTGACCCAAAATTCCCCCGAGTATTGACTTCCATCCGAATTTATAACGTTTTCGACTTTTGGCTAGCTTTTTGGCATTTTCCCCACTGTGCGACGTAAAGGTAAAGCACAGACAAACGCCATATTGATTTCCGGTAATAAGTGTCTGCATATTTTTATATCTTTAATCAGATAGTGTACACATACACTACATTACACAATTATCTTAGATATTCTCGTCGCTCTTCAGTCAAAAAGTGAAGCAAATGAGAGAGACTTTAAAAAGGCTATTTTAACTGAAATACTTTGTCGACGTGAAATATAATCTCAACACGAACACATTTTAGAGAATTGTTCTGTAGAGGAACAGGTCAGAGACAACCATTATTTGTGTCAGCATGACAATTCACCCTGTCGTGAAGCACCTATTGATACCTGCCTCATTGGACGTAACAAACACTACGCAGAGTAGATTATAATTAATTTCCTTAAAAATATCTTTGTTTTACAAATAACACAATCTTCTGTGATTCAGAATGAAAAAAACGATTAATTCAAAAGCTGAATAACGCCCCAGAAAGGAAATAATATCTAAAAGAGAAACCAAGAATGAATCTACATATTTTATTGGAGTGCGTAAGTTTGAACATCAATATAAAACTAAAAACTGCTAGAGAAATATATTTACTTTCTGACTTAAGTTCTTGTCCTACTAAAATGAGCTTTCCTCGTTCTCATTTTTGGAAAATCAGTATTTCGTGATCTATCATTTTGTACGTTTTCTGTTTAGCTTATTACTCTGCCTCTACATTTATACTCTGCGAATCACTGTAAACTGCGTGGCAGACGTACTTTTTAATGAAGCATACATTAACGTCTGTTTCTCTTCCATTCTCAGATAGAGAGTGGGAACAACGAATGCCTCTGCTTCTATGTGCTACTCCCACAATATTTGTCTACACGATCTCTATGGAATAGATACGTAAGTGGTGAAGAACATTCGTGGATTCTAAGCTGAAAGATGAATCTTGGGATTTCTTGGTGGTTCGGGTTCTGCCAGTTAAGATTTTTCAACATTTTTGTCACACACTGTCACCAGTCAGACATGTGGCACCTCGTGTCATCTTTTTCCTATTGGTAGTGTTTCCCACCGAGATAACAATTCTTGACTCACTGTATAATAGTTTCAGCTTCGAAAAGTAATGCTCAGCTATAGCAACGGTTACATGTTCTGTAACATACATTGTTATGATATTGGCTTGTCACGTGTCACTAAGCGACACTGACTTATGTTTCATTCTGGTAAAGTTTCTGAGTGGAAGAGCAAGGCCTGTGACTTCTGGCATCTTAGCTCGTGTTTCACCGAGTTGTTCGAATGTGACGAGACGTCCCACCTGTATGTTTTAAGGGTTGGGTAGACAATGGCGGAAATCTGGGAGTTTTTCCGTCAGGAAATCCCATGGATAGTCATCGTGCGAGTGAATGTCATTGGGTATCTCTTAAGCCAGAGTTCTTCAAAAGCGCCTTTCAAACCAGTGCGAGCATCGTGAACTCCCAAGTGATATCAACAACAGCCCACAGATTGTCGTAAAAGCGAAAGCAGAGAACAGAGCCACGGCGACGATTCCGTAAACAATATGGGACGTTACCTGCATTTAAATGCCCAGACATCATTCCGCCAATACGAGGCGAGGCCTGTATACTACAAACTTTTAGTTCGCTGAGAGAGTATGAGTGAAGTGCTGGAGGAGAAAATTCTGCAAACTGTTCGTGCTTGCAGGAATGCAGAGACTGTTTTTCAGTTGTCACTGTGGCAAACGCTGCGATTTCCTCGCCTCCCACGTAATTTGAGATGTCTGTCAAGGTAGACAGTGGCTTAGTAGTCGATTTTGTTGCTAGCACACGGCGGCGATTCTTGTCTCGTCGTTGGACAGTCGCAGTTCTGTGCCCTGCTTCAGCTTGGCGTTCCTTAGCTGTTTTATAGTATGTGTCGTATTTAGTCTTTGCGTTGTCTTTGCAGTGCACAGCTCACAATTTGCGAGTCTGTTTCGCAAGTCATTGCCTTTCTTCGCTATTTTTTTTTATCATACTGGTATCGAAATTCTTCGGTTCCAGTACATATACCTTTTGTCAGTTGCCCAGACTTTGGAAAGTGATTTGTATCTCATCATATTATTCTAGCTCACTGGATTGCCGTCTCACTGTGACGGTGTTCCCGTTGTAATATAGGTGCCATTAAGAGACACATCTTTTAATCTTTTAGATTGATCCTTTGTAATCACGAGATTTGAATTAAACTTTATTTAGTAGAAAATGAAATCTCAGTTGCGTTAGTTAATGGCGTGAAGAAATACAAATTTAATGGTTCGGTGATTGTGTTCGAGTCTGTCTGAGTGTAGAATCGCTTGTTTGATCATTTGTGTGTTGAGTTCGTGAGTTTGGCATGCAGCTTGTACCAACGACTGCTCAATCCAGGTCGACTCGCATATAGTACAACAAGAACGACAGGGTCCGTAAGCATTTCATGTCGACCTTGATCCGGGGTTCTTTCCTTTGGTCAGTCTTTCTGATAAACAGTGAGAACGGCATTTACCACAGATTTTTTTTAAATGGGATACTCACGTAAATGTGATGAAGGAAATGAATTGCTATTCAGCTTGTGATAACCTTTTCAGTTCTGAGTAGTGAGTTTGTTTATTGGTTACTTTGTCCGCCGGTGAATTTTTGGAGAGTGATAGGTCAGCTTCGCTTTTTATTGTTAATAATAATAATAGTCGTATCGAGATCTTGTGGTGAAATGAAAAATACCACGTTGAAACAAAATTAGTCAAACTGCGATACTGAGTTTGGCTCCAGTAGGGGAATTAGTAGAAAAATCATTCCGGAAATGCAGAAATATGTTGTAGGTATTGAAGATATTAAAGACGAGCAGTTAAACGAAAGTGGAAGACCAGTTTGAGGAGAAAATATAGGAGGCATGCCGCCATTGTTTAAATTAATATTTGAAAAAAAGAAGAAAAGGCAGGAAGAAAATGTTTGAAATATGGAAACCGAGCGGAATAAGACAGGCGTAGACAGGGCAGAATTGAAGAAAGACAGGAAGAAATTTTTGAAAAGATAGCAATGATAGATGGAAATTTCGAAACTTTGTATAAACGCATAGGTGATGTCAGCAAAACAGTTCAGAGCGGAATGAACAGGACTCGCCAGGCTGAAAGGAAAATAAAGAAAGTGGACGAAGTTCGCATTTCCTTCACTAGAAAAGTTAAAGAAATAGAGACTTCGAACTCAGACCTTGAGGAAAGGGTGCAAATATGGAAAAGCGTCCGGTTTCAGAGATGACTGAGCCAATTCCCATTATGGAATCAGAATGTTTTTCCTCACTTAAACGAGACTTACTAACGGAAGAGGTGAGGCGATAGTAAGCGACGGAACCGCTACTGTAGAGTAGCGCCACTTTGAGGAAACAAATCAGGTTTGCTTAAAATACCTGCGGTAATGGTCGTGAGCGTTAGTTTTCTATGAGATCGTAGGCAGTTCATGTTAGTCAAAAACACCTTTAAGACCACAAAGACGTCAATATCAGCACCTCACTAAGTGTGAAATTGATTGTGTAACAGGGCTACAAGAAGCTGCATATTTCTTCTGCAATACCGCAGAAAGATTTGTCAGGAATGAGCCATTGTACATGAATGCTGGCAGCAAATGGTGAAGAAAATGTACGGTCCCAAGAAGACCGGGCTCTGACGGCCATGTAGCACTACCGAGAGGGAAGAGCATCGTGCCCACCCTATGACTCTGACGAATCATACTGCATCTGCAGCAGAAATTTGAGCAGCACTTGGCAACACAGTGACTCAACGAACTGTTACAAGTCGGTTTCTTCAAGGACAGTTTCGAGCAGTAGCGTGCATTTCAATAACTCCAAACCGCCACAATTTGCGACTTTAGTGGTGCCAAGTGAGAGCTCATTGGAGGCAAGGTGGAGGTCTGTTGTGTTTTCTGATGAAAGTTTTCTTTGCCTCGGTACCAGCGATGGCCGTGTCTTAATTAGAAATAGGCTAGTCGAGGGCCTGCAACGAAGCTGTCTGCGTGCTAGGCACGCTGAACCTACACCTTGAGCTACTGTATGAGGTGCGATTTTGAATGATAACGGAAGCATTCTCGGGGTTACCCCACGCATCGTGACTGCATATCTTTGCGTCAGTCTGGTGATTCGACCTGTTTGTTGCCATTCATGTACAGCCTTCCATTGGGTGTTCTCCAACAGGATAACGCTCGCCCACATACGGCTGTTGTAGCCCAATATGCTCTACACAATGTCGACCGGTGATCTTGGCTTGCTCGATCACAAGATTCGTCTTCAATCGAGCACATATGGGACATCATCGAAGGACAACTCCAACGTCACCCTCAAATAACATTCATCATCCATATATTGACCTACCAAGTGCAGTAGGCATGGAACTCTATTCCACCAATTGAGATTCGACACTTGTACAACACAATGCACGCACTTTTGCATTCAACATTCTCGCAATTACAACGGTTAATATTAATGTACCATCATTTCACGTTTGCAATGGCGTATCTCGCGCTTACATTAACCTGTGCTCTTGCAAAGTTAACCACTTAAGTATGTTACCAGGAAAATCTTATTTCCGAAATTTCATTACTCTACAGTAATTATCTTTGGTGGTGCGACTTTTTTCGATCAGTGTAATTATAAAGGAATCTTTGACTTCTGTGCCAACACCAAGAGCAGACCGAGCTTTCTTTTTCGTTAAGAACATTCCTAATGATTCATGTGAACGGGAAGGTTCATTTAAAATCTTGGTTAGTCCAATTTAAAATTAGTCTGCCGTGTCGTTGTACAGTCCACTGACAAACTGAGTTTACAGCACTCACCTGAGGATCGAGGAGCATCACAAGTACTGTAATCAGATGTGTAGTCCATCGCCAATATACAAATGATGGGTGGAAGAACAAATAAGGGATAAGCTTGCTAGAGCAAGGGCTGATGCAGTATGCTAGTAGTAGTTACTGCAGTCCTCCGCCTATCGTTTAGGAAAAGGATGGGGCAGTTCGGTTGGTTCTTGACTATCGAAAACGAATTAAATTACTGTGCCCGAGACGGACCGATCCGAGGGCCCATAAGACTTATTCCAGCATGTTCATAAAACCAAAAACAGCTTTATGTCTTCAGTTGATTTTCTGGCAACTCAAATGAAACCAGAGTAGCAGGCAGTCCACAGCCTTCATATCTTATGGGCGCTGTTATCAGTTGAAGAAAGTTCCATTTGGGTTGTCCACATCCTCTTGTGTATTCATACATACACTGGACGCAGTGCCGAACGATAACATTAAAGGATTCGTCATGAAATACATCCACGATGTGACGTAGAACGAACATAACTACTATAACAGAAAACTGCTACAAGCATTGCAAGATGCTGGTCTCGCGGTAAATTTAGAGAAGTCCATTTCCGGTAAATCAGAAGTAGATTTCATAGGTCATCGGGCTCCTGGAGTTGGTATACATCTGAATGGAGGTAAGTTGATGGAAATCAGGGAAGTAATTACACCTGCAACTAAGAAGCAGCTTATAAGTCTATTAGAAGTTGTGAATTTCTACCGCGGATTTCTAGATGATGAAGTACTAGCATCGGCTAGATCACGCGCCCTCACGGGTAGGAATACACCATGGAAATGGGACAAGGAAGCGGAGAGAGTGTCAGCACTTGCTGACCCAGATTTGGGTTTACCTTTCTGAATAGCGAATAACTGCAGCAGAACTTGAATCAGCGATGAAATATTTCAAGAGACAGAGATGAATGTTGCGATTGATCACAGGACTACTGCTTTCGGCAGCAGGGTGCTTAATAAGAGAAAGCCGAAGTACGCTGTTATAGAACTAGCGGCGCTGGCCATTACCTTACCCTTTCCTAAAATTAAGGTACTAGTTGTACGGGAGAGCCACGCTAGTGTACACCGACTACAAGGCCTGGAATTCATTCATTATGACTGCCAAACTGGCACGTAGTAGGCTGTCTTATTGGGCACTTTACCTGCAAGAGATCTCTTTCGAGGACAGGCAAATTCCGGACGAGAGTAACGTAGTTGCCAACACACTGTCGTGTCCATCGGCCAAAATGAAGGTATCAAATAAGAGATTAATGAGAGTAGGTTTGATATTTTTAATATCAGGGCAGTACAATTTGACAAGAACGTTCGAGACGCCCTTCAGAGCATTAACGAGGAACGAGAAAATGATGAAGTTCTGAAGAATATCAAGGAGAAAATAAATGACATAAATTTTCTGGCCATCAGACAGTTCTGCCTGCTCTGTAATGATGGGCTTTTACGCAGGATGGATCAAAATCGTTTGACTTTGTTTTTATGCATACCAGAAGATTTCATAAAGAAAATCATTTGCACACTATGGAACAGGTAAATGTGACAGGAAATTGAAGGAGTTGGTATACTTTAATAGTATAGACAGGCCGTTTAAGAAGATATTATCCTCATTTATAAGGCATTAGAAAGTGAAACCACAGTCAAGAAAGCTTGCGATTTCTTTCTCTCCGCTAGTGCTGAAGAAATTAAAGAGATATGCTGCTGCGGATTTGTGGACCCGCTTTGTGAGGCCAAATGGGGGTACAGATACATCCCTGTAGCATTTGAAATTGTCTCAAAGTATATATCACTCACACCACTAGAAACGGTGATTGGAAACGCCGTTTTGAAGGCCTTCACGAGAGATTTCATAGGCGTGGTAGAGTAGATGAAACATGTTCTCTCGGACAACGGAAAATAGTTTGTTTCTAAACACTGGAAACCCATGCTACGAAGGAATAGACTTAAAGGTATATACATCGCCCCGTACCACCCACAAGCGAGTTATGCAGAAAATCTGATGCGTGAATTAGGTAAACTTTCCTGCATCCACAGCAACAAAAGACATGGTGCCTGCGATGTGAATGTAAAGAACTTTGGACTGATAATGAGTCATCTCTCAAATAGGTTAACAAAAATATCACCAACAAAAAGTGTTGCTGCACCGTGATCCAATGGATTAAATAAGAGAACTGTATTTCCGCCATTAGTCGTGCCTGGCTCGTATTCGTGCCGTTCTTATTAAACATCTTGTTTTTTGCCATACTGCCACCTAGTTATGTTAGTTTCAATTACTTGCGACACTGAGTAGCTGCTTTGCATGCCCGTGCGTGGTAGCAGCACTTATCGACATAAACCCTGCCGTATTATCTTTGTTGGATTGATATTACTTCCCGGTCGCCGTGTGTCGACCTGTCAGATGGAACGTGCCAGCAATTAGTTCGGACCTGGCACTGTTTCAGTTGGCACGCAGCACAAGTTCAGTCGGGGCGCGGCAGCAGTGAGGTCCTGACCGCCATGACTCTCCCGACGGTTGCCGACACACATGATTGGAGTGGGGACGACTTTGGTTGGTCGTCGGTCGGTCTACTTGACGGACGACGTGTAATTGGCCGGCGATCGCTTATGGTTTGGTTGTGTGTGCCGACTCGTGATTCGTCCCTGTTGTTGCACAGGCACTGCCGTTAGCATAGTTTAGTTCTTCGTTCAAGTGTTTGTGAACCTATGTGTAGTTTGTGTGATTTTGACTGATAACTTATTTTAAATATTGTCGGAGTACTGGCTCTGTCGAGTCTGTCGGGTGGCGTGGAGCAGCGAGGAATTCTCGGCTAGGCGCAGTGTGGCCGGGGCCCGCTGGCGGTCTCTACGCGGTGTCGGATAGTGTGGCGCTGTTCCCATTGCGACGAGGTCCATTGCTCACCGACCCTGGACACGAAAGTTGAGTTTTGATTTCACCTACCAGCAAGTCAAAACTGTTAACACTGTGTCGTTTGGAGTTCTTTGTCGGCTGTTGGGCTATTCCCGCGAGCAACAACGTGGTTTTCAAGTTGCAAAATTCTAGCCACCCTCCGGTGGAGTTTCACTGTATTTGGTTATTTGAATTGAAGTGCACCAGCGGAATCTTCTGCCTTGTGGCCGTTAACGCTCCGGTTACCTGCCCTGGCCATTGACGTAAATTTCGGGCAGTGTGGTTTCTTCAACGTGTTGTTGCTGTCGAGCACGGCGTGTTCAAAAATGGTTCAAATGGCTCTGAGCACTATGGGACTCAACTACTGTGGTCATTAGTCCCCTAGAAATTAGAACTACTTTGACCTAACTAACCTAAGGACATCACACACATCCATGCCCGAGGCAGGATTCGAACCTGCGACCCTAGCAGTCGCACGGTTCCGGACTGCGCGCCTAGAACCGCGAGACCACCGCGGCCGGCGCACGGTGTGTAATTTGACAGCTCCGTGTATGATTCGTTGTGGGCGCCAATATCTTCTATGTTGTTCCGCTCAACTCCCTGTTGTGCCCTGGTCGGGTGTAGTGGAAGTTATCGTTTCGGTGGGTCCGCTGACTCTCGGTCGGTTGGGTTGTCGTCGGATCGTGAATGGTTGGCCCGACTGCCTATCTCACCTATGCGAGCGTTAGTGTTTGAATTACAGAAAGACCCTCGAACATCTGCGCGCCCTTTTTAAAAATTTGTTCTTGTTGTTGGTACTTGTATGGCTTCTAGCCGGTTTTGTGTTTTAAATTAGAGTTGTTTTACTCTTAAAGCCTTCAGCCAAGTTTAAATTAATGTTTCACGTAAGCCCACTGGCATTTTAAAAAATTGTTGAATTTTGAAGTCTTCGGCCTTCACCCGATGTGAGTTTCAGTTGTTTGTTCCTAAGGCCTTCAGCCTAAATTAAAGAACTGTTTCACATAATGACTTTGGTATTTAAAAAAATAATGTTTTCGACGTTATTTTTGTTAATTTTCTAAAGAAATTTGGCTTTTATGAATCTTTTCCGCAGAGGCAGTAAGTTTATTTGCAAAAGTGATGGCAAGTGTCAACTATTTGCTGAATTTCAAGTCCACGTTTTTTACTTCTGGCACGTATGGCGTTACGCCACAATGAAGAACCAAACATGAGATGATACAGTAATAGTACTCCAAGAAAATTTGCATCCCGAAAACCACAATGAAAAGCTTAATATCACTTGGGGACTACGTCTTTGTTAGTCTGGACATACGAATGTACACTTTGAGCTGAATTATGCATTTTAGTATGGTTTGCGAAATCACGATACTCTTTTAATGTCTTCTTATGTCCTGTTTCATTTATGACCTAATGTAAGATGTCTTAAAGCTATAAAATACGAACATACGGGCTTCCTACGTCATCATAGCCGCGCACGCGCAGTAACGTTGTTTTCTGGAGCTCTCTGACAACTGCTGAAACGAATTCTAATATGTCGCGGGAAAATATTACGAATGGTGGTTTGAAAAGCATTACTTCCAAAGTAAATTTCATTATACGCATGATGAATTATGCTATGTGTGCGAACGTGCTCAAAATTTCTTAAATTACGGAGCGTTTGATTTTCATTTAAAGCCTACACTTTGAGGATCAGCCACTTGAAGAATTTTGAGCCCAGAGTGCCAGACATTTATGTTGTTATTTAAAATTTTAGTGACGCATTGGTCTGATGTATCTTAAAGTGGAACACACGCAAAAAAGAAAAAAGACCAATATTGTAAGTGGAAGCTCAGTTTTTTTTTACCTTACACTATGTAAATTAATTTCGACCATTAACTTTTCCTATTTGTGTATTTGCGCTACATAATAATGATGTTGGTATTGGCTGACTACCTGACTACATCACGTGTCCTATGCTCAGAATTTCTGCTATCATCGGCTGGCGAGATCATCTGACATGCGCTATGATTGGCTTACAAAACCAAACTGCAATCTCGTTTTGAATGCTTAGGAAACTAATGTGCAGCATTTGGTGGAATTCGAATACATACTTTCGTAATGCGAAAATATGCAGCATATCGTAATGCGAAAACGGGCAGCGTACTAGCTGCAGTACATCAAAGATCTTTCCAGAAGGAGCCGGCCAGTGTGACCGAGCGGTTCTAGGCGCTTCAGTCTGGAACCGTGCAACCGCTACGGTCGCAGGTTCGAATCCTGCCTCTGGCATGGATGTGTGTGATGTCCTTAGGTTAGTTAGGTTTAAGTAGGGGACTGATGACCTCAGAAGTTAAGTCCCATAGTGCTCAGAGCCATTTGAACCATTTTTTTTTCTTTCCAGAAGGCGTTTTTTTTTCCCCTGGGGATCGTTTCCTAAACTGCCGTAAAGCCAGTGTATAAAACCTTAACCACTTAAAGTACGTATAAGCTTTACGGTTCTGAGGGAAAATATATTGTCACTTAACACGAAAAAGTGTATTTTCACCCGAAGAAAGTGTATTTTTAACCAGGAAATAAGGAAATTTCTTTTTCTTGTCCGCGTATATACCCTGTAAAACAGAAAAATGCAAACAAAAGTTCATATATTTGTATAAGTTTTAGACGTGAAATGTATGCTGAATAATACGACTGTATTTGACCTGACTGGTCAACATCTGCCATGCCAATGTTGTAGTCGTTGACTATGTCTCGTTTCAAGCCAGTTATGCTATTTCGATTGCGAACTTCTTTCGTTTTGGTACGGTGCGTATTAGACATCGTCAGGACATCACTATTATCCTTTAATTTGCAAATAACATCACCGTTATTTGTTTTCCAAGTTATGTGATCGAAAGATCAGCTTCATAGTAACTAACGATTTTGGGTTTTTCTTTTTGATGATACGTAATGTTGCACACACTTAGGTTTTGTAAGCCGACAACAGTTTTGTCATACAGAATTATAAAAATTGTCCATTTGAAGCATGTATCTTTTGTTCAATTAAGCTTCCATCAGATTTAAAACAAATTCAGATGCATGACACATTTCGGCCTTTTTCTTTGACTTGCCATGGTAGATATCTATTAGATTCACAAGTTCATTAAATTTTACTCCATACCTCTGTCTCTTATTATACTGCCTGAAAAACAGAGAGCCGCGCAAAAAACCATTGACTCATTAGTGCAGAGATTCTTTTCTCGAACGTAATTATTGCCCATGATGCTATTGGAATAGTCCAATACAGGTCTAATTTTGTAGAGTCGGTCACTGAATTGTAATGAGTTGTCAGAGAGGTGTAGATGTCTCAATAACAGCTGAAGTCTATTTCTACTCACAAAAGATCTCCAGATCGTGACATTATAAAAAGAACTTGTACTTCAAAATGTTCTATCGATGGAAAACGAGGTTTCATGTGAGAAAAAGCCCCAGAAACACTTTCATTTCCACAACATCTGTGCTCCATCTTGAGAGTCTTGTTAATCTTCTGCTGCCACGTTTTTCTACTTCCTGGCTCGCATATAGATTTGTTTGTGCACATAATGGCATTAGCAACTATCTGGAAAAAAATCAACAAGTCTAATTTCAATTGCACATCCTCGTTGAACACAAATTGTTATTTGTAGTGCCTGCTATTGGACCAACCTAATCATCTTCTACATTGCATTCACTGTTGACTGTATCTGAATTCCCAATTGAATGCTCACATAAAGTTGAGTGGCAGAGACTCCCACCATCCAAGAATTCGTCCCACTCCAGTTCGTTCATGTGGGCTGTCCAAGTTCTACATCACTCAATTTCCTCTTATTACTGGCCATTTCACGAGGATAATTGAAAGCAGATAACGATAAGCGTTAGTGAACCGCCTACAACGAAGACTGAACAACGACTGACGCAGTTTCAGTAAACACGTGGATCGCATTGTCGTGTTTGCTTCGAAATACACAAGCTGGTGACTGACTGTGAAAACGAGTTATCACGTAGTTGGCACCTGGGCTGATCTTTCTATTCTGTACGCCAACTGCGTGATAGGCTTCATCACATCCTGCCAGGAATTTTTTCTGTGTTTCAATTGTACAGATGGAATACAAATGAGATGAGGAATCAAACTGTATGAACTATTGACATAGCTTCTGGAAGCACTTATTTTGGCCAAGGAAGTGACGTTTTAAGGCAGGTGTCTTGCTATACATTACATTTCACGCTGTTCGAACGGACGTACAGCGAATAAAATTTGCGTGTCTTTTTCTTCGCTTTGCAGGACAGGCGGTTATTTCTCACTAGGACTTATTGTAGTGGGAAGATGAAGTGCTACTCGGTATTCCTCTCACTTCTTCGTTGTCGTTGAAGCACCACTTTCCGAATGTTCGCTCCTCTATTATAGGCTTATGCCGTTCTGGCTGCTGTGGCGTGATATGCCCTGCTTCACCCGCAGGACAGGACAGATATAATGAATTGTGGAAAGGAACCAAAATATGGGGCTGTCGGATACACTCGAAAATACAACTTCATTATTTGATCAAACATTAAAGAGCCCATAATTTTTTTTAAAAACATAGCTTTAATCTTTGGGACTTAATTACCGGATGAAAGCCACTTTAATTTAAAAACGGCTGAAGGCCAATAACTTAAAACGCAAACATAATCAGAAATTTAAATTCAAGCCTTATCTTAAAACAGTTCTTTAGTTAGGCTCAAATAAAGAAGTTAAATTCAAATCGGCTGAAGGCCGAACACTTAAATTAATGCCTGAGTGCCAAATACCTGTGAATAAAATAACATCATAAAACTGAAACTAATGACTTATTTTAGCGTTCAATAATTATGTGAATGTACTTTAATTCAGTTGATAGCTCCCGGCCACAGAAAGCCGTTTTGCTTTCATTTGACGTGAGAGCTTTAAACGAAGAGGAAACAGCGAAATCACTAGACGAAAACATGGGTCACGTGGAGACTAACCCTCTCCCCACCACAAATCACACTGCATATTCGAATCTGTCAGCTGAGGCGTGCCAGAAACGTTTTCTTGATTAGCATCTGGCGACTTGTTGCTACTGCCGATACAGCTAATGGCCGCCCTTCAAGTAGCTAGAAGTGGGGTCAGGTATTGCTCATACGAAACTCAACTGCGCAAGCACATAAGCCCGCTCGCAACTGCTCAAACGAACTTAATGTGAACTGCTGTGACGTCACTCTTATCGGAAGCAGTTTGTTGTTATGATGTATTGCGTAGCCTTCGTCCTGACGCCTTTGGCACATTTTGCTGTTAGCAGATGATTGTGTGGGCACTTTGTTTTGTTGTTGTAAATGGCGCATTTCCTTTGCAACGTAAGTGTTTGTTTTTTTTTAATCCCTCGTTTATGATTTATTGCTGCATTATTATTCTGCAGTAGGGGGCTGAAGTAAAATTCTTTGTTAGGGTATCAAATTTACCACACAAAACTCCAAAAATTTAACTGAAACAGTGAAAACTACCCAGAATAGTAAAAAATTCCCGTGTTTTTCCCGAATTTCCCGGCTGTCCCGGGGCGTATACACCCTGTGTTAGTTTATTACGAGTGTGAATACAAAATTTCTGTCTCATTACACCCAGATGATTAACATACATGGCCCTGACACCCAGGATCTGTAAATCGCAACCATCTGCTACGAATGTTTTCATATCTGACTTTATGCAGAAAGTCGTTTCCTACGAGTTAACTCGTACTGGGTCCCAGAAGCCAGGTCGACAGGTACAAGATAAATCGTGCTTGGCAGTCAACGCCTTAAAAAATGGTGAAACCGAACTGCTACGCCATCTGTGTACGACACAGGAAACCGTCTGATGAGTTAAATGGCAATGGAGGTACTCATGAAAAGAAGTACATGCTTGTACTATCTAGCGGCCAGGCTTTTAATCTGTTTTGTTTATCGTTCATTAATGATAGTTGACAGCATGCATTACGAAATACACACTTTCTTGTGAATATTTAACGAATATGAATTGAATACAATTGTATCCAACGTTCTTACCCACATTTAAAATAAATATGTTTACTTTAATAATCTCAATAACCCAAAAAATGTATCTGAAAAGCAAGCGAGAAAGAGGAAATTTGAATAACAATGTAATTACATGCTTCTGAAATATGTTCTTGTGAAGTAATATTGTTATGACAGACAAACACAATGACTGTAAATTTTTTCTTTGAGGCCGGTTTCTGAGTGGGACTTGTGATGTAGAACTTGCTAGACGTGGAATGTTGTAGAACTTGCTAGACGTGGAATGTTGTTGATACAGAATTGTTTCTGGCTAATGAGTAGAGAGACGTCTTCTGAGTTCATACCAGACAGTGCATTTAAAGTGATCTCACAATGGAAGGACTGTGAGACAGTGTATATTATTTGTGTGTCGGTGAAAGCTTAATGCACTGTATTGGAGAGTTGATCTCTGATGCAACTACAAGACTGGGATTAAACGAAGGGTATTTTTGTGTGTGTAGGGGCCAATAACAACGGTGGCCGCTATTAATCGACTAATTAGCCGTGAAGGATTTACGAAGTCACATTTCAAGAAAATAGCTACGCCAACAATTACGTCGCATGAGCGACGTAAGTGCATTGTCTTTTCATTTTGCATCAAAAGGACTTAGCCAGAATTCATAACTGCAGTTCGCTTTCCAGGTGGACGTGTCAAAACTCTCTCTCTCGCAACAGAAAAACATAAAAGTTTTGCAGTAAAGGTGTGTGAGATGGAAGAAGCATATTAACGACTGTGATGATGTTTATCTAACACAGAATCTTTACGAATTAATCTGAGTTAATTAATGGAGCCAAGTATGTACCCCTGCCGCTGAAACTTTGCACATAACATATGCGTTTCAAGTTAGCAGCCTCAACAGTTGTACAAGCGAAGAATGAGAGGTGCGAGCCACTAGGCATAGGTTATGAACCAATCACAGCTGTTCGTGACTTCTGATGTCGAATATCCGGCGTTGTCGGCTTTCTTTTGTATGACCATAAACAACATGTGTCGTGTATGGTTTTTAGCACGTACTTGCGTTGTATTGTGCTTTGTTTCGGTACAATGTGGAAAGTTTTGATACTTGAAAAGTACTACCAAAAATACTTCGTTCGCCTAGTGACAATCCCTTGCGTCGTAGTGTGCGTCGGAGAACTCTGGAGTTTTACGAGGGGGAAAAAGGAAACCTAAAGTATTCGTGGACAGTCATCAGTTTCTGCCGATGAAGTTGTGGAACGAACATCAGAAACTTGTGGAATTAACGCAAGAACAGAAGTAAGTAATGCAGTGTTATTTGCAAAAACTGGAAAATGTAGACATGAGCCGTAACGATGCCGAGCCGTCTTCATCAAATAATATATCTTTAGAGGATCCTGAAATAAAAAAGCGACTTCACCGTGTCACCAGTTTAGATTGTTCCCGGACTGATGCAGTCTACTGGCATATTTACTCTCACTAAAACAGGAAAGAGTAACCTACTGTAGGAAAGTTAGTAGTGTCGTTCAAAGAAAGAGGACTTACATTACAAAACTCCAAATGGACACGAAGGCCCGTTAGATAAGATGCATATTTTTATGACTCTAAGCATTTTCTCGCTCAAAAATTTGGGCAAAGACATTCATTCCATAAAATGGCTAGACGTAACGTGGGTTAACGCAGGAGAATCTGTTAGTAAATGCCGGATGGATGATAGTCTAAGTAGTAGTATTGATAATCAGCCGACTGGAAGAGGAGCTGCGGTGCATGCAAGTTCTTCCAGTGGTTTTGTCCCTGATACACTGTTAGTTTTTTGGTCAAAAAACAGGAAAAAAGGTGATTACCATGAAGACATGGACCTTTTGTCCGCGTCTCGTGGTCTCCCGGTAGCATTCTCGGTTCCGGCGCATGGGGTCTCGGGTTCGATTCCCTGCAGGATCAGAGATTTTCTCTGCCTCGAGATGACTGGGTGTTGTGGGTCTTTCATCATCATTTCATCATCATTGACGCTTAAGTCGCCGAAGTGGCGTCAGCTAACAAGGACTTCCAATTTCTGTGGCCGAACACCCTGCACGGGGTGTCCCGGCCAACAATGCTGTGCGATGATTTCATTTGATGGACCTTATGTGATTTGTTGAGTGATTGAGGAACCTAAAAAGCCCCACCCTCAAATGATCACAAAGATCTTACGGCGCAGTGGTTACAGGCACAAAATATTACCGCTGACATGAGTGTGACGAAGCTTCTTTTACATTCACTTGTTAAAGAGCGACCTTGCCACCGGCACGCGTCAGATCACCAAAGTTAAGTGCCTTCTGGCTTGGCTAGAACTTGGATGGGTCTCCGTCCGCGTCTGATGAATGCTGTTAGCAAGCTGGGTGCACTCAGCTCCAATCAGCTCATGTGGGGCCACTTGAGGAGCTACTTGACTGAGTACTACGAAAACTGACAGAGGCCGAGAGAGCGGTTTGCTCACCACATAACCCACCGTATCTGCATTCGGTGATCCTAAGGGCTGAGGATGGCACTGCGGCCTGTCGGTATCGTTGCGCCCTCGGGGCCTGTTCGGACGGTGTTCGTTTGTTAATGAAAATAAGCCTACTGTGCCTACATATGTACCTAGGGAATCGCAAAGATGAAGCATCATATTGTAACAAGGCTGCCACTATATTAGTGGCATTTCAACCCCAATGAGGTAGTATGAAAAAATTTTAAGAAATCATCACAGAAACAGAGGTGGAAAGGCTGTTGTATGAAGCTCTTGCATGCAGCCTCATGGAGGAAAAAGGCACTTCGAGAAAACTACTCGTGTAGCACAGATAATGAAAGGTATCATCAGTGACCATGAACGGCTTGTGATTTCTCGTGGTGATGACGAAGACGATTTAGGCGCTGATGTCGACAACAGTGACGATAGGGAGCTCGATGGAATTGCGTCATTGTTTCTGTAAATCTGTGAGTGAAAAAGCTACAAATATTTTATCATTATAAAACGTAGAGCGAGAACCTAAAATCTGAGTTATTGTTTATTTTGCGAACTACATACCGTATTGTTTTCAAGACATGGGCATCATCAAATGCTTATTTTCTTTATTTCTTTGGACCGTTATCGAAAGTGTGTACTTTGTTATACTTATATCTACACTATTATCTGGTCGCTTATCTGCAATCATATTGGCAGCAACTTAAAAAAATATTCTTATATACATTGTTATTGCTCAATTTACGACACGGAACGAAAAACCATACCAACTGTTATGTGCATAGAGGTTGCTATTCCAACAGCGCTATTATGGCATACATCGATGAGCCAAAACATTGTGATCACTACCCACAGCGAGGCTGAATGCCTCCTGGTGGTGTTGCTGTCGTGTGACAGAGTGAAGAAAGAAATGTGAGCATAAGAGAGGCGAACGGGGGCCATTATAGTAAAGATACGTGTCGCAACTGCGGAAATCCATGATATAAGCGGTTTTGACAAAGGGCACATTGTTGTGCGCTGCGGCTGGAAACGAGAATCTCTGGAACAGCGAAGCTGGTCACCTGTTGGCGTGCTACTGTCGTGAGCAACTATGGAAAGTGGTTGAAGGACAGTGAAATAACAAGTAGGCCGTGTGTGTATTGGACAACCAAGCCACACCACAAAACGTAGAGGTCGGAGGGTCCTCCACTGTGTAATCCAGGATAGGCGGCCATCTGTGGCAGGTCGGACGGCAGAGTACGAAGCTGGTGCAGGCACAAGTGTTTCGAAGCACTCCGTTCAAAAGCTGTTGTTGACCTCCACATCACATGGCCTCTACGTGTTCCTTTGTTGACCCAACGACATCGTTAGTTATGATTCCAGTGGGCGCAGTGGATCAATAGAAATGTGTCGTCTGTCGAATTAATCGAATTTCTTGGTACAGCAGGTCGATGATTTGGCCCCCATATGCCATCATCCACGCGAATGGCAGCACGAAGCATGATGCACTGCACAACAAGTGCAGGCTGGTGAGGGCAGAATTATGCTATGGGGAACGTTGAGTTGGGCTTCCATGAGATCGGTGGTGGTAATCGAAGGCACGTGATTCCAGTGAAGCACGTGAACAGCCTTGCAGACCTCCTACATTGCTTCGTGCTTGAAGTGACTCACTATGACGACATCTTCCAGCACGATAGCTATTTATATTGCAAGGTGGCAAGGTCAGAATCGTGCTACAGTGGTTTGACAGGCATTATAGTGAACTCACATTCATGTCTTGGCCAGCAAATGTGCCTAATAGATATCCATTTCAACACGTATCAGGCGCCAGCTGCGGTCCGTGAACCACCACTCAGTGATTTGCGGCAATTGATTGACCTGTGGCCGGCCGTTGTGGGCGAGCGGTTCTAGGTGCTTCAGTCCGGAATCGCGCTGCTGCTACGGTCACAGTTTCGATTCCTGCCTCGGGCATGGATGTGTGTGGTGTCCTTAGGTTAGTTATGTTTAAGTAGTTCTAAGTTGTAGGGGACTGATGACCTCAGAAGTTAAGGCCCATAGTGCTCAGAGACATTTGAACCATTTGAGCCATAATGCTTAGAGTGATTGACCTGTGTGTAGACATCTGGTACCATATACTTCTGGAATCGTGCCAAAGGCTTGTAGTATCTCTGAAATGCAGAATCTCTGTTGTCCTCTGTTTGGAAAGTGGAGCAACACGCTGTTCAGAAGGTGGTTATAATGTTTTGGCTCGTCAGTGCAGTCAACCTAACCTGACATAATGTAACCGTCAAGTGAAATGTTTCACGAGCACAGTTATAGCTGGACGTCTTTGCAATGCTTCCAGAGAAAACTACAGTAATCGTAGTAATAACTATTAATTAACAAAAATGGAGAACAACGGCGTGGCTGGTGGACAAAGATAAAAGAGTTGTGTGACTGACATTTCAGTGCTATTGTTTTCAATTAATTTAATTAAATACAGGGAATGTTTAAAGTTATTATTGCAAACAAATCGATAGATTCTTATTTTACTGGACTTTATACTTGTTACTACTTGTAGAATGATTTTCATGATTTCAAAAATAGACAGAATCATTTAATTAATTGTGGTAACACTACTTAGAATACAGTCTAATTATTTGTCCCTTTACTAAGTGTACTTGTGACTTTAAGTGGAGTGATTGTATTTTGGGACAAAGGGACTATCGGTTTCAAGATGGAAGATATATGAACTTCGATGGAGGTGGTTCTTATAAGAATGGTTCATGGTATTGAACATTAGTGCAAAACCCATGAGGCCTATTAAAGTTCCATTATTGTTACTCACTGTTGGTGACCATTTCTATATCTTTGTTAATGATCTTTCCCAGTTCTCTTAACTCAGTTGCAGTATGTGGCAAATGCACTGATTCCTTCTACCATCACATTGGTCCATAAGCCTGTGGATAAACATGGTCACCTTTTAACTAATTAGCAATTTGAAGTAATTATGGTATTAGCACATTGTCTTTATTAGTAGCAGAAAAGAAGCAGGGGCACTGCATGTGGTTAAAAATATTCATGACGTTATCAATGAACACACCAGTTCAGGGAAAGGGGGTGTAAAGTAGATTAAATAATTGAAGCAAGTTACTGAGAAAGTTAAAAACAGGGTGGAAAATCTAGAAAAAACTGTGGAGGTAGCAGTTAGCCATATTAGGCTTCAGATTATTACCATTCAGGGGAGTAATTTTAATAATCTGAAATTTTATCCAAAAGGGAGTTTATTCCCTATATCTATTGTGTATGGTTTAAAAGCAGATTTAGTGTAAAATGGACTCAGAAGAGCAAGATAAGGCAAACTGGAACTTTACCTTTAAAGATATTACACTTTTGATGAGTTGTCGAGGGTTGTTATAAAAAATACCGATCAGAGGAGAAACAGAAAGATGCAAACAAGTGTTTTATTAGGGCTCCTATACACAAAAGATAAATTGGAAAATTTGGAAGAATTTCATGAGGATCTTACTATGGGACTAAAATATCTTGAGGAAAGAGTTGTTATTGATACACTAATGGGAAAGTTCCCTGTCAGTAAAAAGGGTCTCATGATTTTCCAAGCATAAACAACTTCATGAATTTTTTAAAAGAATGGGTGAAATTGACAGGTGGGTAGACCAGATTGAGCGTATCAAAACAATAGAAGGCAAGTATACTGAATGGAACCTGTTTGTGATATAGATAGAGGAAGAAGATATTTTAGATGAATGAACACACTGGGAGGCATGGTTTCGTTTCAGGGAAACGGAACTCTGCATTTGTAAAAAGCAACCATGCAGGCTTACAGTTAAAGGAATTATGGTTATCGTGAGGAGAGGGGATGGATTAATAGCAAAGAATATGAATAAAAATGGAAACAGAGTGTCTTTTAATAGGAAAAAGATGACATATTTGTGTTTACAGGGAAGAAGAGGGTAAAATACCTAATGTTATGGTTAGAAAATACAATGTAAAAGGAAGAGATGAATATTTTGAAGAATCATGTGGAGTAGGGGATTAAGAGAATACGAGCGTGAAAAGGAGGTTTTTGTAGAAAATGCTTTTGAAGAGAAGGCGGAGAATAGTGATGAGGAATATATCGAGGGTAGTGCACACGATGAAGCTGCTAATGATAGTGACAGAAGTGAGGAACATGCTCTGAGCAATGCTAGTGAAGCAAGTATAACATATGGTACTTTTCTTGACAGGGAACTGTAAGCTACAAATAACGCTCAAATTGAATGATGGGGAAGATGTTGAGAAGGAAGAGATAAGTAGTATCTTTCTTGTGTAAAGGACTGATGAGACAAATGAAGAAGCGGAAAATGAAGTTGAGGTCATACGGATTAATGACACAAGAAAGGAAAAAGAGGAAAAATTATAGAATTATTGACGAAAAAAACTTTGACTCAGAAAGCCACAGAAAGGGATTTGTTGGAGGAAAATTACGCAAATACTATACAGATGAGGCAACCATTGATGCACCTAGAGGACTATAATTTTAGAATATGGAAATTAACGAAAAGAAAGGAAGTAGGTTACACTACACTTGTTCGCCCACTGCTTGAATACTGCCTACCAGTGTGGGATCCATACCAGATAGGGTTGATAGAAGAGATAGAGAAGAGACAACGGAGAGCAGCGCACTTCGTTGCAGGATCATTTAGTAATCGCGAAAGCGTTACGGAGATGATAAACTCCAGTGGAAGACTCTGCAGGAAAGACGCTCAGTAGCTCGGTACGGGCTTTTGTTGAAGTTTCGAGAACATACCTTCACCGAGGAGTCAAGCAGTATATTTCTCCCTCCTACGTATATCTCGCGAAGAGACCATGAGGATAAAATCGGAGAGATTACAGCCCACACAGAGGCATAAATGTAGATGGAAAAGTCCGAGGGTGCACTGCCGCTTCACAGTGTCCAACGTGCGCTGTGAACTAGCACTACACCTGTGGAATTTTCCATCGACAACGGTATTGATTAAGAGCACATAAACTATCACGGTTAAGATAAATTTTTCTCATTCCATCACTGCTGCCGAGGCGACAGTTTCCAAGAAAAATTTTAGGTCCCTGAATTGCAGTCTCATTGTAATGATGATTCCAATACAGGGTGTACATAAAGTCCTGGAACACTTTCAATTATTTATTGCATAGAACCAAACATCATACAGGTGTCATTTTGAAGAGAAACCTGAAAGTTTCTTTTCATGTATACCACCACAACGTAATTTGGTAATTTGCCGATAGACAGCGCTAGTGGCAAACATGGCGATTTCAGGTGCGGAGCGAGCTTTCTGTGTGTTGGAGTCCGACAAAAACAAGTGTGCTAAAGCTGTTAAACGGATGTTTAGAACTAAGTGCGATACGAAGCCACCAACAAGAAAGGTCATTTACCACTGGCACAACAAATTCGTTACGACTGGTTACTCGTGCCCGGCAAAGAGAAACGGACGTTCCAGTGTGAGTGAAGTGAATGTGGAGCGCGTACGAGAGGCATTCATGTGGAGTCCAAAGAAGTCGGTGCGTCATGCATCCCTTCAGCTCTCCGTTCATCTTTCAGTACGATGGGGCTCCACCCCATTTTCATAATGAAGTTCGCGGATACCCGAACACGGAGCGTCCGCATTGATGGATGGGCCGTGCTGCAGAAGGGGACCGCTTCTTCATGAACTGGCCTACCCGATCACCAGATTTCACTCCATGTGACTTTTTTCTCTGGTGACACATTAAAGATCTGGCGTACGTACCGCCTCTACCACGTGATGTACCAGAGCTCCGGGGGAGAATACGGGAAGCGACTGCCACAGTTGACGATGCCGTGCTGGGACGGATATGGGAAGAATTCGATTACCGTATTTACGTCTGCTGGGTCACTCAAGGTTCGCAAATCGAATGTTTGTAAAATAAATAAAAATATTCAGAGTTTATCATCAAAATGTAATACTATGACATCTGTACAATGTTTGGTTCTTGTGCAATAAATAATTGAAAGTGTTCCCGGACTTTATGCACACCCTGTGTAATAAAGGCGCCATTACGAGAAACATACTCGTTTCTTTTAACCTTTTTGCTGGGTTATTTTTCATTTTCGAACTGACTTAGATTTTATTTTGTGGATAATGAAAGTTCAGCTTCATTAGAACTCAACAGCGTGAGTAATTATCAATGTAACATTTATATGATCGGGTTAGATTCAGTCTGAAGATAGAATCGCTTGTGTGGTCATAAGTGTGTTAAGTTCTCGAGCGTGGCAGGCAGCTTGGGCAAGACTGCTGGAACACGGTCAATTCGCGCATAAGCAACAAGAACGACAAGAGCTACGCTCATATCAATACGAGAGCGGCTTCAAACGTATCAACTTTAAATGCACTGGAAGCAGAAATCACATCAGAAAATAGCGTTGAATACCTTATGTGCTTCATTTCTTATATGTTTGTCACACAAGGTAGATACGAAGTAACTACTGAAATAAAAATCAATTTTTAATGTGCCACGTTTTAAAATCGGACTACGAGATATAAACTAATACCTCCAAGCTCCACACAGATTGCTAACCCGATAGTGCCGAAAATTTATAAATGTGCATTTTTCACAACCATGAAGATATTTGTAAGTTTTAAAACGAAAAACGTGAGGCGCATGCAATAGTTGTTAGTGGGGAAGTGAAATGTTCATGCATAAAAAAGCACGTAGTGTAATAGTTGGGAGATGAACCATACATCCATTAATTATGTACTACATCTGCCACACGTTTTTTCTTTTAAATCTTACAAATATTCTCATAACTATTACAAATTCAAAATCACGTACTTTCAGGACTATCAGTGTGTAGTTAGGAATCTGTATGGAACTCTAAAAAATCGCTGCATACCTACTTAGCCCGATTTAAAAACGTGACGTATTAAACATTCATTTTTATTTAATCAACTATTTACTGCTAATTGTTCTCGTGAGTGTGAAATTTTTCAATTGGTTTCGAAGATTTTTATGATAGTACAAAAGAGACTTACGATGAATTTCTTGTATATTTTAGTTTCTCTTCACATGACTCAGGCAATATAACACTTCATCCTTCGCAATGACCGTGGTGGTAAAAATTAGAGAAATTCGAGCTCGCATGGAGGTTTACAGCTATCGTTCTTCCCGCAAACCATTTACGACTGGAAAGAGAACTGGGGGAAATGGCAACGGTACTCAGAGTACCCCTCACAAC
The DNA here is from genome assembly GCF_023897955.1 of Schistocerca gregaria. Classification (NCBI taxonomy): domain Eukaryota; kingdom Metazoa; phylum Arthropoda; class Insecta; order Orthoptera; family Acrididae; genus Schistocerca; species Schistocerca gregaria. The sequence goes on from NC_064924.1 coordinate 409,672,403, forward strand.
ACACAAGAGACAAGAAAGCGTGTTAATATAGCAGTCATCCAATTATGAGCTATGCCTAAAACTTCAAGTCTTTAGCGGTAAACAAAGCACCTTCCGCGACGTACCAGACAGGAAAGCGAGTTAACATTGCATTGTTGCCCAGTTCTAGCAATGTTTAAACCTTTAGGTCTCTCGATCATTATGAAGGACGTTTAAAATCAATAGTAAAATATGTGCCGAACAGAACCTAACAAAAATGTGGATAAAGGTTATATTGCGTCTATAAGAAATTTGTTCCAATCCCACAGCTCCACCCAAGATTCTTGGTAGATACTCTTATTTTTCAAGTATATACTGGAACTGGTAAGCTCCTCGCGCTTATTCACAGTTGGGAACCCTCCTCTTCTTCACTACATTCCAGCCTGAGAATTGTCTGAAAACAACGGCGACTCTTTAATGGGCAGGATCTAAAAAAGATCGTTCTGCTTCTTCGAGTGGACAATTCTGATTGGAAAAATCTCAAAACCGGTTATTTAGTAACGCCTCTCGTCCTCGCTAAGCTCAACAAAAAGCATCACTGCTGCTTTAATTTCCTTGTTTGGCAATTTGACTCAGTCGCCATCTTTCACAGATGTTGAAAGTTTCGTAAAGTAGCTTCTCGCACGACTTTTTGACGCTCCCTATTTGTAGGAGGTACTGAGCAATGTTTCGTTTGGTAAGGCACTGGATTCACATCCTATCGGACGGCGATTCGGACCTCTGTCTCCGGGATCTCCCGTGATATTCATACAGGCTACTAGAGGCCAGTTACAGGATGATTTCTACGAAAACGGTTCGGCAAATTTTCTTAGCCATCTTTTCCATAGTCGAGTTTGCGCTTCTTCTCTAGTGACTCGTAGTCGACGGGACGTTAAACCCAAATCTTCCATATTTGTTTCTGACTGGGCCGTTCCTAGGAAATTATACGCTGCTGTCCGCCTGCTTAGCTGGGTGGTAACGTGCTCGCCTCTCAAGCCGGGTTGGTGATTTTCTCCGCTCGAGAACTGAGGGTTGTGTTATCATTATTTCATCTTCCTCATCGGCCCGCAAATCGCCCAGTGTGGCGTCGACTGAAATGAGACTTGAACTTTACGGCTGAACTTCCTCGGATGGGGGCTCCCGGACAACGATGCCATATGCTCATTTCCATTTTTTTCATACCCTGCTGCAACGTCCACTCTTAGACTGCAAGGACTTAGATAGTGTATTAATGTTTGTTATTGGTTTAAATTGAATCTTAAAAGGATACCTTACTAGATTTTAAGACCTATTACTACACTTCGTTCACTACAGTCTTACTCTTACGAACTTTGTTTGTCAGAGCTTTAAGAACGTAAACTAAGCTCCATATGTATAGATCGCTTTCCATCTGTGCCAACCCTATTTGTTGCATTTGGTGTCTTTAGCGTTACCGTGGAAGTACTCACTGAAAAAGTGTAGCAAGTTATCGTCTTAAAGTTTGTAGAGCTCCTCACCTGTTTCGAAATACAGGTTTGTTTCTTGTTCATCCTCGTATCCTCTACAGCGTCTTTAAGGATTAAGTCTAACTTGTTGTTTGATTGATTCTGGCTGCCACTCTATATGCCATTTATGATGGATGCTTTGCCATAGCCTTGGCTGAAACACGTCCTTGGATCTGGTCCCTTTCGTTCTACAGAGGATAATTTCTTTGATGATGTTACCAACTTTCATGGATGATGGAGAAGGGTAAACATATCAATTTGAGGCAAGGGCCCGAGGTCCGGAAAAGAATGAGCCGAAACTAATAAACGAAAACATTTTTCCTATATCTGACAGCGGACCTCCTATACTGCATTCCATATTTTGGGAGGAAATACTGTGGACAAAAACAGGGAAAAAAATCCAGTAAACATGAGGCCTAAAGGGCACTCTGTCAAACCCAAATCGCAGGCGTCAAATGGATTGGATGTATACACGTAAGTATAACGCTTCTCACGGGTATGTACGTTTAAAGGATATGGAGATCTAAAACACTACAGTTATATTCAGGGTAATTTGTTTTTGCGGCCGGCCGCGGTGGTCTCGCGGTTCTAGGCGCGCCGTCTGGAACCGCGCGACTGCTACGGGCGCAGGTTAGAATCCTGCCTCGGGCATGGATGTGTGTGATGTCCTTAGGTTAGTTAGGTTTAAGTAGTTCTAAGTTCTAGGGGACTGATGACCACAGCTGTTAAGTCCCATAGTGCTCAGAGCCACTTTGTTTTTGCGGACCAGTCAGCCAGATTGTTTATTGAGTTTTGTCTAAGGTAGCTTGTGTTGGAGGATCTCTTACTTACAAGAAAATCGGAACACTACAAACTATAGAGGAAGTAGATCCCCAGAGAATAGGACCTGTGGTTATGCTTGCACCACCGTATGTTGGATGTGATATACCACATGCCCGAGGACACCTGGGAGTTATTCATGTACAAGATACCTTACCGTTCGCAGGGTTGCCGATCCATCAGGCGTACTGCTGATTTATGATAGGTTGAGCTTACATATTGTGCTGAAAGAAAATCTTGGTTAATGTACGAGTAATTTTTCACACAAGCAGAAATGATAAATAATTTGTCTCAAGTACACGAAATAGATCCGTGTTTAGATTACGGAGAACTTTACAGTCACTCAGTTATTTAAATCACAGTTGAAAGTTGCAATTTAGATGATTAACCTTCGCCTAAAATTAGCTGAAGAGATTAAACAGATTAATTTCGGTCCTGCATGTGAAACGTCCACACCATGCACTGAGAGAGATGGAGAGAGAAAGAGAGAGCCTCTGCTGGGTATTTTCTTACTTTTGTTTACTGCACAATTTTCAAATCAGTAACGACAGAGCACAGTGAGGAATATCGACAGTCAGGCTTGCGGTAGGCAGACAGTGAACCATGCGGCTCGCTTCGATCGCTCGAGTATCGGATGTGCCATTGTGTGGTCTCTTTGGCGGAGCGCGCCTCTGTGCCGCAACAGCTGCGCCTCGGGGGATGGAAGGTTGGCTCCAAGCAGTAAGCTGTCAGATGAAGGACCGTGGTGTGAAGGAAATGGTGAAGAACGCTGTACTGTTAGCAGGAGAAGCCGTGAGTCCTTTGGGACAGGCCGGTGAATGACCACCGGTGTTGTATGCAAGGAACGCGACGATGACGGAGCCCTGACCGTTGTTTATGCGTGCCGGACTATGTCTTGGGAAGTAAGCTTGTGAGGGACAACCTGAAACACAAATTTTCGGCCGGCCCCTACTAGATGCACGCTGCCAGTTCCTGCTAAAAAAAAGAAAGTACTGAAAAACGCTTGTGAGCAGTTTGGAACTCTGTTTCACATTGTTGATTATTCGCGCCTCGATACAGAAGTGCTTTCTGAACCTTGCATCAATAAATTAAAACTTGGTGCTTTGATATGAGTCCTGCGATCATTAGTGTGCAGTTATTTTTCGTTTCGCCACAATGCGCTCTACTAGATTACGTCAAAGGTTGTGCCAACTGTAAATTGTACTTCTTCCCGAGTGAATTCGTGAGTTGAAATTACTATTTTGCTTC